>NC_049226.1:8465648-8769074 GCF_011100685.1 Canis lupus familiaris
ACTTTCCACATGGATTCAGTTTCCAAGTGATGCCAAACTTCCTTCTTGTTTCTAGAATCTCCCTTCTCTTCCCTGTCCTAGTGCAGTCTCTTGACCCAACTGGACTGTCCTGATAGTAGTTTCTGAAGCTTCCAAACTTTTTGATCTCAGACTTGGCACCCTCAGTCTATCCTCATCACTGCTGCTAGCCAGGTGATGTTTCTAAACACAAATCTGACCATATCACACTCCCACTTAAGATCCTGCATTGACTCTCCATTGCCTACAGGATAAAGTCCCAGTTTCTTGGCAAGACATGCATGGCCATCTGTGATTTGGCATTAGCTTCATTCTGCAGTGCTTTCATTTACCAATCCCTATGGAGCTCCTTATGCTCCAACCAGAAAGAAGAGCTTGCAGTTCCTGTGGGCTGCTTTGTTTCTCACTCTATGCCTTTATTCATAATGTCCCCTCTACCAAACTGCGCTTCCACTCCTCTGCCTTTATCTGGCCAACTCCTTCTATCCTTTAAGACTTAGTTCATGGGTCACTTCTCTTGGGAAGCCTTTCTTGACAAGCCATCTTCCCCTTCTCCTGAACTCCAGGCAGCATTAGCAACACTGCCCTTGTGCTTCCACAGCTCCCTGTTCATTGCATTGAAAACATCCCAGTGTATTTACCCATTTATGTGTCTGGATCACAATTAGATTGCTAGCTCTTTGAAGCTTAGGACTGTGTCATATTTCTCCTTGTACCTCTTTGCCTAGCAGTGGCATAGAGGAGGTGCTCGATAATGTTTAATGTTGAACAAGTAAACGAGTGATCCATTAATGAAATACTATTTCATTTATTTATTTATGTTTATTTTTTTTGACAGGGAGAGAGAGTGCACAAATAGGCAGAGCGGCACACAGAGGGAGAGGGAAAAGAAGGCCCCCCTCCAAGCAGAGAGCTCAATGTGTGGCTTGATCCCAGGACCCTGGGATCATGACCTCAGCTGAAGGCAGATGTTTAACCGATTGAGCCAACCAGGTGCCCTAAAATACTATTTTATATTTAAAATGATTTCTCCACTTTATGAACAAGCCAGAGAGTAATCCATATCAACGAACATCGTGATTATTTCTCAATCTGATTATGAGTAACAATAGGCAGAACGATAGTCAAGTGGTACCACAACACTGGGGGTGCCCAGAGTCGATGCAGCCCCGCAAGAGAGGAATCTCGAAGTGTCTGTAGTTGTAAGTGCTGTGGTGGCGGACAGCTAGGATTCCTACAGAGTGCCAGAAACCTGCCAGACTTCCATTCTATTCATACAAAATGCTCCCAGTTTAACCTTCAGTGTTTATAAGTTTTATTTGCCGAATGAAAACTCATTTGCTATGCCTTAAGTTAATAACATATAGATTTATGATTTAAAGTAAAAAATAGGACAATGGGAAACAAACTAGAGTCACAGCTCATTTGTCCCCCCTAAAATGACTTTCTTAGGATCTAATGCTTTTACAAAGAGCCTAGACAGAGCAAGAGCTGAAAACACCATCGCTTTCAAAGCATTTCTTTGTGGAATTTAAGGAAGAAGGTTGGGGGGATCCCTGGGTGGCGCAGCGGTTTGGCGCCTGCCTTTGGCCCAGGGCGCGATCCTGGAGACCCGGGATCGAATCCCACGTCGGGCTCCCGGTGCATGGAGCCTGCTTCTCCCTCTGCCTGTGTCTCTGCCTCTCTCTCTCTCTCTCTCTCTCTCTCTCTGTGACTATCATAAATAAATAAAAATTAAAAAAAAAAAAAAAGGAAGAAGGTTGGGGAGATTGGCATATTTTCCTGAAGTTCAGCACTGAGGGTTTTTTTTTTTTTTTTAAGTAGGCTCCACCTCCAACATTGACCCTAACTAGGGCCTTGAACCTGCACTCTGAGATGAGGACCTGAGCTGAGATCATGAGTCCGCAGCTTAGTAGACTCAGCCACCCGGGCACCCCGGTACTGTTTTTGAATTTCAAGTATCACTAGGTCTCCTTTTATAATTAAAGTCATAATAAGTAATTATAGTGATTTAAAAAAAGGAATTGCTAGTAGTAATAATAATAATAATAATAATTTTATAGAAGTCACATGTGCTCCAATGCCCAGTGAGTGGCAGGTGTTTTTCACCAAGTATCCTACTTATGCTTCCCAACGACCTTTAAACAGAAATTATTTTCCCCTTTTTCTGTTTGAACTGAGGTTCAGTGAAATCAAATAACTTGAGGCAGGTCCAAAGGACGAGCTGGGAAGACTCCGGGGGCCAAAGGCCACGTGAGCTTCGGCAGGTGACACTGAGCCTCTCCTGGACTCTGGGTTTTGTTACCTGCTCGCGTGCATGGGGATGCAGGGCGGTGCGAGGCCGCCCACGAGGGTAAGCACAGAACGTGCTGGAAAGGTGCAGGAGCCACAGGCGCGCGGGCGGCTGCGAGCCGGAGGCAGGGGCCAGGCGGCCGCCAAGAGCGGGCTGGACGGGCGCGCCCCACCGAGCCCTTAGGTAGCGCGCGAGGGGCGGGGCCTGGGAGCGCGGAGACACCCGCGGGCCGGCCGAAGTGCCGCCTCTGCCGGGGGGGGGGCGCGAGGGGAAGCAGGGCGAGCGCGCGGGCATCCCGGAGCCTCCGTGGCGGCCCAGGCGGCTCCCCCTCACTACCCGAAACCGAGGCCGAGACCGCGCTCGACCTTCCTCGGGGCGGCCTCCCCGGGAGCGCGCGGGAAGGGGACGGTCCTGCGTAGAGCCCCCCCCCGCAGGTTGGTACGGCCCCCCCCCCCCCCCCCCGCCGCTGATCTGGCAGGCTGCGCGCGCACCCCCCGGCCCGGTTCCCTCCTCCCGCTCCTCGCGTGCAGCTCGCTGGCCCCGCGCCCGCCGGGGACGCGCCGCGCGCCTGGGCGGAGAGGAGCGCGGCCGCGGGGGCGCGCCCCGCTGGCCTCCGCCCCCCCCCCCGCTCCCCTCCCCCGAGTCCCGGGTGCCCGGCTCGCGCGGCTCGGTGCGCGGAGAGCGGGGACCCGGCGCCAGCCCGCCCGCCCGCCCGGCCCTGCGTCCCCGCCCCGGCGTGCGAGGCGCCGCGCGCTCCTGCCGCCCCGCTCGGTGCATGGAGGGCCCCGCTCGGATCGCAGCCGCCGCCGCCGCAGCCGCCGCCCGCGCGCGGGGCATGACCTGGGGGTGGCTCTGGGAGCCGGCCGCCGCGCAGGAGGTGCGGGGACGGGGTCCGCGCGGCCGAGAGGGGCGGGGGGGCGCGCCGCAGCCCGGGAGGGCGGGGGCCGGGGAGCCCGGGGGCGCGGGGCGCGCGGCTGGGGCGCGGGCGGCCGTGGGGGTCCCGGGCTCCGCGCGCTCCGGGGAGGGCGGCGGCGGGCGGCGTCCCGGGGCCCGGAGCCGCCGGGAGGGAGGGCGGGCCGAGGTGTCAGCGGCACGCTCCCGCCCCCTGACCGAGGCCCGCGGGGCAGGTGAGGGCCGGCGGCGCCGCGAGGGGGGGCGCCAGCACGTTTCCCCGAGGGAGCGGGGTCCCTCGCCTCTCTCGCCTCCATCCCGCAGAGCGCCCGCGAGAGACAGTGATTTATGTGCGGGGAGAAGCGAGAGAAATGTCCTGCACAATGTATCTTTCTCTGCCTTCACAGACCCAGCGACTTCCCAGCCCCAGGGAGTGCATTTTTCCTTCCCCTCCGTAAAGCTTTCTGTGGATTGCATTATCATTTGCTAAATGCATTACAGCTCGCTATTTATTTCGGTCTGCAGCTTCCAGACCTTTGTTGCTTTCTCTCCGCATCTAGGGATTTGAGCAATAAATCACTTGAGGAGGATAGATGACTCTCTCGCCCTCGCCTTCATTGTTCTCCCTCACCCCACCAAGTCAGGTGGAAGGCTCTGCAAAAGGAGCTCTTCTCCAGAAGTGCCTGCCTTTCCTCGGTCAGGACGACCAGAGGGTGGCAGGTGCTTCAGGGCAAGGCAGCTTTCCGATGGAGATGTAGAGTTTAGGGGAACCTCGTCAACGGAAGGTCAGCCTCTGTGTGTCCTAAAGCAGACACTTTGAGAAACAGAAAGTTGAACCCGAAGCTAACAGGAGATTCATTCTCAGCGGGCAGTGGCCAAAAGTGAGAGAAGCCAGTTCTGTTTCCGTGCCTCGCTGTGCCTCGCTGATACCGTGGCCCTCCGCCTCCCCAGCTGACACTTGGCATATACCTAAAGGGCTGTGTCAAGGAGGAAAAGGTGGGAAGCAGGAGCCGGAAAATAAATGGGATTATTCTCAGTGTAGTTCTAAGCATTCTAGGACATTTTGTAGCTCATTTTTGAAAAGTAGTCTATTTTAGCTGAAATTGGGGGTGGGGTGGGGTCGTGGTTCAGCTTTTAGGACAAGATGAAAGAAAAATTTTCTGGAAATTTTAAATTAGTGCTTAACTAGAAAGCATTCTTAGGAACCCAGAGAGGCACCAAATACTGTAGTTTCTGTTATGCACATGTTGAAATAAACTGCCTCATACTTGAAGTTATATGAGAAGGATGGAGAAAACCTGTTTCATTTTGTAAAGACGTGCCCTGGGTGTGTGCTTGGCAGTGGGTAGAGCAGAAACATTTATATTTCTATAAAAACACACACACACACACACACACACAAGTGTATATTGTTTAACTTTCATGCAAAAACTCGGATATAGTATTTGGAAATCTGTCTTTGTTTGAATAGTTTAGTCAACCAGGAAAATCAGTTACTAGAGGTACTGTGCTATTGTTTGTGTAGTAACTCACTTGGGATGCTTTGATTGATTGCTGTGGTTCTCATCAACCTCCTCTTCTGTGGAAAGTACTTAAACAGCTCTGACTCTCAAGCCGGGAAGTACAAAGAACCCTTAGGACTTGGAGCACACTGATCTAGCTTGTGTAGGTTGGCTTCTAAATCAGTCTTACCCTTTGCCTTCTTTGCAAGAAAGGAATTAAGTTCACTTTAAGATAGGGCCCCTCTACCCCCACCCCACACCCCCCATCAGCAAGGTATGTATATATCTGCCTATATATATATTTATATATCTATATATGTAGATGGAGGCTTCATGTGGGAATAGGAACCTCTGTTATGGGGTTTTGCTCTAAAGAGGTCAGGTAAAATTTGTTGACTAGTTCTCCCGCTTTTCTGTTTTCCACTTTGCCCTTATGCCCTCATAGCTTTCTAGATGATTTCATTTATGAGTTTGTCAAAATATAAGTTGAAGTAAAAATGTTCTTCTCTAGAGATGTTTCTTTTGCCACAGTTGGGACTAAAAATTGGTGACTGTGTCTAAGCATATCTTGGGGAAATGATTTTAGGAATTCAACCTGATCTTAGTGATATTAGGCTGGGGTAGGAAATTAAAAACAACTAATTGAAAAATTGGCTATTTATAACATGTAATTACATTGGCTATGGCCTTGTAATTAGCATTTGTACTATGTAGAAGGATAGATAAGACAATACATCAGGAGAGCAGATGAGTTGTGTACCACGTAGTCTTTCTTTAGATATATGATCTTACTACTTAATAGGAACTAATTAGATTAGAAAGAGAATTTGGAGTCTGGTTGCTAAATAGATTGCTTTGAAGAACTCGATTTTATGGTGATTTTTGATTAGTGCTTCCTCTTCTCCCCCCCCCCCCCCAACAACTTTTGTTGCCTTGGATTGAATTAGAGAATGTTTTATTGTTTTTATTCAAGGTTTTATATTGTATGTAAACATTGCATTTATTTATAAACATTCCATTTACAAATTTTTGTTGTGTATATGGCACTAATTGACTTTTAAGAGGCTGAGGAGGAGGGAGGGCTTTGAGTCTTCTCAGTGAAAATTAAAAGATGGTGTATGGAATATCCTTCATGTCATTTAAAAAAATATTGGATTACAATTAAGTGAAAAACTGGTTTGTTGGTTTTTTTTTTTTTTTAATCCTTCAAGGATTTTCGTCATTGTTTGTGCTCTTTCCCCCCATTGTCAGGCTTAAAACATACAGTATCATTGTCATCTGTCCCCTGAATAATGGTCCTGAGGTGATATTATTAATGTGGCTTTTTAAAATCAAACTAATTATACTTGCCTAAAAGAGCCACATGTGTGTGATTCTAGCTGCCTGGTGCCTTTTGAGAGCCCGGGAGACAAGCTAGTGAATAGAGCTGAAAATTCATTCTGTATTTGATTAAATGGAACAGACTCGCTGCTCCTTACCCCAGCAGGGGCTATGAGATCTCTTGATCCCCGAAGCGGCTCCAGGACCCTGGGAATTCCATTAGCGAGCACCTGAGGAATTTCTGCCCTGCAGTGCCTTTTTTGTATGTGTGTATGTGTGTGTGTGGAGAGGGAGGGGGAGCCGAGTGGTGATGGGGCGGTGGAGGGAGGGGGGCGGAGAGAGGCTGCATTAGAAGACTCCATATGTTAGCAGATCTAAAATCAAGGCATGACTTAACAGCTTATCTTGTAAGAGAAAAGCCCAACCCGAAGGCAGATTGCTAGTCAGAACTTTCTTGCAAGCAGGACTGTGTGGGGATGTGTTCTTAGCACTGAACCCAACGCCACTGTAAGTACAGAAAGTCACTTCTCTGCTTTCCCTCCGAAGCGCAAGCATACACACGTCGCGGACTCGGTAAGTTTTCTCTGAATGATCTTTTGATAAAGATGTGAAATTGTGTTACAGTTTGGTCTTGCCTGCAAGGGCCCATGTATTCTAATAACTCCTTCAGCTGAGAGCAAAATCAGATTTTTAGGTGAAGCAGATTGCTTCAGGAGCAGACATGAAGTGCTCCTTCGAGTTGTGTGCTCTTTAGTTTTTTATGTGATTTTATTGCCTTCTTGTTGCATTCTTAGAGAATTTAAATTCATGTAGGGTACATACGTCTCTTTCCTGCTGTCCTTTTTTTGAGAGTTCTGGCTGTCAGGGTCTTTGAAGGCATTGCTCTGCAGACTTGCCAACAGCCGCAAGTAAATGAAAATAGGTCTATCAGGAATATCCTGTGAAAATCTTTGGAGCAAAGTGTTTGAGAAGCATTCCTGCCCTGGCCCCTCCCTCCCACCCCCAGCTGCCCCAAATAATCTTTGGATGCAAGCATTTCTCAGGATATTAGTCCAGTGTGTTTCTTGTGTACTTTTCCAGGAGGAGCAGCTCTGGGTCTTGGAGGGTAGAGTTAATTGATTTCCGTATTCCGAGAAGAGTTAAACGTGAACGTGGATTCCAGTGCTAGTTTTCAACGGACGCGTAATGCAGTGGCTTATCCGATGGTTAATTTCATGTATTTTTGTCCCTGATTAAAATCACGTCGCGTCACAGTCCTTTCCGTCCGGCCACCATGTAGTGCTCTACCAAATTCTCCTCACAATACAGAGTGTTGAGAAAATAAAGAAGCCTTTTAGAGACTACATTTAAGCCTTTCCCACCTTAATCCTGGGTATACCTTCTCCAGGACAGCCACCTAGGAAGGACTCTTGAATGAATTGGAGTAAACACTGAAGTCAGCACTGTGCCTGTCTTGGTTCAGGTTATATGACTGAACTGAGATACATTCCCCTTACCGTTTTGTTGCTTAGAACTGCATGGCCGGGGGTTATTCTGTATGTTAGTAAATTGAACACCAATAAAAAATAAATTAAAAAAAAAAAAAAAAGAACTGCATGGCCCGTTTTATTTTTAGATGATCGCACCACAGACAGAATTAAAAACTTGACACAGAAAGCTTGCTTTTCAGCTACATATTCCTGTTGGAGACTGGCTCACCTCTTTTTCTTTATGTGAGCCGGGCCACTGAGCCTGACCAATGTCTTGGTTTCCTCATCTGGAAAATGGAGATAACAACAGCATCTCCTACCACTGTCGTGGGGATTACATGGGATATTGAAAGTAAATCTTTCGCTTGGATGTACTAAAACATCTCTGAGTTAGCTGCTGTACTTTTAGTAATTCCTCCTGGACACATTAGTTTATTCCTTTGATCCAGAGTAATTTCCTTGAAATACTGGCTAGAAAGGAATTCTCAGAAGCCAGTAACAGTGTGGGGACACCCAGCTGTTGTGGTGTGCTACGGTTTTCTTAATTTTGCAGTTGAACTGCAGAGGCGTTTGGAAACAATGTTGCGTTTTTCTAATTGATCATATAATGTAAGAATGTACACTTAATGGACACTTAAGTGAACAGCCAGATTCAGTTTTTGCATATGCACATGTGCGTGGTAACTATTCCCCAGATCAGGCTCCTTGGTGCCCCTTCCCAGACAACCCTGCCACCCCCAGCCGGCAGACACTGTTCTAACTAGTCTCACTGTACATTAGTTTTGCCTGTTCTTAAACTATATTTATACAAACAGATTCATATGGTATGTGCTCTTTTATATCTGTTTTTTTTGTACTGTTCATTATGTCTGTGAGATTCATCTACGTTACTGTTTACGGTCTTAAAATTATTATAGCATCTTTTGTAGTAGTTCATTTTATTGGCACATTGAGTATGTAGCCATTGGGGAGAAAAACCAGCACTTCTTCCTAAATTTTTTGACAATCAGATCCTAGGGGTTAGCTTAGAAAAGTTATCAGGACCTTATTTTTGTACATAAAACTGGGTGAAGGTAATATAATTACTCTTAATCACACTTACATAAGGCAAATCCACTGATAACTGTTCTTTTGTGTGTGCATGTGTTTTATTTTTGATTTTTTATGAGAGACACAGAGAGAGGCAGAGACAAAGGCCGAGGGAGAAGCAGGTTCCCTGCAGGAAGCCTGATGCAGGACTTGATCCCAGGACTCCAGGATTACAACCTGAGCCAAAGGCAGATGCTCAACCGCTGAGCCACCCAGGCGTCCCCGTTTTTAATTTTTTTTAAAAAATATTTTATTTATTTATTCATGATAGACACACAGAGGGGGGCGGGCAGAGACACAGGCAGAGGGAGAAGCAGGCTCCACGCAGGGAGCCCAGGGCGGGACTCGATCCCAGGACTCCAGGATTGCGCCCTGGGCCAAAGGCAGGCGCTAAACCGTCGAGCCACCCAGGGATCCTCTGTTTTTTAATTTTTAAATTTAAATTAAAAAAATTTTTTTTTTTGAGAGAGAGAGATAATGTACTAGCTGGCTGCGTGGGGAGGTGAGCAGAGGGGAGGGAGAGAGAGAATCTTAAGTAGGTTTCACACCCAGGGCCTGACATGGGGCTCGATGTTATGACCCTGAAAATCACGACCTGAGCTGAAATCAAGAGTTGGATGCTTAACTGGCTGAGCCACCCAGGAAGGGAAGGAAGAGAACCTCAAAGCAGAGAAAGCCATCTCAGGTAGCTTATATCTTTTGTGCTTAGCATTTAATCCATAATCAATATTTACAAATGTACAGAAGAAACCACTAGCCTGGCATTCGCGTGATACTCTTTTAGAAGAAAAGAGAACAACACGATGTTCTTTTGAAACAACAACAACAACAAACAAACAAACAAAAAACCCCAAAGTGGAAGAAAGGGGAGGTAGGATGTTGTTACGCTACAGAAAGTTTTTGAGAAACAGGACCATACCCTTTACGGAGAAGAGTTTTGGCTTCTTACTTGCAGTCAGACAATGCCTATATGTTTAAAATTCCTGTCTGTGTTGTTGGAATTCCCTAATGTGCTAAATAAAGTTTATTTCACCAAATAGTGAAACAAGAGTACGAGATGATGTCAGTGAATTAGAAGGCTGCTTATTTGTTTTTTTTTTTTAATTTTGGAGGGGGTTGCAGCTGGGGTAAATAGCTTCTATTTCTGTGTTTGGAAATGTTAAGGAAGGATTTTCTGGATGTTCTGCTTGAACACAAGCCGCTTCTCTGTCAGGAGACATTGTACTTTTCAGCTTTTATAATTTCATTAGATCTTATTATGTTGTACTCCTGGACGCAAGGTCATTCTTCACATATAGCCATGTGCAGGGATGGCTTCCCCCGGACCCCAGAGAGTTAGGTTGTCCCCTTTTCTTCTTAAATCAGACCACTGGTGTCCCAGATTTCGGGGAGGGTGGGGAGAGTTGAAATAGTGATATATGATTCATCTTTTGTCCTGTAGGGGGACTCAAAAGATGCAGATTTTGGTTCAAAAGGAGGAAGAACTGTGACCAATAGGGCTGCCTTGTGATAGAAAATGCTCTTTTGAGGGGACATGAGCTCCTGTTACTAGACATTTGCTGAAGACACTGTGGAAGGGAGATTGAACCACATGACCTCTAAGGGCCCTTGCAGGACTAAGACTCCATGAAATGGGCTTTTATGAAAGAGTGATTCTACATAACCAATCCACGTGTAATTTTGGAGAGAGAAAAATGTGTTAAAAATTTCCAAACGGCGGGATCCCTGGGTGGCGCAGCGGTTTGGCGCCTGCCTTTGGCCCAGGGCGCGATCCTGGAGACCCAGGATCGAATCCCATGTCGGGCTCCCGGTGCGTGGAGCCTGTTTCTCCCTCTGCCTATGTCTCTGCCTCTCTCTCTCTCTCTCTCTGTGTGTGACTATCATGAATAAATAAAAATTAAAAAAAAAAAAATTTCCAAACGGGGGTGCCTGGGTGGCTCAAATGTCAGGTTGTGATCCCGGGGTCCTGGGATTGAGTCCCTCATTGGGCTCCCTGCATGGAGCCTGCTTCTCCCTCTGCCTGTGTCTCTGCCTCTCTCTCTGTCTCTCATGAATACATAAAATTTTTTTTTAAAAATTCCAGACAGCCATTGAATAAATACATTTTCTCAAACTAATCCTAGTTTAAAGTTGAGGACCACCTCTACTTGTCAGCTCTTTCCTTTAAATGTAATTCTTTACTTATCACTAATAAGTTAAATGCCAAATATTCTTCCCATCTTTCATACTTAAAGAGAAAATTGGGACTTTTGCAATATTCTAAATGTGTACGTGTCAGAGATGATAATGCTTTACAAGTAAAGTATTTGCTACTTTTTTATGTAGGTGCACATCTGAGAATTTCCTTGAGGCCCATCCACTGGCTCATTTATTTATTCACTCCTACAACAAATGTACCGTCAAAATGAATAAATATACATCTTTGCTCTGTGCCTTCACTCCCCCACCATACTTTCCTATACTTGACTTTCGAGAGAGATAACTTGGGGGGAAAAGGCTGATACTAGTGACTTATTCTATCAACAAAACTATACTTGGGACATTTTCTGAGGCCCATAGTTTTTTTTTGTTTGTTTGTTTGTTTTGTTTTTTTTTTTTTGAGGCCCATAGTTATTGAATCCAACATACACATCCTATATCTGTAAATGTGTGTTAATAATTGACATTTAGAATGATTGAAGGGAGGATAGAATCCTGAATCACTGAAACAGTATCTTCCCTATTTTATAAAACAGAGAAGTATAGTAGATTGAATTTTTTTTTACCGTTTTGTGTTTATGTACACACATAAACTGTCCATGCCTTCCTTTGCTATAAGCAGGTTTCTCTCATCTCTTTGTTCCTTTTACTTTTTTACCCTCCATCATTCTTTTCAAAATTTGGGAGGGGGATGAGAGGAAATTTGAATATGAGACTAAAAAAAAAAAAAAAACAAACTTTTTTTTTTTCTGCTTAAACTGTTAGTAGTACATCGTCTCCCTATCTTCAGTCTTGGTTTGGCCTACACTCCAAATGATCCATTGTTCTCCATTTTGCTGGAGTAAAGATTGTCCTAAAACCTCAATCTGATCATATGAATGCTGTCCTTAAACAGTTTCTCTAAGGCCCCTGCCAGAATCACTCACTCACTTATTAGGGCCCAGGTCTTCAGTGGGGTGTATGGGGTTCTTTCCCTGTTGGATATTTCTGTGGCTACTTGGAATCACTGGAATGAACCTTGCTTTCTTTCCTGCAGGCTGGGAACAGAACTGTGTCTGTCTCTTGTGGCACTGGTATGGTGTCATCGTTATTTACATGACTGCTTAGCCTTATCTTCCTCCTTAAGGTCAGACGATGTGATTTCCCTGATAGGTGATTATCCCTCTCACCCTCTTACTTGTGCTGTGCTGTGCCTAACAAGTAGTAAATACCCAAACAGCTGAATGAATCAGTGCCATAGCAGTGCTTCTCAGGTGTCCCTGTGATTTGGATTTCTTGGGGGATGTTAAAAATGCAGATTCTGATTTAGTAAGTCTGGGGTGAATCCCAAGATTGTCCCTTTCTAGCAAGCTCTCAAATAATGTTGATGATGTTGAGTGGAGCCCACTGAGTGGCAAGATGCTAAACTGTCCTCTCAAGATCCGTTGCGATTTCAACATCCAGTCTGCTCTGATTTACTTATTTATTTATTCATGAGAGAGGCAGAGACACAGGAAAAGGGAGAAGCAGGCTGCCTGTGGGGAGCTGGATGTGGGACTCGAACCCGGGATCCCAGGATCATGTCCTGAGCTGAAGGCAGACGCTCAATCGCTGAGCCATCTAGACATCCCTACAGTCTGCTCTTAAAAACCCAGTTAAAGTGATTCTGCATGTTGAGCACAACTTCAAACCATGAAGATAAAGAATGCTTTATTTATTTATTTTATTTTATTTATTTATTTTTATTTATTTATGATAGTCACAGAGAGAGAGAGAGAGGCAGAGACACAGGCAGAGGGAGAAGCAGGCTCCATGCACCGGGAGCCCGACGTGGGATTCGATCCCGGGTCTCCAGGATCGTGCCCCTGGCCAAAGGCAGGCGCCAAACCGCTGCGCCACCCAGGGATCCCAAGAATGCTTTAGATAAAGAAAAACATACTTAAATGTCACATAATTACTAGAATTCATGTGTGATGTTTTAACAATTTTATTTTAAAAATGGTTTTCTTTTTAACATTTTAAATGGATGAGTTGTTGAAGAATATATTTAAAAATGTGTATTTTTCTTCTGTGCAACATTTGGTGTCTAGAGAGAAAGCTTGATGTCAAGTGTTGTCTGTTTTTTAAATACTCAGCATTGCAGGTGTTCTCTTGGATATATAGGTACTAAAAAGTGCATTCTGGCTTCTGTCTCTTGCCAGGGAAATGCCTAAGAGTTATTGGCTTTTTATGGTATCACGGTAAAAGTAATTAGTATTCTCTATTTTACTATAATTTGATGTCTGTTCAACGAGTAATTGTACACATTGCCTGGTTGGAGGTAAATTTGGCAAGGGGGATGAATGTTTAATGGATAAAATACTACTTTCATCAGGCCATGAAATTACTCTAGTGACATCAGAACTTGGCAGCCTCTTTTATTCCAATAAAAACAAAAATAGCATCATAAGCTAGGAGTAAGACATTTTTCTTGTCCATTTGTTTTGGCTAATTTTCATGGTTTTGGCCTCAGCATGTGTATATAACAAAATAACAACACAGTGAGTAACAGGCAGTGAGAATTGGGGAGTGAACATAGTTTTAGCTAAACTGCTGCGCCATCGGGACTGCCCTAAACTGTTCCTTTCAGTTTGGTGACTAGGAGAGTGTGAGCGTGAGTATGAGGGATCCTTATCCATAAAGTGGAGTTAAACTTTATGATTTGGCCTGATATGACCTAGCTTGCAATATGTTGAAAAAGTTTGATGATTGGCTTATAAAATGGTCACATGACGGTGGGTGTCTGGGTGTGATTACAAATGTGACAGTACACTTATGTAGAAAAGGAGCTATTTAATCCTTTTTTATAATCATGCATAAAATAACATCGTGTTACCAGTTAATTCAGTTTGATTGAATGTAGCGTGTCTTTATGCCTGTCTTGCCCTGTTCACTCTTGTTGTGAAATTAGATTTTTAGATGTTACCGTGATTTTTTAAAAGACTTATTTATTTATTAGGGGGACGCAGAGAGGGAGGGAGAAGGACAAGCAGGCTTGTGCTAAGTTTCTTTCTGGACCATACCACCCAGACGCCCCAGATGTTACCATGATTTAATGACAGCTCATATACCAGTTTGGTGTCCAGGCATCTGAGCAGTAGGTCCAGTAGACCCAAGGACTACTAAATACTGAGAAGATACTTTTATCATTCTTGATAGATCATTAAACTCTTGAGTAGAGCCATACTACAGCCTGTTAGGTTCTGTCCATGATTTACCTCATGGGTTCATCTTGCTGTGATCACCTTTTTTATTTTTATTTTTTTTTTTATTTTTTTGGATCACCTTTTTTAAACAAGCTCATTTTATTTCTTCCATTAAATTTTGAATATTCACCTGAAATGGAATTACAGGTTTAGTGTCACAGTAAGGAGGACTATAGTTCTGATGGGTGAAAGTATATTTCAAACCTAATTCTAAGTAGATACTTCTACTTCAAATGTTTTCAAGTCATATTATAGTTTGATTAGAATGGTTCAGATCTCTTTATCTGAACTTTTGATTCACATTTATGATGGTGAGGCATAGTTTCTATTTTTTATGATCAAACCCTTTTCTGAGATTAAAATAAAGACAATGCAATTCTACCCTGAATTTCTAATTCCAAGCTCTAGTCATCATGATTTAGATTGCTTTGTGTTTTAGTTGGATTTCTTATTTATTTGTTTGTTTATTTATTTATTGGATTTCTCTTTTAAAAGAAATTGCAATACTCATGTTCTGACTGTAGACCTGTATAGGTCTTTCACATAATTTTCATCATACATTGTGTGTGTGTGTGTGTGTGTTTTTTTAATCCCATGGCTAACTAAAGCCAATTTTGAGTCATTATGAGTTACTAACTGTGGTCTCCTATTAGGCTAGCAAACATAGTTGTCATTATTTGTTATTCCTTTTTGTGTTTGAGGATGCATTTTAAAAGAATCTATTGTCATAGTGGTTAGGTCTTAAAATAATTTCACATTTGTTACTATGACAGCAGCCACAATGGGGTTTTTAATCATACAATACAGCTTGTGCAGAGATTGATAGCAACGTTTTGTGGCATCAAATAAATTTTAGCTCTGGGATTTGACTACATATATCTTATTATTGTCAGTAGGGGTTCTTGTAGCCAACTCCCAGAGTGCATTTCTAAATGTGACCCTTCCAAGTCTGGGCTGTATCCCACCGCACATGAAAATAACATAAATTGTTTTAAAGAGAGATTGTCAAAACTTTCCTTCTTTTGGGATCTCTCTCTGAGATAGGAGATGATCAGGGAAAAGATAAGGAAATGGTTAACCCTGTAGGACAAAGATCAGATTTGTGTTTTCTTAGCTAGTCATACATACATACAAAATACTTAATTAGTTGTGATCATAGATGTCAGCTGGTCGCGGAATCAGATCAACAAGGCACCGCCTCTCAAACTCCTGAGGCCCACAACACACCAGAGAGAGAAACTGAGTTCTGAGTTTTTCACTCATTTCTGCAATTGAAGCTTTTTTCCCCCCTCCATACTGAAATGTGAGTTTTCTGGCAAAAAAAATCCTTCCACTTGACATTTAGTAGGCAAACGAAGTCCCCATTTCCTTGTAAAAGTTCTTCTAAAAAAAATAAAATAAAAATAAAAGTTCTTCTAATTCGGTGAGAAATACTAACGGCTTTTGTGTCTGATTCACCTGGAGTGGACGTAGCGCCGGTATTACTGGGGCGAGTTAACAGTAAGTGATGTGGTGACAAAGGGCTGGCGTTACTGCTTTTGCAGAGTGGGACTCTGCAGACTTGCAAGGATGGTGCCTCCAGAGGACTGGGGAAGCAAAGTGCTGGCTCGCCTGGTGTTGCATGGGTGAACCACGACCCCCCACCCCCCCACCCCACCCTGTGCTCCCTTAGCTCCTCGCTGAGGAGGGGCCCCGGTCCAACAATTACTCCTCCTCCTGTCTCATGGCTCTTTGTATTCCATACACAGAATAATTTCCTCCTGTTTCTGATGGTGATCTTTTCTTACATAACTTTTATGCAGCCCTTTGTACTTTGCAGTGTTTTACAGTTTTGGTGTGTGTTTGCTTTTCTGCTTAAGCATATGAAGTAGTGAAATTTTCCTGGGAATGGAAGCCATGAAGACAGTACGTGATTGAGCATTAGTATCAGACACGAGAGTTTTAAGGTAGCTCAAAGTTGGATGAACTTGAAAAGTCTCTCTAATGTTGAGAAAGGAGGTTCTTTGAAACTGTAGTCTTTCTAAGCGTAAATTAGGTTGTAATTGCACATTTAGGAATAGAATAAAATACTTCTAAATTGGTTTTTTTTTTCTCTTTGATATTTCTAAACCACAGACTCTGCATTATACATTCTGTTGACCTAAGGGAAGTTATGGAAGTGAATTTTGCCTAAGGTAAAATTCATTCCCTGGTGTCTTGGATCTTTAAACTCTTTCCTTTACAGAGGTCACTTTATTTTTATTTCTAGCCACAGGGTTCCTTGCTTTTTTCTAGCACATTTCTTCAGAGCAGGTACTTGGGTGCTTAGAAATTCTTTAATAGAATGTCCCAGCTGAAAATGAAGTTTGGAAGCCCTTTCCAATTCTATGTAAAGTAAGGAAAATAGCAAAGGGAGCTTTTTTAGAAATAAATCTCATTTTTATATTAGTGTCTTTGATTATGGAATGAATGTAAAATCTAAATTGATACGCTCTTTCTCTTAACAGTTGTCCTGTAGCCAAAACATGACAGATGGTATCGAGACATAATTTGGTTTTTCATTTCTTGGATTTGTTAGAAAATGAATTCAAGCTTTGCAGTTAATTTTAAGTGATCCTTTTAATGTTGCTTTGGTCACTTTTTATTTCTTTTTCGTTTTGTATCACTGTATAATGTTGGCTAAAACAGATGTTAATGCTAAAGCATTTAATGACAGCTAATTTGTATCCTTTCGGTGAAAATCAAACCAGTTGTTAACTGTCTAATGAAATAGTTTAAAAATGGTTTTGATGAGCAGATTGAGAAGGAAAGAAAGAAACGTAGGTATTCTTAAAGGCCACTCTTGCCCCTCCTCCTTCATTGGGGTGAAGAGTGAGTTGTAATAGCAACAGAGACCAGCTCCCAGTAAGAGGTGTGAGGCTGTTTATTTTCACTCTGGAGATGTATATACTACAGAAGGAAAACTCTGGCCTTGCTTAACCTAAGCAAGTCATTACTTATCTACGATCTGGCAAGCAATTTGATTAAAGTTGACAGAGCTCATATAATATCAGAACCAGGCCCTCTTAATGATTGATGAAGCTTGTCTGTAAGGTCTTTTTTTTTTTTTTTTTTTTAAAGGAGAAAAACTGAACAAGAATGAATACTTGTTCAGATCTCTAATTACCAAGTATAAGCCAAGTCTATAATGTAGTTTGGTCTATCGCGATTGATATGTATTAGTTTGCATGTTGCTTTTTAGGTAACGATTGAATGGCTTCAAAATAATAGTTTTATGTCAGCAGGTTAATTTGGCTTTTATGTGATTATACTCTTGAAATTCTAGAGTTCTTGCCTCCTATTTTTAACATCTTTTAAACGTGGTTTTCTTTGATGTTTCTTTGATATTCTTTAGTGGAAAATTTAACCAATAAGAGTTTTCCTCCTTGTTCCCTTATGAAATTGAGTTATTTGAAAAGTCTTTGGCTTTTAAAAATTTTTTTCAACCCCTTGCTCTCTAACTGTGTGAAAATGACTTGGACAATTGTCATAGCATATTGAAAAATTTTTTTCAACCCCTTGCTCTCTAACTGTGTGAAAATGACTTGAACAATTGTCATAGCATAGCCATACACGTTCAGGAGTGTATGGCTCAGTTCTTTGCTGCATTATTTGTTTCTTTTTCTCATTCCCAACAGATTGATACTAAGTGTGACTTGAAGGTACCCAGTGCTCTTGCTACAATGCTCTTGCTACACTTTAAACAAGGTCAATTGATGAAGACCATTGATTTTTATCATTCATATGGTGCTTAGTAGATGGTCAGTATAGGACTGGTAGGCACCTTCCCTGCCCCTACACCTTGTTTTAAAGTAAACTTAGCATGTGCAATTTCTAGATTAATGAAACAGTTAAATTGAGAGTGTATTAGTTTTCTGTAAATGGGATTTTTCTTAACCTGGGAATTTTCAGACTTGTATCGTAAGGGTTTGGATGAGGGTAAGCTCAAGAGTCTGAGTACCTGGTGTCAAAGCCAGATTCCACTACAGCGTGTGACACAGCCTCCCTGTGGTCAGAGTGTGGGAGGTGCTCCTGGAGGGTGAGAGTTGCTGCTCTGTTACAATTGCTGTCTCTGCGATGGGGAGTTTGTATTCACAAAATATGATGTTCTTGTGACATAGATGAATTAGACTGTCAAATTGAAATAAAATGAGTGGGGATTAAACTCTGGGGAGCTACAGATGTGAGAATAAGCTAGAATTGATGATATGTTTTTGTTTTTGGATTAGTTAGCATTCTGATGCATACCGAAGAGAGCTGTTAGGTAGGTGAGTGCTATCAGTGTTAATGAGCAACTTTTGGGTAAATCTGTGAATCTCCATATAACTGAACACCACTTGACTTTCTTGCTTCACCCACTCAGTGGTGTAACTTTGTGATTCCCCCTTCCTCCGTCCTATCTCCCCAAACTTAATATAAACATATCAGTTTGATACCAGAAAAATCAAATTTATTTTGTGAGAGATATACTTCCTATCTACCCTTATGGACACGTTCTTAGAAGCAAGAGCCCCCTGTTCTCGGAACCCCTTGCTGACTTTTCCCTTGATAATTTCCCCAACAAGTGGTGTCATCTATGGGAAATCCCAGTGCTTTCTAGAATTCTTATATGTATACTTAAATAATGAGCTTCAATCTTAGGTCCTTTTAAATTTCTTTTGGGCTTACGCAAGGTCAGGACACATAAACACTTAACTGGGGCTGGTAGCATTAGAGATCACCAGTAAAATGCCATTCCCAAGTTGTTTCCAAAAAAGAAATAGAATAGACATGGAATCATCAGATGCAAATATTGACTTGGAGATGGGCCAATTATGCACACTGTGAGCCCCACCCGGGCAACTCCCCCTATTTTGCTTCTAGTTGGCCAACACAAGTATGTTGCCCTCAAGTGACTTGAAGATTAAGATTTAACAGTAGAGGGGGATCCAAAGAACTAGAGATAGGAGTTGTGGAATCAGTTAAGTGTTGAGAATTCCATCTTTTTCTTCCATCCCATAGGGTGGCCCCATTATTGGATTTTTATCACTGGAATCCAGGTTTTCAGGGAAGCACAGGTAATTTTTGTAGTGATACTGAATGTGTTTGCAGGAGAAAAAGTGCCACAACTCTGCAAATGCACAGACTTTAAGATAATCCTTCTGGGGCCTATAAAGTAGAGGATAAAGCTTGATTGTATTGCATTTATAGAGTTTTCTTAGGGTAGTGGTCTTGGTGGCTATTGGAGATAGGTAATGTTTATAGGATGCTTTTAACTGTTTTGATTTGGGGGACTGTGGATCTTGTGTTTGAAACTATTATTCTTGTCCTTTCCTTTGCCCTCACTCTCAGCTCAGATTTATAGGGATGTGTGTGATCAAAGAAATAACTGTGTGTTTGATTAGTTAACATAGTGTCTTAACTGAGATGATAATGGCTAGTATTTTGCTAAAAAGGGGTTAGCAGTCAAACTTGGGTAATATATGACTTTTTCAAAAGGAAAAATTCTTGTAAACTAATGTGGATGAAATCATTTTTATTACTAATCTGTTCATTATATACAAAGTAAACTAGATGTGGACTTCTTCTAAAACTAAAATTTACAAAATAAATACATAACCACAAAACAAGTATAAGTCAAAAATTTTAAATCTTCAAAAATGTTTAGGTTGTCTGTATTGTTTAATAGTAGAAAGATACTTTTGCTTATTTTATATTTCACTTGCCTATTTGATTTGGTTCTTTTGATTCTAAGCATGATTAATATTCTTCTTCTTTTTAAATAATGAGCTTGCTTTTAACTACCAGCCCAGTATGTTGCAGACAGTCACTTCGGAAGTGCACTTGTATGTATAGTACTGGGAACTTTATTTTTATTTTTTGTTTCTTTTAGTACTGGGAACTTTAAAACCCATTGAATGAACTGTTTGAGTGTATTAATACTTACTGTTGCTGAACCAGAGTAATATGGGATCTTTGTAATACGTGTGTTTGCAAAGTTGTATAAGGCTCTTTGCTATGTCACATGCTTTTCAAATTTGTCACACTTATGCTTCCATGGGCTAGGAGATAATTCACATCTGCTTTTCTTCTTACCGATTCCAAAACTTTCTTTGTACTCTGTATTCTCTAACATCACTTGACCTTCCCATGTCGTAGACATGATCCAAAAACACAAATGCCAGTTGGGCATTGATACCTTGTGTCCTGTCTTCATTGTCTGGCAGATGATCCCCTGGTAAGCTTACAGTAATGAAGATGCAGGAGCTCAGAAATTTATTAAAAAAAAAAGAAAAGAAAAGAAAATAATTTTCAGGCCTCCAACAACCCATCTGCAGATTAAAATGGAAAAAGAGCTAAAACCTGGTAGGTTTGAGAATCCCTCCAGAATGAGAAGTGGCTATGGATTCACACTGAAGTCAGTGGACATAAAAACAGATTTATACTCAAAGGTCTCTATTTAGGAAAATAAAAGGGATAGGCTTGGGCCTGGGATTGCCGTGGGTTCAAATGCTATCCCTGCCATTTATTAGCTGTAGAATCATGGGCAGGCTATCAGAGCTTTTTTCTTTACTATTCCTTCCATCGTAAACGGTAAAATGGAAACAGCACCTATCTTTAGGATTGTTGTGAGGATCAGTAAAATACATGTAAAATCTTTCACCTATAAACTTAACAAATGGTGGTTGTTTTTACTCTTTGGAATAATTTGTCTCGTAAGACAGGTGTTTGATAAGATGTACAAATAGATATATTTCCACACAAATTCTTCCCTGCCTAGTGGAGGCAAGAGGCAAGGGTGGGGTGGAGTATCAGACTTGGCAAGATTTTTCATGCTGCTGCATGTAGAGTCCCTCCCCCTTAAATCATTTCCAAGAGACCCACCATTACTCCAGGAATGGATCATTGCTCTCTGGTGCTAGGGCATTAAGGTGACAGAGCTACTGACTGAAACATTTGAATCTTTCCCTGGTAACTCTGATTTAAATACTTGTATAATCTTTTAAAAACCTAATTTTAGGGGCGCCTGGGTGGCTCCGTTGGTTAAGCGTCTGCCTTTGGCTCAGGTTATGATACTGGGATGTTGGGATCAAGCCCAATGTCCGGCTCCCTGCTCACAGGAAGCCTGCTTCTCCCTCTCCTCCTTGGTCATGCTCCCTCTTGTGCTCACACACTCTCTCAAATAAATAAATAGAATCTTAAAAAAACAAACAAACAATAAAATCCTAATTTTATAAATACTTAAAAGGTGGACTTATTTGTACAAATAAATTAGCAAATTGATTTTGTCTGATACCGACAGGGAGTGACTAATCCACCTCATGTGTATGTATAAATTAGTATTGTGGCATTTGGCTTAAAAAATGTGCTTGTTTTCCCTAGAGATTTATTTACCACATTCAGGACATTAAAAACAGTGTTACCAATAGATGGGATAGATTGACTCGATAGTTTTAAAGACATTTATAAAACTACTTGTGGTTTGACCCAGTTAACTTGGCCAATACTCTGAGTATATTTGAAATTCCTCCTTGAGAGTTATCTTCCTAAATTTAATAGAGGCTTTATGTGGTAGGATTTTGTTTACATGATATTGGCCTTACAAAAATCCATATCACATTGCAGGAAAGATGACTATGTACAATAAAAACCCTGATATTTTAGTCTGTAATGCCAATCTCTGTCATAAATGTATGAAGAGTCAGTCTGTTGTTTTAGCTACAAAATTTTTATAACAATCCTAAAAGCAGAGACTTCCATTTACCCACTGGTGGTCCTATGCCTTTAGAACTTTCAAGATCATGACAAATGCTTTGCAGACTCTACTGGGTCATTTGTGTTTGTGAGCAAATTAATGCTTTGGTGTTCTATGTAGTATCCCTTTTCTGTTCAGATAGATTTATTTATTATTTATTTATTTATTTGTTTGTTTATTTATTTATAGATTTTATTTATTTATTCATGAGAGACACACAGAGGCAGAGACACAGGCAGAGGGAGAAGCAGGCTCCATGCAGGGAGGCCTATGCGGGACTCGATCCCAGGACCCCGGGATCACACCCCGAGCGGAAGGCAGATGCTCAACCACTGAGCCATCCAGGTGCCCCTCCCTTCACATTTAAAGGACTTTTTGATAACATCTGTTTTTTTTTTTTTTAAACATCTGTTATTTAAACTCTTCTTTTTTGCCTGTGGCTCTTCTGTAATGCTGCATCATGCACTTTGTTAGTCATTTGGCTTAAGGACGTCTTAAATTATACAGCACATAACTATTAGTCATTGATTTAAAAAATTGACATAATAAGACATCACTAAATTTGGGTGTTCGCTTCCATCCCAGACCAGATAGTAAACAGGTCAGAGAGCGCTAGTTGCCGATTCTCTGAAACTGCTGCTTGGTAACGTGAGACCATTCTCAGATGATCGCTTTTGGTTTACTACAGTGTTTTTAAGCGTAGTACATTAGTCGTTTGCGAAATAACTTTGTAATTCCCAGGAGGATTGCTGGGTTTCTCTCAGTGTGCGTCTATTCCTTTATCAACACTTATTAAGCGCTCATTTTGTGCAGGAAACTTCCAGGTGTTGGGTCTACAGTGGTGAACAAAATAGACATGGTTCGTTCCCTCCGCGGAACTGACAAACACTGAGTTGGTTGGTTAATCCAGGCCTGGTGGGAATTTTTTACATTTCTGTGACCGGTGAATATCCAGGCTCGTTCTTTTTCCCACAGTATGGAGAGTCAGGTGAAATCAGATTCTGCACTTTCTAAGGGCTCCTCCTTGGCTATAATTTTTGCCCAGGGGAGATCAGGCTAAAATGAAAATCCACTCCATCCCCAAGGAAGGAAAGGAGGTTTTTTTTTTTTTTGTTTTTTTTTTTTTTTTTTTTTTTTTTTGGAAAGGAGGTTTTTTAAAGCATGAGGTTTTCAGAGTGGTGAGTGCAGAGAGAGGCATGGGAACTTTTTTTAGTTGAGTGTAGGGCTGGCTGTGTCCATTTTCCTGCCTCTGAAATACCAGTTTTCCAGCAAAGTCGAAAAGTTTGGCATAAGTTGGAGGGGAATGTTACTAAGGAGGAGTAGGGATGGCACTCGGGGACCAGTTGGGTATCATGGTTCAGTGGCAGAAACCCGTCAATACCAAGAATATTAAAAATGCTGCTTTAGAGACATTTATTGGTCACATTCAGGATAAAAAGCTAAGGGATGTCTGTATTTAATGGTCCTTTAGGGGGCGCATGTTTTAGCCTACTTTGAAACCAAATGTTGGTATTGAGCTTTTATAATACGTATGTGTAATATATAACATATATTAATATGTAATTATAATGCCTAATTATATAATCGTGTGTAATATGATACACAAGAACATGTAATATATGCATGTATAATATATATGTATCCAAATGTATAATGTGTAATATATATAATAATAATAGATATACTGATTTAAGACAATGAAAACTTAGGTCTATTGATTAGTTGTTTCTCAACATTGATCTTCAAGGCCGCATATTATATTTGAAGATTTTATATTTGGAGTAAAATGAACAACCAGCCAAAAGACATGCAGTCATTGCTTCCAAAAGCCAAATTTATTCTGAAATGGTGCTTTGCCTACTTTTCCATTCTATTCTAATGAGACAGTGATAGTAGATGGCAGTTTCCATTTTTTTTTTAAGATTTTATTTATTTATTTGTGAGAGACACAGAGAGAGGCAGAGACACAGGCAGAGGGAGAAGCAGGCTCCCTGCGGGGAGCCCGATGTGGGACTTGATCCCAGGATCCCGGGATCACAACCTGAGCTGAAGGCAGACGCTCAACCACTGAACTACCCAGTCATCCCAGTTTTCAGTTTTTTTAAAAAAGTATTCTTACTTGGCAAATTGTTGGCAAGCTTACATGGGACATACAGGTGTTTTGTTTTATTTTTCAGTATTCCTGGTTATTGACATGCAGATGTTTGGGAACCGCTGCTGTAGATTAAATCTAGCAAACTGTCTGTATGCAGTTGTTCACACTGGGATATGGCTCCTCTGCAGTTTGTCCTGCTAGCTGTGTGTCCATATGTGAGATTTATGCCCCCATGTTGATGATGCATCATTATCAAGAAGGGTTCTCTTCCTTGCCACAGCCTGTGTTGGCTTTTTCTCCTCCTCCGCCAACAGAAATGGAAATGCCTCACTTAGTGTTAAGTGCACCTTCATTGTTCCATGTACTGAGGTCAGGAGGCAAGAACCTCAAGTCTCTCTATATAAAGGCTGCTTTTTAGATGTTTTATTAGTACTGCTGTTGGTTATTTTAATTAGTAGTATGTTTTATGTGCGCCCTGAGGCTGTTCAAGCAAAGAATGTAATTCAAATAAACAAAATAATATCTGATATTTTGGAACACCCACACCTGCCATCTGGGCCTTTCCTCTTAAGGCACACTCATGTTGGCCAGGAAGCTAGGAAGAGAAAAAACGGAGATGATTATGTAGAGTTATGAAATGTCTTAAACGTAAATTCTTGGAAAGCTTGATAACCAAGTTTTTTAGATTGGTAATGCCATTTTCTTCATAAGCAGCGGTTCTTTTCTTGAAGATAAATACAGAATTTTCATGAGAAGACCCATCTTTTCCATTGTTCTGCATGTTCCTAATGTCTTTTACATGTGTTTCTAACAGTGTTTTGGGGGTTCTGTGAGTACCTGATACATAATTTGGCTGTAAAATGGTAGATGATGCTTTCTCAATGCAAGAAAGTTTGCTAGGTAATTTCTCCAGTGTTTTTTTTTTTTTTTTTTTTTTTTTAACTTGGATATAAAGCAGAGGGGCCACCTCTCCCAAATTTTTACAATGAAATCATAAACTAGTTTCTGACTTATTTTTTCTTTTCAACTTGGCTTTTTTTTTTTTTTTTTGAGTTAACACAAATACTCTCTTTCTGTTTGCAAACTGAAGTGAACTGCATGCTTTTGACTTAATTTTTAGAACTGAAATTGTGTTGATTTTGGATACATTTGCTGGATTTTCCTGCCATTCCCTCTTTCAATTAAGTACAGTCCTTTTTGGAGTTTGCCAAAGATGAGGCAAAACTTGTGTAAGAGGTGCACCTGAGCTTTTAAGTCTTGGTTTTTTTTTTTTTTCACTTAAACACAGCAGTTGTAAAATATTTGTCATAAAGCTGGAAAAAATTATGGAGTTTTTTGCCTCCCTTAGAGACAGAGCCTAAGCTACACTAAATGAATAAATGTTCTATCTGACTGACATTCTCTAGGAAAAATAAATATATCCATTTAGACTACTAACTTATTTTTTAAAAATATATTTAGCATATATTTGATTATTAAAATAGATTTAAACATTTATAATATCTTAAGAAATATTTTTAAAATGAGGGCTCCTGTCACCTTTTGAAACCTTATTATGCCTCAAAAATAGTTTTAAGTGCTATTGTTTATATATAATCCAAGAGTTAAAGATGTCAGAGACTTAGGAAATGAGATCGTGGTGTCTCTATTGTCTTATTCTACTTTATCACCACCACCACCACCCCGTTCTTTCTTTCCCCTAGCTACCTTGAATATAAGTACATAATATATTTGCTTTGTGTAAATGAATGAGAAACTGCTTTTTTGTATTTTTATGCTGCAAATTCCAACTGTACTCACAATCTGGCTTAGAAAATGGGTCTAATGAAGAGATTTTAGAATATTAAGCTAAGGATAAAACCCAGAGCACTCTTCAAATTCCAGGACCCACATTAATTATGTCATTATGTAAAGAATGAAGCTGTAATGTTCCCGTAAATCTCACCAAACAAAACACAACAAAACAAAACAAGACAAAAACATCCTCATGTTCATAGAAGCCAATGACGACAAGTCTTTACAAGAAGAGTCCGGCTACCAGGGTATGTAGATGTTTTAACATACAGAGTGTATTCTGTAGATGTAAGGTGTGACTAGTGTTGTATATGTAGGAAACATGGAGTATCGTGTAATATAAAAAATTTTAAATGTGCCAGAACTTACATATCTAAGTCAGAATCTGTAAGCTGTGTATGCAATCTCACACTGCTGTTACTGTGCCAAGAAATGTGGAGTCCTTTTGGAATTATCCTTACTGGTTATAGCACTGTAAGAAAATTCTTGGTGTTCTTAATTTGTTGGGAAATAGCCATTAATGAATACATTGGTTGATAACGTTGGAGTTAGGATACTGTAGTGTTTGGGGGGTGCCTGGGAGGCTCAGTCAGTTAAGTGTCTGCCTGTGGCTCAGGTCATGATCCCAGGGTCCTGTGATCAAGTCCTGTGTTGGGCTTCCTTCTCAATGGGGAGTCTGCTTCCACCCTCCCTCCGCCCACTGGTGTGCACACACACACACTCTCTCCCAAATAAATAAATAAATAAATAAATAAATAAATAAATAAATACAATCTTTTTAAAAAAAGACACTGGTGTTAAAAATCAGTTGTAATCCTAACATAATAAAAATGATTTTTTATGCCTGGTTTATCCATGACACTGAACATAATTAACAAAGGATTTTCAGAGAAGTTTTGCACAGGGGAATTATCAATGGAGTAAGTTTCTGTGTCTTCCAAGCTTGGCCAGTCTGCTACTGTGGTTTCTTGTGTGTGTGTGTCTCTTATGTGTCAGTGTGTCCTTGAATGGTCTTTTGACCATCCTTTTATTGTTGCCTAAGGTAATGCCAAAATGCAGCCACTGTTGTTTGCTACATACACACGCAGCGTAGCAGAGTTGTTCCAGCAAGCTTTGCTTTATTTCTTTCTGGTAGACAGGCTGGACCTCATGCCAAAGCTGCTACTTTGACTCTCCCAATGAATTAAAGATGACCTGCTATATTGTGCTGTGTTTGCAAAGATATTGGGATTTTAATTGATTTTCCTATTTTCTAGTTCATCAGGGCATTGATCTTGATTATTTCTTTAACTGCGGAGCAAAGTTTTCTGGGGTGCAAGTTTTCTTCATACAGGCCAGTGTGTATTTTTGCAAATCTATAGACTTAACAGTCCATTTGAGGTGATTAGGTACTGACTACATAGTAATCTGTGATTGACTTGTATGCCAATTTATGAATGTGCTTGAAGAGTCCCATTATCAATGCACAGCCACTCTTCCATGGCACTATGACAGCTTTGATGAAGCTGTGCCTGACCTAATTCCCATAACCAGCTGAACAAAGCAGGGCGCCTAAGAAATCTAGACTCCTTTTATTATTTTATGCAGCCATGGTTAAAGGTGGATGAAGTCCTTGGAAACCAATGTTACTATGTTCCAGGAAACTTCTAGCTCAGCAGGTAACATAATATAAAAGTCATCATAAAGGAGGTCCAGTGCTTAGCTAACATTGATGCAAGTTTATTTGCAGCACAGATATTTTTCTTAGGTTTCTAATTTTTTCTTATTTTGCGTTTTTCCTAAATGTTTGGCTGTATACATTAGAATACATTTCATGGAAATGAGTTTCTCCTTGAGGTTTTATTTCCTTGTTATTAAAATGAAATCTAAACCAAACCCCAGGAGGGGGAGTCTTTTGGAACAGCCAGGGAAAATTTTGTTTCATTTGGTAAGGTCTCAGCAATGAGCTGGACATAATAACAACTATATTAAATTTATTACCTAACACTTATCTATAGCCCCTTTTCAAATGTTGTTCATATTCCTCCTCAACCTTCATCAAAAAAAAGTTGGCCAAATGTCTGTCTGGATCTTTAGAAGATCACTGTATTCAAGTTTAACTAGTTCTTAGCAAACTTAAAAATTTTTGCTCTTAGCTAGCTTTTGTTTTTTCAGTTACCATAACTCTGTTATTTTTTTCCCCCTGTGAAGCCAATCCCAGTGGCAACCTTGAAAATCTCCAGAGTGTTGATTTGTGGCAAATGTTGACTCTTTGGTGCCTGCAGAGTAGTCCTCTTGAAACTTGCTGTATTTTGTCTTTTTAATAATCTCTCCCGAGTCACTTTGTAGAATTTTGCTCTTTGTCCGCAGCTATGTTTTAAAATATCCCTAATGCGCCTGTACGCCTCACGGTGGATGCCAGAATCATCTTATCTCCGCGATTTTTGGTTTCCTGTGTTCTAGAAGCAGGATGAAATAGTGGCTTTGAAAGCCAGCGGAACAGGAACACTTGACTTTTTTTTTTTTTCTTAAACACGCAAATATCGTGAATAGAAACAAACTCGGCACTTAGACCCCTTCGCATTTGGTGTGTAATTAGGACCACACTGACTCCTATTGCAGCTGGCAGCTCTTCACTGTGGCCTTTTTCTGCTGGTGACCTTTGATCCCAGTGACCTTTCCTGGGGTTAGTCCTAGGCCCTTTTCATTGTGTTGGAGCCGAAGTGGCTCATGTGGAGTTGATTATTTCTTTGCTCATTTGGCCTTTTTGGTGCCATAACTCCACGTCACTTCCATTTTATTCCTCTACTTTTGACGGTCCACAGTGAAAGGAAATGCTTTTGCAGGCAGCAGGATCAGTCTGTATGCTTGGCTGACTCGATTGAGCCTGGGGCGGGGGGGTGGTAACCGGGGGGAGGGTTGTGAGGTCTGTAGGTGTCAACAGTTTTTAAGGAGTCGATCTGAATGATTGTGCAATCATTATGTGCTCATCAAATGGACACTCCGTAAGGAGAGAGCTACCACGAGTTGCTGATGTGGATCTGGCTGCTTAATGTCCTACAGCTCTACATTTAGAAGATTTATATGTTCCTCCTACAGCCTCCGAGCTACTTGGCAGGTCAGAGCATGCATCACTGTCAACTGCACATGCCTGCTTTAAGGGATTCTTTCATTTCTCAAAGAAGGAGAATAACCCCCGCAGATTAACGTGCTATTAGATGGTATATTTGTTGCAACTGGACTCATGATAGCACTTTGCTGCTTTTCCTCACCCTCTTGCCCCTACCCACTCCTCTGGTAGAGTCCCTGAAAGACGTGTGGCAGCTGTTACTCTCATTTTTGAGGCCCATGTGTACAGCGTGAGGACTGTTGTGGATCAAAGCCTTGAGTGATCACGAAGGAGTCAACAGTTAAGGAATGTGTCCGATTACCCTAAACTGGGTGTTAGGTACGCAGCTGCTGAATTCCTGAACTCTCCATCTGGAACCCATGATGCACTATGTATTGGCTGGTTGAATTTATATATATTTTTAAAAAAGGTAGATGGGTATGAAATTCAGTGACATTTTGAAACTCATTTTTAAGAAAGCTGAGTGTTCGTCCCTAGTTCATCCCCTTTTCCTTCTTTGTTTTGAAGTTTTAAATAATGGTATTGATAGTGTGGATTATTTTAAGTGAGGAATTGCAATTGCTAGGCCTTCCTACGTGGCGGATTTCTTTAGGCTTCTCCCCTCTTCAAAAGAGAGCAACACTTTCATCTGTCATTGTCCCCTCAAGATCTCTTCCCCTCAAATCTCTGAAGCACTACAGGTTTCTTTCTATTTGCCTCCTCGATCTCTTTCTTAAAGTTCCACTTATGGCCAACTCAACTCATTTTCTCTACACCTTAAGGGGCCACACTCTCCATCCCCTGCCACCATCAAGACAATGACAAGAAGCCATGGAAAACCCTGCTGCTCCTTGTGTGTTCCCTGTATCTAGCGAGCCCACGTCATACACTCACTTGTCCAAGGAGACATCTGGACAGCAGCCTTGTTCCTCTATTGAAGGTGAAAGCAGTGGGGGAACGGAAGTGGACGGTGATATATTCCAAAGGTGTCTTAAGGGATCATTTCTTTCCTGGTCCAGATCATTCAGTATCCAAGTCCTATCCATGCCACCTTATAATACCATCTGGCAATATGTCCATGTCTTTTTTTTTTTTAATCTTTTAAATCTATCCCCTGCTAGTTCTCTGCTATAGGCTCCGATCTTCATTCTCCAGGGCCTTCTAACCTCTATTCCTCCTCTCAGCCATGCTCCACATGGCAGCGTCAGTGATTTTTCAAAGGCACAAGTCAGATCTTGTCCTTTGCCTGCTTAAAAGCCATTAATATTCCCCTTTCAGGATAAAAGCCAAATACCCGGACCTGGTTCATATTATCCTGTACGCTGTGGCTTCTGCTCACCTATGCTACCTTCCTCCCCAACCCCTTATTTCCTCCTCATACTCTGCTCTGCAGCCGTACATCCTTGCTGTTTTTAATTCTCCACACATACAGCTCCTCTATTTGGAGCATCACTTCCCCTTGCTTTTTCTACCTCCCTTCCTCCCTCCTGTCCCCCAGACTCATCCATTCAGATTCACCTGATCATTGTTTCCATGAGAAGTCTTCTTAAAACTTCTAAGTCCAGGTAGAGTGACCCTTCTGTGGTACACCTGGGTGGCTCAGCGGTTGAGCATCTGCCTTTGGCTCAGGTCGTGATCCCGGGGTCCTGGGATCGAGTTCTGCATCAGGCTCCCCACAGGGAGCCTGCCTCTCCCTCTGCCTATGTCTCTGCTTCTCTCTGTGTCTCTCATGAATAAATAAATAAAATCTTAAAAAAAAAAAGTGACCCTTCTGTGTTTCCTATAGCACTTTGCTTTATTTTGTGGCTCACCTATCCCCTCTCCCTTAACCACTTGAATTCCCGAGAACCTTTATTTCCTAAAAGCATTGCCTCTTAGTGAAAACTGTTTCTGTCAATTCTGATGGGAAAAAGTCATGATGTATTCCATCCTCATCCAAGATAGCCACAGTTTTCATAGAGAAACGAGTCAACTGAGCAATAAAAACAAATTTGTAAACAATTTGTATAGGTGATAAACAGTATTTTGAAGGAAAATACAGTATGGTGAAGTTGTGCTCATCCAAGAAGAGAAGACTTGAGGCTGGTGGCTGATGGAGGAGGGCCTAGAGGAAGTCTAGGTGAAGACTTGAGGGACAAGTCCTCCCTCCCAAGATGGTGAAGAGGCAGGAGATTGGCCTGCAGACAGCAGGTCTTTTTAAGGAGTGATCTGCATTCACATTTAACTTAAAAACAGACTGACCACACAGAAAAACACCTGATGGCAAAACAAAGGCTGAACACAGGAGTGCTCCCCAACTGGTAGAAAAGGTGCCCACAGTGCAGAGAGATTAGCGGAATGTGCTCCCTGTCCTCCCACTCACTTGGCACCTGTACACAGAGCACCGGGTTTGGGCTTCATCCAAATTCAGCGGGCCATTCCAGTTCTCCTAGATGAGGCTTTTTGGATAAAAACCATGGGGTCATGGAAACTGGTGGGTTTATCTTTGCCCAAAGCTGTAATATCAAAGTACGGCTTTTTCATTTCTGATTGAAAAAGTCATGATGCCAAATAAGAAGCCATCCAAAAAGTGGAATGACTGCAGGGACCCTTGTGGCGAGACGGTTAGTCATTCTGACAGGTGAGTCCATGTTTGGGTGGCTTCTCTGTCACTTCCCTCATCTGACCTCGAGCCCTAGGGAGGCAAATGTCCTGTCGGAGGCTGAGTTCCTAGCAGAGCCCAGCACATGTAAGATGGATTCCTGTTTTGAACTCTGAATATATTTCACAAATATATTGACCAAAGTCAAACTTTTATAGAAGATTTACAATTCGATGTGATTTAAGGTCAAGGTAGCTCAATGAGTTAAAAAAAAAAAAGTGTATATTTGACTTCCCTAATAGAAATTGTGCTCAGTTAATCTTGATAGCACTTATTCAAAAATTTTTAAGTAGACATGTTTTATTTTTTCTTTTGTTTAGCTACTGCAGAAGACTCATTTTTTAAGGCAACAGGAGAAAAAGCAGGTTATGGAATAGATCATTTGAAAATAAAGGCCAATCTTTTGTTTCTAGAGAAAAATTACTGTATCATGCAGAATAAGATGGTGGTTTTTTTTCTTTTTCTTTCAAGATTATTTATTTATTTATTTATTTATTTATTTATTTATTTATTTATTTATTTATTTAAGAAAGAGCATGAGCAGGGGGAGAGGGAGAAGCAGACTCCCCACTGAGCAGAGCCTGATGTGGGGCCCGATCCCAGGGCCCCAAGATCATGACCCGAGCTGAAGGCAGACACTTAGCCGACTGAGCCATCTAGCTGCCCCGAATAAGATGGTTTTAGAAAAGGAAATTAAAGAATTTTCTCTTTTGAAAGCCTTGCATGGATCCCAAGTAGAGTTTTTATTCACAGATTAATCACAGTTATTCCCTAAAACTGAAAAGAAACTAGAAGAAAGTTTGATATAGGAGTCTAGGGAGGGGGATAATTCAGAGAGACGGCTTTAATCATCCTTAGGGAAGCAGAGGCATTGCTTCAAAAACAAAGGAATCAAATCTAGAAATTCAGGAAAGACTTTTCCCAAAGGATTATTCTGGCAGCATGTTGAAAAGAGGTTATAAAAGCATTAAGTTCATAACCTGAACAATAAGTTAAGTAAATGTTAGGGAAGTATTTCCTTTCTTATTCTAGAACCAGGCATACCTTTAGCTTGCTTTTGCCAACAGAAATGCTGCTAAGCCTGGGCTGGCATAAAAGTACAGTTTGTTATACAAGACAAATTGCCTTCTACATAGATGTGAAGGAGAGCTTAAAGGACGCCCTATGACTACACCAGTCACCTTCAGGAACAGCAGGCTAGGACTCCGGGAGCAGCACTCATCCCATGCAAAAGTGGGGAGCCCTCCAATGATTTTTTTGGAGGAAAGAGTCCCTCAATTTATAGGTTTAGTGGGGTACTACGTGTAGCTGTTCTGGTTTGGGTTTGGGTTTTTTGTACCCTCTAGAGTCTTTGTTTCCAGAGAGATTGTACTACCAGGTGTTTTCTTGGGAGCATCTTCTCACTTAAATCAGCCACTCAGAACTGCAGTGAAAAGAATAGAATTATGTTGTCCATTAACTTCCTCTGAAGATACGAAGGGGATAGAAGAACTTCCTCATGCTCATGTTAATTTCTTCTGAGACCAGTTGGGTTGGATAAGTCTCAGGAGTTCTGATTTTCACATAGGGAATTGATCACGTCTTTGCTAACATCCAATAGGAAGACAAGAACAACCCAATTTAAGATCCAGTGCCTGGAGTTATTACCTGTGGTAGTTTAGGGAAGTAGAGGTGTTTAAATGCTTTATGGGCAAGAAAAGCAGTAAGGGAAGGGAGAATAAAGTTTTGAAATGAATGATAATTTACTATTTTGAATGCTAGCAAATATTGGCAAAAAAGCGTTGTCAGCAGTTTTTGTATACAAATTCATTTTTGGAGAAATGCATGTTCTAAATTAAAATCACCCAGTATAACAACAGTGACCCTGCATCCTACTTTACAATAAATTTTGGATAAAAAGCAGAGATTTTTGTGTCTGTGTGTTTTTTGTAATTGGAAGTTTAGATTAACAAGTGTTGATAAATGTCTGCATTGTCCATTCCTTTTACTTTTTTTTGCAGTTCTCTCTTTCTCTCTCTCTCCCTTTTTTTTTTTTTTTTAAGATTTATTTATTAGAGAGAGGGAGTATGCATGTTGGGGTTGGGGAAGGGACAGAGGGACATGGAGAGAGAATCTTAAGCAGACTCTGTGCTGAGCATGGAGCCTGACACAGGGCTCAATCTCAGGACCCCGAGACCATAACCTGAGCCCAAACCAAGAGTCAGACTCAACTGACAGCCACCCAGGTGCACCTTGTTGTAGTTAATTTTATGTAAATTTATTTATTTTTAAATATTTTATCTATTCATGAGAGACAGAGAGGCAGAGACACAGGCAGAGGGAGAAGCCAATTCCTTGGAAGGAGCCCGATGTGGACTCGATCCCTGGACCCCAGGATCACGCCCTGAGCCAAAGGCATATGCTCAACCACCGAGCCACCCAGGCATCCCCATTTTTTATGTAAATTTAAATTATTGTTTTATAAAGTCCCTAATATATTAGACAGGAAATATTACTCTGTGTCTTATCAAATATTTTAATTAATTGCTCAAACACGTTTTACATCTGTGTTTTGCTCACCACAATAAAAGGATGTAGACCATTCTCTGGTGACTGGGAGTCTACCCCCCCACTATGCTGATGGAAGCAATTGGGGATAAGGTTGTACATTATTGCCTTTTATGGGGAAAGCTACTTGACAGTATGTATGTTAAGAGTATTAAAAATGTTTGTACTGGGCGCCTGGGTGGCTCAGTTGGTTAAGCATCTGACTCTTGATTTTGGCTCAGGTCGTGATCTCAGGGTCATGAGATCAGACCCCGTGTTGGCCTCTGCTCAGCAGGGAGTCTGCTTCTCTCTCTCTCCCTCTGTCCTTGTCCCCCAACCTGTGCACGTGCTTTCTCTCTCTCTGTCTCTCCCTCTAAAACAAACAAAATATTAAAAAAAAAAATTATACTCCTTGACTCAGTAATTCCACTTTAAAAAATCTATCCTGGGGCAGCCCGGGTGGCTCAGCAGTTTAGCACACCTTTAGCCCAAGGCCTGATCCTGGAGACCCGGGATCGAGTCCCACGTCAGGCTCCCTGCATGGAGCCTGCTTCTTCCTCTGCCTGTGTATCTGCCTCTCTCTCTCTCTCTCTCTCTGTGTCTCTCATGAATAAATAAATTAAAAAAAAGATAGTCATAACAGCATTATCTGTAATAGCAAGACAAATACACATGTATACACACACATAAAGAAATGTAGCTTAATTATCCAAAAGGAGGTGGCTAAGTAAAGTATATCTATTCAGTAAAGTATCTGTATCATTATATAACAGCTGTTATAAATTGTGTTTATGAATTATTTAATGAGTAAATGATTATTAGATAAAAAATGAATAAAGCAGGATTTAAAACTATATTAGCATGTATGTTATAATATCAGTTCTGTATATATACATATACGAAAAGGATTAGGAGGAAATGCATCAAAACCTTGATGTGCTATGTTTAGATGGTAAAATTGTGTTTACTTGCTTTTGTTCTGTGCTGAAATCTGTAGAGTTTATCAATGAATATTTGTAGAAACTTTCTGTTAGCAATTTCTACTTGTAAAGGTAACATATTCATTGTAGAATGTGTGAAGAAAACTTTGAATATTTTGTTTAAATTATCATCTGGCATGTTAACCACAATTGGGTGCTTTAAAAATTTTTTTAAATGAGAAAAACACTGAAGTTTAAAATGTGACATTGTAATTTAAATCAGAATTCTATTCCATCTGATATAATTTAAATCAGAATTCTGTTTTTAATTTTTCCATGAGAATATTTGAATGTTGCATATGCTAGAACAGAGGTCAGATAGCCTTTGGCAAGTGATATGCCAAAAACGATGTGTGGTGGAGTGGGCTGTTGTGATCCTACCATGCTGCCCACTGTTTCCAGATCAGAAGAGAGGGTAAGAGGATGATGGAATAACAATAATAACAATTTCTGTGCAGACGAAACTAAGGCTGTTGTCTCCCTTGCCAAGGTAAATTTCTATAGGTAAGAAAAGTAAGAAAAGAAACATACATGTTAAGGCCACTGGCCTGTTGGTACAAAGATGGTAGGAGCCTTGTTCAGGTGTGGCCAAGCAAACAAAATTGTTCATTTGCTATAGCAATGCAGGGGAAATACTCAAATATTTACATTATATGTAAATGTAAATATATATAGTTGTTTTCCAATGACTTCTTAGTTCAATAACAATAACACTAGTATTAAGTCTCCTTTTTTTTTTTGGACAAAGATAGTACTTTTGGAAATGACAGCATTAAACAATTTTCCATCAGTGCTAATGGATATGTCCTTCTTTATACATCATCTCACCTGCCTTGTGGTCAGCAATGTTTATTTGCGAGATTGGACCTAGGTTACTGTTTGTGGCTGTTGAATGTAATTTCAAGCTCCCTGGCTCCTCTTGCAGTAGCATCCAGGTCCTTGTTCTTGTTATCACAGTTCTTTAACAAACCCAGCAGGCTCTCCTTGGGTAAATATAAACCAAGTCAACAAGTATTTATGTTATGGTCGTAAGTTCTTTCCAACCTCCAGAATCAACTGACAGCATGTTGCAAGTAACCTCATAGAAAGATAGAATTCATAAAGGATGGTCCTGTGGGATCATTTAGGTAGCAATAATGAGCTGTGAAGTTTTAAAGGACAGCTGTAAAGTTACTCAGCAGATCATGTGCTAGGGTTAAAGTTGACTCTGGTATTTGTTTCACTGCTTTTTGATAAATAAATAGTCGAGGAAAGATTTGGCAAAAGGAAGAGCGCTCCTCCTTGTCCTCATTCTCTGAGGACAGCGGCTCCTGTTAACAAATTATTTCAATGTTTACTTTGCCTTGACTGCTTACCAGTGGTGTGTCAGTCCTTGCCCTTGAACCAAAGGGGAATTCAAATAAACCAAAAAAGATTTTCACACAGCTGGCCTCTTCCGCCAGTGAGTGGTACCAAAATATCCTCTCCCACTTTTTAAAAGAGGTCAGCAAGAAAAAAAACTTAAAAGGCAGCCTGTGATTTGATGATCTGTGATCTAGATAAACTTGAGTTTGCAACTCAGATTTTGGAGTGCATGGCATAGAGAAGGGAGCAGATCCCGGGAGACGTTATTTGATTTAATAGAAGCCATACTTAAGGTGCCTTGCTTTGTATTTCTACCCAATTTTATCAATGGTTAGAATTAACCTTTGCGTAAGTGAATATGAACATAAAATTCCCATTTCTAAAATGTCATTAATGTTGCTCTTTCGGTACATTTTGTTGTATTCCGTAGTCAGGGATTCTGTGGCCAGCCCTGGCCAAGTAGGAATGTGGGGCAGAATTTGCAGACGTAGTAACCAATCTTTGGGTCTCTAGCCTAGCAGGGTGCCTGGCATATGATAGGCACTTATTATATTTTTGCTGATTTTAAAAAGCATGAAATATATATATATATATATGAAACAAATGAATAAAAAATATAGCTAGAATACACTGAAATCACACGAGATGACAGTTCTCATTAAATACTACCCTTTAAGGTACTTCTGGGAATTGCATTATATTAAGGTATTCCTTTCATTAAAAAAAAAAAAAAAAACACCAAAAAACATTTATTTAGTGCCTGTTTTCGGTTAGGTATTAGCACTTACAATGTTAAATATGAGCTTGTTTTGCCTTTAAGGAGGACATAGTTATGTAATCAGATAAATTGTAGAACAGAGTGATGAGTGCAGTGGTAGATATGTGTCCAAGGCGTAGAGGCAGCATAGAGGAGAAATGGACTGTATCTGGAGGGTGGCATGGACATTGTTAATTTTAGTAATTTTATTTATTGTGTTTATTGTCCATCATTCCCACTAGAATGTAAGGGGTACATTTTTGCCTGTTACTTATTCATATGTGTATATATATATATATATATTATATATATATAATATATATTATATATATATATAATTTAAAAAGTAATTACTTATTTAAAAAATAATTATTTATTATTTACTTATTTAAAAAAACAACTTGTCAAAGAGAGAGCAAGTGAGCAAGTGTGCACAAGCAGGGGGAGGGGGAGAGGGAAAGGGAGAAACGTTCTCCGCGGAGCAGGGAGCCCAACATGGGGCTCGACCCTAGGACCCTGGAATCGTGACCTGAGCTGAAGGCAGATGTTTACCCAACTGAGCCACCCAGGCATCCCCTATTTATATATTTTTAAATTGTTCTCTCCTTAGCTTCTAGAATAGTACCTGGCATGTAATAATCATTCCATAAGTATTTGTTGCGCGGATAAATGATTTTTGATAGCTATTGCTAAATTCCCTCCAAAAAGAATTTACCGATTGTATTTCCACCAACAGTGGGTGATAGCCATTTTTACCCACAGCCTTACCAGTGCTGGGTTTTGTGAAACTTTTTTTTTAGCTTTCCCTAAATGTGCCCTACTGTCTTCACATTAAAAAAACACACACACAAAAAGAAACCTTCTTGACTGCTGTGTGTCTCCAGCAATTTTCCCTATTTTTCTGTTGCCCTTTGATAGCAGGGTCCTAGAAGGAATTTTCTGTGCTTTCTTCATTTCCCTCCTTCCATTCTGTCCTGAACCCACCATCCGATACTCCACCATCAAAACCACTCCTGTCGGTATCACCTGCGCCCCATATGCCTTCCTGATGGTGTCTCACCGTACTCTACTTGTCAGCAGTGTTTGCAATAGTTGTTCCTTTTCTCCTTCTAGAAATAATTTTCCATTTTTCTCCTCGGACACAGCGTTCTCCTGGAGTTCTTATTTCATTGGCTCCTTTTTCTTAGTCTCCATTAGTCTCCATTGACTTCTCTATTTGGTCTCTAAAGGTTGCGGTATCTCAAGGCTCCTCTCCTCTGTCATCCTTTCTTGAGAGCTCACCCCGTGCCAGGGCTTTCATAGGTCTGATGTCTGTATTTCTGACATCTGTATTTCCAGCTCTGACTTCTCCACACCCCTGTATGCGGCTGTTGACTTGACCATCGTACTCGGGTGCCTCATGGTAGCTCAGACCTACCTTTCCAGACTGGCTGACTAGCCTCTTCAATCTGTCTCCCTCCTTCCAGTCTCCCCCCATTTTAGTAAACAGAGCTATCATGGATTCTGTTTCACCAGAAACTAAGTATTATCCTTGACACATCTTTCCATCATACTCTAGAGCCAAGTCTTCAGGAATTCTGTTGGTTGCACCTTGGGATACATTCTGAGTCCAGCTACTCCTCACCACCTCCACAGTTGACTCACTGGTCTGACCCACCATGTGCTCATCTCTCTCCTGAGTGATTACATTACCTCCTGCTTGGTCTCCCTCTTCCCTTCCTACCACAGTTTCGTCTGGTCTCACCACAGTGGTCTTTGGGTCTACAAAAAGCACTGACATGGTGTCTGGCACCTGCTAAGCACCATGTAAATGTTTGTTGTTTTTGTTACCATTTCTATTTTGGGACCATAAAGGGTGTGTGTGTGCATTTTGAGGATGGTGAGTTTCAGATGCTTGTAAAATGTACAAACAAATGCACTAATGGCCGCTGAATGTGTTCACTTGAAATGATTGATCCTGTATAATTGGAGGTGTCTTAGTGCCTTGGAAAGATGAACAAAACTTCCAATGTTAACTTAGGGTCTAGAGATCAGTTTGTGAATTGGGGAGATACAGATCATCTGGTGCCTTGTATTTGCCACACTCTGTCTAGAGCTTCCAAAATCGATGGCAGCCATCATGCTCACAACTGTGATTATTCAGATACAAGGTTTTTAGCTCTTTTGTGGGATAAAGATCTTTAGATGATCTTTTCTTTCTTTTCCTGGATGTCTTTTAGTGAGCCAAAGCCCGGAAGTCTGTCCTGCCTGCTTCTGCAATCTGGCGCTATGCATCCAGATCCTCGGCCCTTACAGACACTGCTGTATGTTGTTACACTTACGGTTCTATGCCCTTCTGTGAATTCAGGTAAGAGCTGAAGAACGGTCGTGTTTGTTTGTTTGTTTGTTTTTTTAGGTTTTAAATTTTAATTCCAGTGTAGTTAACATACAGTGTTGTATGAATTTCAGGAGTATAATACAGCCATTCAGCAGTTCTATACACGACTCAGTGCTCAGCATCATTAAGTGTGCCCTTTAATCCCCAAGAATGGTCAGGTCTAAACTCAGTGAGGCTTTTCGTCTCCTTAATCCTATAAAAAACAAACTTGACCTTCAAATCTTCGCTGATAACAATGGTTTCCAAAGACATCTCTAAGATTTGTTTGACCCAGGCGCATGATTTAAAAACTGATTAATTCAGCAATTTCAGGATCTCTTGGTAGTGTTTCTGGGCACTGGCAGGCCTTCCCATCATTGTCCTTATAATTTATTCCTCTTGTTGCCTTAAAAACAAACATTGTCCTATCGTGCTCTTTCAACAAGAGGATATGTTCCAAATGTCTGGATTAGAAAATCATACCAGGAATAAAATGCTGACTACATACCACTGAAGAAATTTTAGAATCAGCATGTATTAGTATGCGGCATGGAGAGCACTTGGTTCAAATCCCAGATCTGCCACTTTCTCACATGACTTGTCTGAGTTTTTCTTCTCCTCTCTTACTGAAAAGCTTAAAAGTGTTTATTGTTCAATGTGTGTATAAGCCCAAGCCCAGTGTATGGCCTGCGTGCATTTCTTTTAATTTTAGATTCATGTACAGATTTCTATGTAAGTATATAGAAATACGAGTGATATTTACTCATTAAGTTATGTTTATTATGTCTGTTAAGAATACTATATGACTGTATTGGATTTGTAAGCAAAAAAGCTGATTTGCTGGTTTTATTTCTGTTTTTGTTTTGCTGAACAACCACCTCAGGGGGTTAGTCAAGAGAGACACTTTCCTCAGACTTCTTTTTTTTTTTTTTTTTAAGATTTTATTTATTTATTTATTCATGAGAGACACAGAGAGAGAGGCAGAGACACAGGCAGAGGGAGAAGCAGGCTCCCTGTGAGGAGCCTGGTGCAGAACTCAATCTCAGGTCCCTGGGATCACATCACAACCTGAGCTGAAAGCAGATGCTCAACCACTGAGCCATTCAAGTGCCTCTCAGTCTTCATTTCTGGTGAAATATCCTGGGAAAGTACAGTCAACGATTTATTGGCGAGTTTTTCCTTTGAAGTACTTTATTCCCCCAGATTAACAGTATCCTTGCCCGCCCCTCCGCCCCAACTCTTTGGATGTTGGGGGAGGGATCTGTTTTGATCCGTTAGTGTGAGAACCCACCCTCTCCTCCAAGTTGCTGAGGAAATGACATCACAAATGAAACTATTCTCAACACCAAATAAAACTATTAAAGTGGACACTCTACTTAGTCTTATATCCAAAAAAGGATAGACTCTGTATTTCAGCATGGCTTCCTAACGTTCGACTTCTTTCCCAAAAGTTGAATGTTATTTTATAGTAAAGGTAAGTAATAATGACCATAGCCATTACTCATAGAATAACTCACTCTTAAAATCAAATCCTTGGTGATGTAGGAGAGAAATCTTTTTATTTTGCAAGTTATCTTCACTTTTTCAGATTCTTAACTTGCATTTCTTAGAAGCTGTTTCATAAAAAGAGCTGTTTGCCATTTCTCACTTGGAGAATTGGTGTGTTGTCTGATTTCTACCTTAAGGTTTCTTTTTTTTTTTTAAGGTCTCTTTTTTTTAAAGTTTTTTTTTTTTTTATTTACTTGAGAGAAAGTGAGCAAATGAGAGCATGAGCAGGGAGGAGGGGCAGAGGGAGAGGGAGAAGCAGACTCCCCGCTGAGCAGAGAGCCAGACATGAGGCTCCATCCCAGGACCTGGAGATCATGACCTGAGCCAAAGGCCCATGAGCCACCCAGGTGCCCGATTGTAAAGTTTCTCTTCTACCCTAATTGTTAAGTCCTAGGATAATGTGTTGCCCTTCTTTCTTTCCAAAACTGGGCATATAAAATATTCCTAGAACTTTTACAAGCATTAGGAATTGTAAGGTATGTTGAAATAAGAGCTTGCCTTTAGTTATATAGTTTCAGATGAAATGTATTCAACATACTCTTCTCTCTCTCTCCCTCATCTCCTTTCTTCCCTCCCCTCCGACCCCTTTGCACATGTGGAACGTTTCCTTGTAGACTTGGCACCTTATTTTATTTCTGAGCCACTATCCGCTGTCCAGAAACTTGGTGGACCTGTAGTACTACATTGTTCTGCTAAACCTGTGAGCGCTCACATCTCATGGTTGCATAATGGAAAAAGATTGGATAGAAACATGGAACAGATTAAGATTCATCAGGGGACTTTGACTATTCTGTCTCTTAATCCCTCCCTTTCGGGTTCCTACCAGTGCGTTGCCAACAATAGCATCGGTGCAATTGTGAGCAGCCCTGCAACAGTATCCACTGCTGGTGAGTTTAATTTTGTCCCTAATATCTATGCTTTTTTCCTAGAATTACTGTTAGTACTTGCATTTTTGAATAGAAGGAAGAATGTGGGCTCTGGAGTAAACACATACTCATTCCAGCCTTGACTCTTATATGTGTTTAACTTGGGGGAGATGTACTTGAACCTCTGTGAGCCTAGTCTCATGTTTTCACCTGTAAGAGAGGCGTGGAAATAACTTTTACATGGTTAGGACTGTTTTCTAATGCAAATTCTGAATTCCTTTTTGAGTATATAGAAGACCTTAACATCACCAGCAGCAAAAAAGCTGTTGCCTGCTTTGACATTCAGTAGTTTCGTGCAGTCCTTTATCTTTCATATCTAATTGTTTTATTTGTCTTGATTACTGAGTGATTTTAATTTATGTAATTGAAACCAGGCTAAGGAAGCAGGAAAAAAATAATTGACTGTAGAGAAAGGAATGTTGAGGATTGAACTTATGGAAAATCTGGAATGTGGTGGTTTTCTTAGTAGGTTTGAGCCATCTGCCTTTCAAATGGTGATGGCTTCCAGTAATGGAAAATGTCTTTGTAAGGGCACCCCTATTTACAGAACAAATCTGGATTCCCCAGGAGTCGTGAGTTTGTCATAACTGAGAAGAGTAAATGTTTTTGTAGAGCTGTGACCCATGGACAGCTCCAAGACACACACTGGAAGGCCAAATTCCTAGTGGCAGGCGGTTAAATGCTTTCAGCATTGGAGATAATAAAGAGCACTTCCATGCAGGCTCCATCTGTAGTTAACTTTTAAGTAGTGAGAGGAACTTTTTTTAATAAAGATTTTATTTATTTATTCATGAGAGACACACAGAGAGGCAGAGACACAGGCAGAGGGGGAGAAGCAGGCTCCCTAAGGGGAACCTGATGTGGGACTTGATCCCAGGACCCTGGGATCATGACTTGAGCCAAAGGCAGATGCTCAACCACTGAGCCACCCAGGTGCCCCAATAATGAGAGGAGTTGAGAGAGAAATGATATATTGCTTGGTTTCTTGATGTCCTAGGTTTCATGCCTATAAGCCACTTTATTGCAGTGGGAATAGCTACATGCAGAATGAAGATGCATAGGGAAAGTGCGTTTTGATGAGGGACTGGATTTGAAAAGGATTTATCCTGACAGAATGGGAAGGATGATGTTTTACAGTTCTCTCTGATGTTTTAAGAACAGCCTGCCTTTTTAAAAACTTAATTTATTTTTGTATATTTTTTTTATTGGAGTTCAATTTGCCAACATATAGTTTAACATCCAGTGCTCATCCCGTCAAGTGCCCCCCTCAGTACCCTTCACCAAGTCACCCCATCCCCCCACCCACCTCCCCTTCCACTACCCCTTGTTCATTTCCCAGAGTTAGGAATTTCTCATGTTCTGTCTCCCTCTCTGATATTTCCCACTCATTTTCTCTCCTTTCCCCTATAATCTCTTTCACTATTTTTTATATTCCCCGTATGAATGAAACCATATATAATGCTTGTCCTTCTCCGATTGACTTACTTCACTCAGCATAATACCCTTCAGTTCCATCCACCTTGAAGCAAATGATGGGTATTTGTTGTTTCTGATCAGCCTGCTTTTTTTTGCACTCTTCTGGAAGCATTGACTTCAGTGAAAAAGGGTGCCATGATGTAGCTCTAGCCCTCAACCAGGCACCCCTACTCCAACTACTTTTCTGAGATTGAAAAAGAATAATCACGCTACTCTGTGAACTGGATTAGCTGCCACAAACCGCCATGTTGCAGATGTGGCTTCTAGATTTTATATTTCCTTTGGGGGAAGAGAGTTCAAGTTTGCCTTTATTTATTTATCTACTTATCTACTTATTTATTTATTTTAGTTCTTGGTGATTTCGGTTCAGCAGCAAAGCATGTTGTTACAGCAGAAGAAAAAAGTACTGGTTTCATTGGCTGCAAGGTTCCAGATAGTAACCCCAAGGCCGAGGTGCGCTATAAAATCCGGGGAAAGTGGCTCAAACAGTCCACAGGTGAGACTTTTTACAGGAAGCCAAATGTCATTAACCTAGTATGGAGCTCTGTGTGCTAGGGACCGTGAATACCAAAAAAAAAAAAAAAAAAAAAATGCCTAAGATATATTGTCTCTACTCTCAGAAGTCAAGTGGAGACAAGCACAGATGGCTACACTGTAGATGTGATTACAGTCCCACATTTCCTCCGCTCAGGTCTCCACTCAGATAGACCTCCCTCATGGCCCCATCTAAAATGAAAGGCCCTGTTGCTCTCCATCCCCTTTACTTAACTTCCTTTTCAATTTTCATAGCATTGTGTTATGCACATTCTTGTTTGCTTGTCTCTTATTTACCCCTTTCTCTGCCACCCCCATTTCCCCCACTGGAACGTGGGCTGCGTGAGTGCAGGGCTTTAGTCGGCTCTCTTTATTGTTCTATCACCTGTGTTTGGGCCCTCGATGGCAGTATTTGTTGAGAAAAAAATAAGTGGAAAGACAATAATGGACACTGGATGATCTGTCTTGTAGCTAGAGGTTTGCTCCAGGTGGTTGCTACAGTCATTGTCTCTGTGTCTAAATACGCTTGTGTGTTCAATGTTCTCAACAAATGATCTGTTATCAAATGTTTCTGATGGGTTTAATTTTGTTCCTCTAGTACTGCTGACTTGTTTTTTCCTTCCTTGACTTGCCTTTTCTTTTATTTAATACATCCTCCCTGATTGCTTATTGGCTGCTAGTCTTATGTCTAAATTTAAAGCACAACCATCACCTTTCATTTGTTTTAATTGGTGTCCTTCTAGTAGAGGCCTAACTGCATTCCCTTCTTTCCCCAGAGAATTACTTAATCCTTCCATCAGGGAATCTTCAGATTTTGAATGTATCTTTAGAGGACAAGGGATCATATAAATGTGCAGCTTTTAATCCTGTCACACATGAATTAAAAGTTGAACCCACTGGCCGAAAGCTTCTTGTGAATCGTAAGTATTTGGGAGAATAATGATCACTAGGAAGAGTCCTCAGGAACATTCCTTATAAAACCTTGGGAAATCAGAGTTCATTTTTCTTTCTGATCCTGTTTGCTTATCATAAGAAAGTCTTATGAAAAAATTAAATGCATAAATGCTTTATAGAATAGTACTGTACATGTTTTTAAAAGACGATGAATTTTTAGAAGAGAATTTTGGTCAAGGTTGACAGAGTGAAAAGCATATGGAAAACATGAGCCTTTGCTCAAATAAAAAGAAATTGTAGAGGAAATAGAGCTTTATATCAGTGTTAAATTGATGGCTAACTGCGAATTATGAAAAAATACTATCTTTTTCTCTTATCAGATTATGATAGCTGAACTGGGATAGAACCAATAGTCAAAGCACAACAAAGTAGTAGTTTCTGGACTTGCCAGAAATTCTACATTTCTAAACTGCTAATTTAGAAATAGTCCTAAAGGATCACAAAGTGTCTTGATTTTAATTCTCAGCTAAAAATGGTTTAGCTACCAAGTAGGACCTTGTAGTGTAAAGAATAATAAATGAGAAGATGGGAAGGCTCACAGATTGGCTAAGGAAGCGATTGGAAGTGAATATATAATAATAACAATTTTTCTTCTCTTCTTTTCCCAGGCCCTTCTTCAGATGATTTCCATATTCTTCACCCCACCCATTCCCAGGCATTGGCTGTCCTTTCTCATAGCCCTGTCACTCTGGAGTGTGTGGTGAGTGGGGTCCCAGCCTCTCAAGTGTACTGGCTGAAGGACGATCAGGACGCTCTCCTGGGAAGCAATTGGAGAAGGTTGTATTCTCATCTTGCCATAGATAGTATTGACCCAAAGGACTCTGGAAACTACTCTTGTGTAGTGGGAAACAAGTCTGGAGACATCAAACGTGTGACTTACATGGTTAATGTACTTGGTAAGATGTTATATATTAAATTGTTTTTCAAGTCAGGCTAATTTTCTGGTCTAAGTGATGTATGGAATGGGAGATCTCTTTGGGAACTATAAGTAAAATAGGGACAAGCTAGAAACACCTATGCCAGTAGTCAGAAAGGCCTGCTGAATTTGACAGTATTTCTTGGTGGCACAGAACATCTCACCTGGGATGTTCTTGGGTACCATACCTCCACTCTGGTTATATAATACAGAGCTTGTTTTTCCTTCCTAATGACATGGAGGGAAGAGATGGGAGTTCAATAGGATGGAAGATTCTGGGCTCTCTCAGTGTGTATTACCCAGTAATAGTAGCTAAGAGTGCTAACTAAAAAATGTCCTCTCAAAAAGAAATCTATTTCATATCATTTTCCCTTTTGGAATGCTTTCCTTGGATCTGGCTCATCAACCTTGCATTATTTCCACCTACATTTCTATATATACACTCTTTATCTCACAGCTTTTCCTTTCTTTTCTTCCAGCTACCTATCTCACTGTCACGTCTAGCAGCAAAAAATGTTTTCCTTTATCAAAACAGATTTTCATGAAAGCCAGAAAAGTAGGTAGTAAGTGGTTTCATAGTAAAAATAATTTTCATAAACTTCTGCATGTATTTATTTGCAATGATGGCCTGATGTAGGTAACATTGAAAATTAGGGAATGACAAGTGAGCTTTAAAGTGCAGTGATAGTCAGGTCTAGATTAATATGCAGAATCCTATAATTTGGCATATGTGATAAATGTTGGTAGATCATCTGCTTTGTCTAGGTTAAAGTGACTTGATGGACACTAAAGTTTTCTGCCCACTATACACCTAACCTTAAAGCAGAACTGATCATGGAAGGAATTTAACTTGAAAATAACAAATAAACATTCTTCTGTTTTGGCTCTTGTTCAGTGGGAAGTCCAGGGAAACTACTAATTTATACAAATCACCTGAAATAAATGCTCAGAGAAGCCAAGGGAGTGTGTGTGTGTGTGTGTGTGTGTGTGTGTGTGTGTGTGAATGTTGGCAGGAGTTAAGTGGGTGGAGAGATTTAGAAAAAGAGACATGACATATTAGTAACATACGGTTTATCCTATTAGTAGAAAGTTCAAAATATTTCTGATGTTTTTCTTGATGACCACAGCAGGTGAGAGAATGTGAGTAAACAATAAAATTTGGTTTCAACTAGTTATTGATAGAGGGAAGATTTTATGTGTATCATGTGATCATTTAAAGAAGTACCCCTTGAGGGCTGGAGTTTAATTTATATGTTCTATTTTCAGAAAATGCTTCAATTTCTAAAGGACTACAGGATCAGACAGTCTCTCTGGGTGCCACAGTACAATTCACTTGTGAGGTTCATGGGAACCCAACTCCAAACCGTACCTGGTTTCATAATGCACAGCCTGTTCATCCTTCCCCACGACACCTACCCACAGGAAACGGACTGAAAATCAGTGGTGTTACCCTGGAAGATTCTGGGCTGTATCAGTGTGTAGCAGATAATAGGATTGGATTTGCACAGTCTACTGGGAGACTTGAAATTATAAAAGGTAGGCATTTGGGTCCCCCAATCCTAGGAAGTTTCACTTTACAGATATGCTTTTCTTTTGGTTAAAAATTAAATCATTCTCACTACAAAAACATAATCCTATTACCATAACAGAACTATGCCCATTTTCCATGTTCCTTTCTAGCTGCAGGTAGGCATTTCCATGAAGAAGCAAATATGTGATCAACTTCATTTGAAAATTTTTTTGTATATATATTTTTAAACATTACTACATAGTTTAAAAGTCATGTGATAAAAGTTTCTCATTCCTATTCCCTGGCCAACCATATTGCTTTTAGAACTAACTAGTTTCATCAGTTTCTTGAATATCCTTGAATGTACGTTTACGATCACTTACACATAATGTGTCTGTGTGCATTTAATAACATCTGGGAGTTTCCCCCCCCTACATGGTGGTAGTATTCTTTACCTTGAATTTTTCACTTAACAAATCTTGGACGTCTTCCCGTATTAAGGAGTGTTTCATTCCTTTTTTAGATTGCTACTTATTAGTATTCCATGATATGGTTATAATGATTTGACTAGTACTTTATTGGTGGCTATTTCTAATCTTTTGCTCTTTTAAGGAGCTCTATAATGAATGTCCTTCTGCATATATTATTTTACACGGGTGTGAATATCCATAAAATAAATACCTAGAAATGAACTTGCTGAATAAAAGCATTGGTAATTTGGATAAATATCACTGAGTTGCTCTGCAAAATTGTTACTGTTCTTCATACTCTTACCGACCAGCAACGTGTAACTGCCTGTTCTCCTCCTGTCTTCACCAAGGCAGGGTGTTGTCAATTGCTTTTTAAATCTTTGCCAATCTGATAGGCTAAAGAAACTACCTTTTGATCTATATTTCTTCTATTTTGAGTGAATCTGGCTTCTTTTCATATGTGTATGAGCCATTTGAATTTGCTTTCCCGTGTATTGACTATTTATTGTCTTTTGTCCATTTTAAGAATTAGACTGTTGGTCTTCTTTCTTGTGGATTGGTAGGAGTTCTTTATATATTAGGGAAATCAATCTTTTGTTTATGAATTATCAGTATTTCACAGATCAAAGAATCAGTGTCATGCAGACCCATTCTCTGACCTTGGTGCAATTATTTCAAAAGTTAAAATGCCACAGATCAAATTGTGCAGCGTATAGCAAAAATGGAACTTAGAAGGCAAGGTATAGCCTTAAATGCTTATAAAAGAAAATTGGTAAGACTGAAGATTCATGGTCTAAGTAAAATAACAGAAGAGATCTAGAGAAAGCATAAGAAAAGAAATAAAAATAAGAGCAGAAATCAATTGAATAGAAAAGGAAGATAACGTAGAGAGGATTAGTAAAGAAAAAGTTGGTTCTTTGTAAACTAATAAAATGGACAAATCTTTGGCAAAATACAAATAAACAATAGGAATAAAAAGTAAAAGTCTTATAGAGATTAAAAATAATAAGACAGGGATGAACTTTATGCCAACAATTTACACATCTAGACAGAAATGGACAAATTCTTAGGAAAGATACAACTTAGTAAGGCTGTGACCTAAAAGAAATTAAAAAGCCTGAATAGTCCTATACTATCAGAAGGAAAAGTCCTCCCACAGAGAAAATACCAGGCCAGCTGTTTTTTGTTTTTTTTTGTTTTTTTTTTAGATTTTATTTATTTATTCATGGTAGACATGGGGGGGGGGGATGGGCAGAGACACAGGCAGAGGGAGAAGCAGGCTCCATGGTGGGAGCCTGACGTGGGACTCGATCGTGGGACTCCAGGATCACGAGCTGAACCAAAGGCAGGTGCTGAACTGCTGAGCCACCCAGGGATCCCTGCCAGCTGGTTTTATGGAGAGTTCTAATACACTTTCAAGTAATAGACCATTTCAAATATTACACAGACTCTTCCAGTGAAAAGTAAAAAATGGGAACTCTCCTGTTAGTATAATTTTCGTTCTAAAATCACAAAAGAATGAAATAAGAAAGGAAAATTAAAGTTCAGTCTCATTTATGAACAAAGAGATGCAAAAATCCTATATAAAATAGGACAAGCCATCAGTATATACGAAAGGAAATGACTAAGGAGTCATCCCAGGAATCAGTCAGAAAATTTAAAGTGTCATTCATCCTTTTGATTGAATAAAGAAGAAAAACACTATGATTATATCAATAGAGGCAGAACAATTTGATACATTTCAGTGTCCATGTTAGATACTCTTTCTTTTTTAAAGATTATATTTATTTATTCATGAGAGACACAGACAGAGGGCTAGAGACACAGGTAGAGGGAGAAGCAGGCTCCCTGCAGGGAGCCTGATGTGGGACTCGATCCCAGGGCCCTGGGATCATGCCCTGAGCCAAAGGCAGATGCTCAACCACTGAGCCACCCAGGTGCCCCCATGTGAGGTACTCTTAGAAAAACAGAAATAGAAGAGAATGTTCTTAATTTGATAAAGAGTATCTAACAAAAACTTACAGGAAATGTCACTTTTAATGGTGAAATGTTGGAAACATTCTCTTTAGAATCTCTTATTTGTCATCATACTGAGATTCTAACCAGCACAGAATGACAAGAAAAATAAAATCTGTAAGGGCAAGAGAGAAAGAAACCAAATCATTATTAATGATTAATGTATAACTGTGATTATCAACACAGAGAATTCTCAAGTTGCTGGAAAATTACTAGAAATAATAAAAGCAATTAGCAAGATGGCTGGATGAAGACCAATAAACAAGAATCAATGTCTTTCTATATACCACTGTATATATTAGATTTCTCCAGAGAAACAAAATCAATAGGACATACAAGATAAAAATAAGAGGTGATTTATTATAGGCATTGGCTCACATGGTTATGGAAGCTGAGGAGTCTCATAGTCTGCTGTCTACAAACTGGAGAAGGAGGAAAGCCAGTAGTGTAATTATTTGTGGGGAGAAGGAGGGGCTGATGGTTTAAATCTTGACCAAAGTCCGAAGGCTGGAGAACCAGAAGTGCTGACGTCCAGTGTCCAAGAGCAGAAGAAGAGGGATCAGCTTAAGGAGAGAAAGAATTCACCTTTCCTCTGATTTTTCATTATGCGGAGCACTCAGCAGACTGGGTGGTGCTCATCCTTGTTGGGCAGTGCCATCTGCTAACCTCTTCTGGAAGCACTGTTGCAGACACATCCAGTTGTCTGGACCTCCCTTAGCCCAATTAAATTGACACATAAAATTAACTATTATAACCAGCAACAACAGAAAATATAATTTCAAAGTCACCTTTTAATATTAGCAACATTCAGAGGACCTAGCTAACCTAGAAAGGTACACCAGTTGGTAGATACCAGAATTCAGTATTATATAGCTGTCAGATCTTTTCAAAAACTGTTCTGTAGATTCATGCAAGTCTAATTAAAATCCTATCAAAATATTTTGAGGATCTTGACAAATGATTCTGAAATTTATATGGAAGATCAAAGGCCCCAGAATAGCTAAGACATACTAAAAGAAGAAGAAAAAGAACATGGGGGACTCGTTTTTTTACAGAGATTAGTGTACAAAGATCTGTGGTAATTAAAATATATTGGTGTAGGAATACATAGACTCTTAGAACAAGACAGAGACTTCAAAAAGACACTTGCAGCTAAGGACTTGACATGGGTGGCATTGCAGATTAGCAAGAGGAGGATATTCATTTCAAGTTTTGATGTGGGACCATTGGCTATCAAAATGGAGAGAAAGAAATTAAATCTCTGACTTATAATGTATACAATTTTTTTTTAATTTTTTAATTTATTTATGATAGTCACAGAGAGAGACAGAGAGAGAGAGAGGCAGAGACATAGGCAGAGGGAGAAGCAGGCTCCATGCACCGGGAGCCCGATGTGGGATTCGATCCCGGGTCTCCAGGATCGCGCCCTGGGCCAAAGGCAGGCGCCAAACCGCTGCGCCATCCAGGGATCCCTACAAAGACAATTTCATAGTGGATTAGAGACCTATCCATGAAAGCCAAAATGGCAGATTAAAAAAAAAAAAAAGATATTTATTTATTTATTTATTGAGCATGAGCAGGGGGAGGGACAGAGGGAGAGGAGAGAGAACCCCTAAGCAGACTCTGCTGAGCACAGAGCCTGTTGTGGGATTTGATCTCATGACTCTGAGATCATGACCTGAGCCAAAATCAAGAGTTGACTACTTAACCAACTGAGCTAATTTGACATCCGAAGATGGCAGCATTTTTATAGAAAATGTAGGAGAGTATCTATCTGATTGGGTTTCAAAACTGAAGACATTTGGGGCTCATTTAAAAAAAATTGTTACAACTACACTGAAATCAGAACATCCTTGTTATTTAAAGGATACCTTTACAAATGAAAAGCAATATACCATGAGAAGATACTAGTAACATATAGAACTAATAAAAGAATGGTATCTGGAATATGCAAAGAACTCTGAACCATTACAAAATAGATAAATGACCCCATGGAAAATGACCCCATGTACCAAAGGCGTTTCACAGAAGAGGAAAAATATCAGTGACCCAGGTGAAAAGATGTTCAACTTTGTTAGGACTCAGGGAAGTGCAGGTTATGACCAGTGAGACAGCATCTTACATTTGTTAAACTGGCAAAAATTTAGAAATCTAATCATACCAAATGTTATTTTTATCAAATGTAGGAAGTAGGACAAGAGGAAGAAAAGGGTGGAGTAAATGCCATTTGTAATCAATATTCCTTTGTAGGTGCACTTAAAAATAGTTCCAGGGGCACCTGGCAGTTAAGTGCCCAACTCTTGGTTCAGCTCAGGTCGTGATCTCATGAGTCATGAGATTGAGTCCCGTGTCCAGCTCTGCACTCAGTGTGGAATCTGCTTGAGTTTCTCGCTCCTTCTCCCTCTGCTCCTCCCCGTTGTGTGTGTGTGCGCGCTCTCTCTCTCTGAAATAAATTGATAAATCTTAAAAAAATAACTCAAGGCAATGAATATTTGGGGGCCAAAAGGAAAGAGAATTGATGTCACTGTAGTTTGGAGACAAAGTATTGTTCGTGTATATGGTAAGAGATACATTCTTCGGGCACCAGGGTGGCTCTGTGGTTGAGCATCTGCCTTTGGCTTAGGTTGTGATCCCGGGGTCTTGGGATCGAGTTCCACATCAGGTTCCCCGCAAGGGAGCCTGCTCATCCATCTGCTTTTGTCCTTTGCCTCTCTCTCCTTGAATCTCTCATGGATAAATAAATAAAATTTAACAAAAGAAAAAAGAAATACGTTCATCAGCTTTTACTCAGAACGGGGTTCTCTAGGATTTTTGTAATCAGATGTTTTCCCTGGAATTATTTTTTGTGAAGGAGTATTATTTTGTTTTATGCTACTTCACATTGTTTCCATGTTTAAAGTCTGGGGTTTTGTTCTATACTTGTAGTGGTCAGATGTGTATAGAATACATATTGGAAAGCTCTCAACACATTCCTTTGTATGCATTCCTTTTTTTCTTGAAGGACGAGAAGTCTAAGTAGGAAATGTCTAGGAGTCTACAATGATGAATTCTACTTTCTTTTCTTTTTCTTTAAATATTTCATTTATTCATGAGAGACACAGAGAGAGACAGAGAGACAGAGAGAGGTAGAGACACAGGCAGAGGGAGAACCAGGCTCCATGCAGGAAGCCCAACGTGGAACTTGATCCCAGATCTCCAGGATCATGCCCTGGGCTGAAGGCGGTGCTAAGCCACTGAGCCACCCGGGCTGCCCTGAATTCTACTTTCTGTGGACAGTTTTACTTGCTAAAAGTTGAGAAGGGAGCTAACGAGGAGAGAGTTATTTCTTTTTTAAATTACTATTATCATTATTGTCTCCCTGTTTGCATGTGACTATGCAAACACTGTTCTTTCAATGAATGAACGTGTTCTTTGTACTGTTGTGCATGTGAAACATTGTTTAGATCGTAACTAGATTTATGGTGGGGCTCATTTCACCAAGTGTGTGTGTGTGTGTGTGTGTGTATTGAATCATGATGTGTACCTGCAGCTAAGGTTTTATGTCGATTATACTTCAATTAAAAAAAAAACACTGTTAAGGAACACATGGATAAAAGATGCCTGTAAGACTGCTACTTGGACATGACATTGAGAACAGTTATGTAATAAAATGAGTTTATATACTTTTGCACTATGGATACAACAATGTTCTTATTTTTTTGTGTTTGTGAATTACTTTTTTAATAGACAGTGGACTCAAGCCAGTTATAATTACAGCACCAGCAAGTGCAAAGGTGGTAGATGGAGACTTTGTTACTTTGTCCTGCAATGCCACCGGAGTGCCAGTCCCCGTCATGCGTTGGTATGACCGGCATGGGTTGATAACCAGCCATCCATTGCAAGTGCTTAGATCTAAATCCCGGAAATCACACTTACGGCCTGGGGGCTTTGACCTGGAGCCTGTCTACTTCATCATGTCCCGAGCTGGCTCAAGCTCTCTGTATATTCAGGCTGTCACTCAGGAGCATGCTGGGAAATACACCTGTGAAGCCACAAATGAACATGGCACCACACAGTCAGAGGCAGTCCTCACAGTTGGTGAGTTGCCATTAGTTCTTTTTCTCAGGTGATTAGCTTCCTCTGATAGTAGGGGAGGAAGTGCTTTGAAGTATGTTATTTTCATGAGTCCAGCAATCTCTAAATATATATATGGTTTCCTGACGATAGTGAAATATAGAACTCTAGTGTTTGGTATTTGGCCTTAACAAGACCCAGATGAACCTTAATGTCCATTTCTGATCTTTTTGTTAGGGTTGTAGTTGTCCTGTGGACAGCTCTCATGTGGGAGCAAGCCCAAGTTATGACCTCTTTTCATGATTAATGCTTTTGGTTTTCTAAGCTATTGAAAGTGGTCGTTGCAGACATTTTTCGGGTGAGCCCTTGATAGATACAGAATCCAAAGTCTAAAGAGTTGGTTTTCATTGAGAAAGAATCACGGTGCTAACAGTACCTCTCACCAAAGTTATTTTTCTAATGGGATGTGTAACATTAATTCTTGATATTCTCCTGATTCTTGGTGAGGATGTCTTAAAAGTTTTATGCAGTTTTTGAAGTACTAATATATAGAGTATCAATATTATTAAATGAATTCAAATTCAAATTCAGACCTTATGTCAGTGAGTATTTAGAGCAGCATTCCCCAGCAGGTAGTTGAGTAGAGACTGTCACCTTATTTGTCATGCAAGAGGTGGAGAATCATAGAGCAGAATTGTCCTTAGTTTTGGCAACTGAGGTCCCCGCCTTGGGCTGCTGCCTTAGAAGGCTTCGTGCGGCTTTCTTCTGCCTGGGTCCTCAGATCCCACAGGTCACATAGTCCATGGGGTTAAGGGGTTGTGCTTACCCAGAGCCTGGAACCCACGTTCCTCTTTCTATATAGCAGGACTGAGTTTTTGGAATCCCTTGCTTTAATTAGTTCACAGTCTAGTTCCACACAGCTCTTTCTCCCTGGCCTATCCTCCAGAGTGTAGGCCACACCCCTGGTATGCCGGTACTCTTAAGCCAGAAGAGTAGCCAAGGGGTGGTCTTTTGCACAGGAGTGAAGGTGAAGTGGACAGAGGTTGGATGTGTACACATGTTTCTATTCATATGTGCACAAGGACCCTCTAGCTCTAGATGAAGCTGAAGGTTGGAAGAGAAGTGGGGAAGGCCAAGGACTTCCATTTATATTCTTGTGCTACTCTGAATGCTAGAGGTGGGAATGATGTGGCGGTTAAGCAGGTAGGCGGGGTTAGACTCCTGGCTCTGCCACTTAGGAGCTTTGAGAGACCTGGGGCAAACCATGGAACTCGTCTGTGCTTGTTCCTCCATCTGCGTAACAGGGATAGTGAAGGCCTTACTCACCAGATAGATGTGAGAATTTAAGAAATTAATATGTGTGAAGTGTTTAGATTGGTGTCTGGCAATAGAAATCCTTCAGTAAATTCTAAGTATTAGGTTATAATTATTACTATCTAATTATTATCTAATGATGATTTATCCCATGTAGTGGTTAGGGAAGGAAGAAATACTGATTTTGGTCATCTGAAGAATCCTCAAACAGGGGCGCCTGGGTGGTTGAGCATCTGACTTTGCCTCAGGTCGTGATCTTGGGATCGAGCCCCATATTGGGATCTCCACTCGGTGGGGAGCCTGCTTCTTCCTCTCCTTTTGCCCCTTCTGCTGTGTGCACGCTTGCACGTGCTCTCTCTCTCAAAAGAATGAATAAATAAATAAATCTTTAATAAGTAAATACTCACTGACATAAGGTTTGAATTTGAATTAAGTAAAATTTGAATTACTTTTAATAATATTGATACTCTACATACTGGTACTTTAAAACTCTCTCAAACAAGTGAGTAAAATCTTTAAAAAAAATGAATCATCAAATAAAGAAGGTGGGTGAGTGTTGTATAAATTTATACATATGTGTAAATGTGTGTGTATGTACACCTGTGTGTGTTTATTTTATGATTTATGTATTTAAGATTTTACTTATTAGAATGAGAATGAGTGATGGGGAAGGGGGTGGAGAGAGAGAGAGAGAGTGAAGAGCAGACTTTCTGCTAAGCAGGGAGCCTGATGTGGGGGGCTCCATCCCAGGACCTGGAGATCATGACCTGAGCTGAAGGCAGATGTTTAACTGAGCCACCCAGGCGGCCCCATGAGTGTGTTTATATATCCACTCTGCCAAGCAAAAATAAGAGTGGCTCTACTCAAAATTGTTAACTGTAAGACAGGTGTAACCCAGGCAGTGCTTGGTTAGTTTTTGGCTGAAGTGATTGCTTCCTGTACATATAGCATAGCAGGAGGGATAGATGTGATAGTCATAGCTGATGGAACTAGGTATTTTGTCTAACTTCAGATCTATGAAAGATCTGAATCTTTTAGAAGATACGTAAGCTAACTTGTTTAGGTTAGAACTTTTTAGATCTTTAAGATCTGCCCCCCCTGCAGAATTTTATAAATCTTTATAAATTCTATAAATCTGGGATCCCTGGGTGGCGCAGCGGTTTGGCGCCTGCCTTTGGCCCAGGGCGCGATCCTGGAGACCCGGGATCGAATCCCACGTCAGGCTCCCGGTGCATGGAGCCTGCTTCTCCCTCTGCCTGTGTCTCTGCCTCTCTCTCTCTCTCTGTGACTATCATAAATAAATTTTAAAAAAAAATTCTATAAATCTTGATTAATACCACTTTCGTGTATAGTAAGTAACCCCATTACCTACATCCTATCTCAGTGGTCCTGCATTTCCTCTTTTGCATGGTCTATAATTATTAAGGTGCAGGCAAGTTTATTGAAGCTCACAATACGTAACAACCCACTTCTTTTTACAGGAGTCTGAGCCCTATTAAATTTCTAGCATACTGAGAGCTATTTACCTTGTTTTTTTTTGTGAGGAGGGGAGTAAGCAAGGTCAAAGAGAGAGATGACTACTCCCCTCCCCTCCTTTTTTCTTTCCAGAGACCTTGGGTTTTGAGGTCTTGGATGTACAAATATTTGTAGAGTGGGTTGTAACTCTTCAGCACTATAATGGGAGTTGGCCTGGGATAGTCCGGGAGGGATGACTGCTATGAGTGGTCACAGTGGGAATGGCTTTGACAAGTTTGGTTATATTCCTTGTTTAATTAGTTTCGACTCAGAGTCATTAAGCTCATTGCCATAGAGCACTTAGAAAAGCAGAGTTTTATCAATCTCTTTTTCATCTCAAAAAGCATTCTACCTTTAAAAATGCTCACTCACAGAGTTGTTTTGAAGATGAGTTGAAATAATGTATATTAAACAAACTTTTGAAAGAAGCACCTAGGTCTCATACATTGTGTCTCGTATCTTGTGAGCACTCAAGATATAGCATTGAAAATAGAGGGAAAGGAATTGAATCTTCTTCTTCTTCTTCTTCTTCTTCTTCTTCTTCTTCTTCTTCTTCTTTTTCTTCTTCTTCTTCTTCTAAGATTTTACATATTCATGAGAAACACAGAGAGAGGCAGAGACATAGGCAGAGGGAGAAGCAGACGTCTCACAGGGAGCCTGATGTGGGACTCGATCCCAGGACCCCGGGATCATGCCCTTGGCTGAAGGCAGACACTCAACCACTGAGCCACCCAGGCATCCCTTGAATCCCCTTCTTAATAAAAGTTACAGAGAAGTCTCATTGCATCCTGAATAGCAGAAGTAGGATTTTGACCCTGGTACGGTTAGACCCCGGCTGTAGCATGAATTTGTCTCATGCCTCTGTATAAATTGAGGCATCTGGTCTTTAAACTCTTGTGCAGCCACATACCACTTCCCAGTGGTAACCAGCCCAGAGGATCCATGAAACTGCTAATGATAAAAAGGTCATTCTCCACTACCCTGAGCCACAGCTAATTACCAGCACTTCCTCGAGTCCATCTGTCCGTGGCAGCAGGCACCAGCTCACACCCTTCACAGCCAGCCCACGTTCTGACTCACTAGGTAAACACGGCTGCTCCAGGAGCAATATTTTGCAGTTGGTCTCAGTGAACTTAATTAGTTTTCTCCTATACTATTTTCTCATGCCTTTTTGTTTTCTTTAATGGGAAGGATGCATCTGGGACACCTTTTCTTTTTTAAACAGAGAACTGACCTTACACTGTTGGCTGTGCCTTTTGTTGCTTCTCCCCTAAACTGCAGTGATTGTCCTAAAAACACACCCACCTTTTTTTTTTTTTGAATTTATTTTTAACCAGGAATCTGACCTCATTGTGCAGAAGAAACGCTTTCGCATTGTTTCCTCTGCTCCCCCCCCCCCCCCCAACAACCCTTCCACAGACGTGGTCAAAAATAGGAGACCTTTTTGTTGCCAGTGTGAATAGCACTTTAGAGAAACCAAGCTGTCAGTGCTTAGGTTTCATGGTGCTGGCGGCATACTTGTTTTCATAGACCGCTCTCTCATTTTTGACAGCAGCACCACTCACGTTCTTCTGCTAGCTATTGTCACCATCTCCCAGAACCCTGATTTCTTCATCTGCAAAAGTGGGAATATTACTATCTACCTAAGAAAGTTGTTTTGAGAATTTAATGCGATCATATTCGTTAAGTCTAGCACAATGCTTGGCACGTAATATGTGCTCAGTACATTTACTGAGGATTTACGCAAGCTATTTATTTTTTCAGTGCAAAAAAAAGTATTTTTCCCTTCTCTTGTGTTCTGAATGCTTTTAGTATTAAGACTGTCAGCTTGTTTTATTTTTCTTTAGATTGACAATTTCTTTCTTTTTTCCCTCTTATTTGTTTCTTTTTTTAAAAAAAAATACTAGGTTGGCAGTTTCTTAAGCCAACCTTCAGTTCTATCCAGAAAGAGGGCTTACTTTGGAAATAAGTAAACTCTTCTTCTATCTTTGCTAGTCTTGTTTCATTTCTTTCCTCTTGTTGAATATAAATTGTCTTGCTTGTGGGATAAGTATTTTAGTTATCCAACAGCCCCCTTTTGTTTATTTTTTTGAAAGATTTGTTTATTTGAGAGAGAGCAAGAGCAAGAGAGAGCACAGGCAGGAGGAGGGGCAGAGAGAGAGAGGCAGACTTCCCGCTGAGTGTGGAGCCCAATGGAGGGCTTGATCTCAGGACCTGAGATTGTGTCCCTGAGATCATGACCTGAGCTGAAAGCAAGAGTTGGATGCTAAACTGACTGAGCCACCCAGGCTCCCCTCCAGCAACCCCTCTATTAACTCTTGCAGTTCTGTGGGCTAACTGGATGCAGCTAGGCAATTCTGCTGGCCTTGCTTTGAGTCTCTTATGCTGTTGCGATCAGTTGGCACCTGGGGCTAGAACAGCCAAAGTGGCTTTACTCCCATGTGTGGCGCTTTTGTGAAGGCTGGAATCACCACCTGCCTGCCCTTCTTCCCTTCATCCCCCCCACACCCATGTAGTCTCTCTACATGGCTAGCTGGGATGTCTGTATGCGGCAACACTGAAGTAGAAGTACTAGGCCTTCTTAAGATTCAAGGCTGGAAGAACACAGTCTTACTTCTGCCTTCCCAAGGAAATGTATCGCTTCATCACCAACTGGAGTTAAGGCTCTGTGTTCTCCAACTTAAAATCTAAGTTCCAAGTTTAACTTGGAAGTTAAACTAGCAAATTATTGTAAAAGGGAAGACTAGTGTAGAGTGAGGAAAAATAACATCCTTCAGATCGCTAAGCTACTGCATCATATAATTGATTTTTCCTTTTATTTAAATTCAGTGTGCCAAAATTTAGTGTCACACCCAGTGCTCATCCCATCAAGTGCCCTCCTCAGTGCCCATCACCCAGTTACCCCATCCCCCCACCCACTTCCCCATCTGCAACTCTTTGCTCATTTCCCAGAGTTAGGAGTCTCTCATGGTTTGTCTCCCTCTCTAACTTTTCCCACTCAGTTCTCCTCCTTTCCCTTATGGTCCCATTCACTATTCCTTATATTCCACGTATGAGTGAGACCATATGATGATTGTCCTTCTCCAATTGACTTATTTCTCTCAGCGTAATACTCTCCAGTTCCATCCATGTTGATATAAATGGTAGGTATTCATCCTTTCTGATGGCTCAGTAATATTCCATTGTATATAGATACCACATCTTCTTTTTCAATAAGAGGTTGCTCCTGGAGGTTAAATTAGATGTTTCCATGAATTACAAATTGAAGTGTTACCTGTTTTCAGTCCCAGGGCTCAGATTCTCCGTATCCACATGGGCAGTTCGATCGCTGTGTAGAAGGCACTGAGATGATGAATTTCCTCAAGCTCTCTCTTCTCTCTTTCTCTTTCTCCCCTCTTCTGCAGTTCCTTTTGAAACAAACACAAAAGCAGAAACAGTTACACCTTCCGATCCTCCTCAGAATGATAAAGGAGATAATACAGAAGCTGGACTATTGAGCTCGTTTCCAGTGAAGGAACGCTCCAGTGCGGTGGACTCAGCACCAGAGAAAAATGCGAGTGGTGCCTCCGTCCCTGATGCCCCCATCATTCTGAGCCCTCCCCAGACCTACACATCCGATACCTACAACCTGGTCTGGAGGGCGGGGAAGGATGGTGGGCTGCCCATCAATGCCTATTTCGTGAAGTATCGAAAGGTAATGTCCTCTCATTTATCAGCTTTCTCTTCACACACCTTGACATTGTGTGTATAACATGTGCTTATTATCTTTGACATTTATGGAGCAGCAGGAAATAGAATAGCAGTGTTCCAGGGCTGTGACTTTGGGGGAGCCATCCTAGCAATCATGCTGGAGTTACCAGTCTTAAAAATATAAGCAGTAAGAATGTAGTATATATAATTTCTCCCAAAATAGAAATTCCAAGAACCTAGTGACTTCTTGACATTTCTTTTCTTTTCTCTTTCTTCTTTCTTTCTTTCTTTCTTTCTTTCTTTCTTTCTTTCTTTCTTTCTTTCTTTCTTTCTTTCTTTCTTCTTTCTTTTTAAGATTTTATTTGTTTATTTGAGAGACAGAGAGAGAGAAAGAGCAGCAGACTCCCTGCTGGGCTTGATCCCAGGACCCAGAGATCATGACTTGAGCCGAAGGCAGATGCCCAACCGACTGAGCCACCCAGGCGCCCCTTGACATTTCTTATCAAACATTTTAACCCGTTGGGTGTAAAGCTCCAGAGCCTACTTTTTAAAAAGTCCTCCCTTCCCTTTCTGAGAGAGTAAAATACAGTTCATCTAGCAAATAAAGCAGTTTCTTATTAGAAACACTGAACAAAGTCCTCAGGCATAATCTCTGACAATTATTTTGATTTCAATTTGTCTTCTTCATTGTACTTGGATCTTACATTGTTTGGTGATTTATTGGTTTAATCTTAATCCTCTCGGTTGATTTTTCAGTGTTTCCCTCCAGAGGCTTATATTAAAGCAAAATGAGAAAATCTCCTCTGTTTAATGAGACTAGTAAATGAACAAAAGATGCTCTCATATTTAAAATACTTTTTCTTTGTCCAAGACATTTTGGTACCCATCATTTAATAGTAATATTTTTAATATCTGGAAAAACTAACATGGTGATATTTGAAAGTTTATTCACTGTTTCTAACCTGATGATTCTGGATGAAGAAATTTTCACTGGGATTCTTACCAACACAAAAACTTCTATGCGATGTCGTTCTCTGGTTTCCATTAACTAAGACATAGCATATTGGATCTTTTTAAAATTTATTTCCTCTAGTGCATGTGCAAAGTGTCGAGACATGAAGAATGCTGGAAATATATAATGCATAATTATGTAATTCAAATATGCATACATATTCTAATTTATTATATATTATCATTAATACAGATTATTATATACTTGTTTTATGCTCTTATTAGCCCAGTAAGAAAGGAGTATTGTTTCCTTTACTAGTAAAGGAAGCAAACTCTGGGAGATGAGATAACTCACTTTAGGCTATAAATTAGTGGTAAAAATAGCAGAGATAGGAGTCTTTTTATTCCTGAAAATTCCTAAGTTCTTGCTACACATCTCCTTAGATTAAATGTTATTCCTTTTTTACTTCCAGAGCTTTATTCCATACCAAAATTTATCTAGAATTGAAGATTTTCTTAGATTTGAATGGAAGGTTCCTCTGCTCTTAACCTATTCTGTTTTAATGGCTTTTCTCTGGAGTAGCTAGATGATGGAGTTGGCCTGGTGGGGAGCTGGCACACGGTTCGAGTTCCAGGAAGTGAAAATGAGCTCCATTTAACAGAACTGGAGCCATCTAGTCTCTATGAAGTTTTGATGGTAGCAAGAAGTGCAGCAGGTGAAGGGCAACCTGCCATGCTTACCTTCCGAACGAGCAAAGGTGAGTATAATCTTCCTTAAGAGGAGTGAGCTCGCTGGCTTGATGTCCCTTTATTAGTAAATGTCCTTTTGGGTCATGGAGATTCTTATATATAATTTCATTAAAAATTTTTATTGTAGTGCTTTTTTTGGCCATGCATGTTGTATTATTCCATCCCATCAATGTTCAATAAATATTTTGGGGAATTCATGGTATGTAAGGCATTAGAGTAGGTAATGCAGGGAAAACAAAGATGATCAAGACAGGATCCATCCTAATGGTGCTTTTGCTTTGCCAAGAAGGGTAAGACACATAAATAAATACCAACCATAAGGCAAGACTTCAGTTCCTCTAATATTTACAGGATGCCTTCTGTGTGCTAGGCAATAAACAAAATAGACAAAACTCCTTGCCCTTGCAAAATAGATATAACTCATGGAGCTTATATTCTAGTTGGGAGAGACTTACCCCTAAGTTAGAAGTACAGTAAAAAGTTATGAGCACTGATAAGAGAAATAAGTTAGGGAGTGGATATAAGAAGTATTTGGGAGTAGCAGTTGTCACAATTTAAGCCAGGTGGCCAGAGAAGTCCTCAGCAGTCAACAGTGGAACAGAATGTCAAGGATGAAGTGAAAAGCCATGTGGCTATCTGGGGAAAGAACATCCCTGCTGAGAGAGTAGCAGGTGCAGAGACCCCAGGGTGGAGTGTGCTTGGTGTACCCTAGGAACACTGAAGGTGCCATTATGAAAGAAGCAAAGAGAGGAGGCTGTAGGAAGAAAGCTCAGGGAGATGACAGAGTGGCCAGACCACATAGTGCCTTGCCTACCCTGCAAGGACATTGACTGAGAGTAAAATACAGTTAATCTAGCAAATAAAGCAGTTTCTGAGCTGAAAGCATTGGAAAGTTTGAGCTGAGTTGTGACACTATCTACTGTATGCTTCAACGGGAGACTGGCTGTAGGGTAAAGATAGACTGGAATAGGGCAAAGGTGTCAGCAAAGAAGCCAAAATATACAAGTAAAAGACTTAGAAAATGTCAGAGAAGTACAAAAAAGGGATGTTCTTTCTGTGGGGTAACTTGTTGAGGGTAGGCTTGATTGAAAAGATGCCATTATAGCTTGGCCAGAAATGGACAAAAAGATCAGTGAGCAGAGAGGGGACTTGGGTGGAAGACTATTTTAGTATGGCATGAAAATAAAAAGGTATGATCAAGAAGAAATTTATTTATTGGCTTTTGGAAAAGACCCTTTCATGCTAATTACTGAGTGTAGCTAGAAAAATAATGAGTATTTCTTATTTGAACTGTATTTTGGGTTAATTTGCATGATCATTCCGCAGTTGTTTGTAGAATCTGACCTATAAATACTGACTAATAGGCAAGTATTTCAGTTTTATGATAATACCCATTTTCACTTTTTGCCTCTTGGGATTTTAAAACTCAACATAATAATTTCCCCAAAAAGAAACAGAAGCTCTTTAAGCATGAGTTTTATTTTTTAGAATTAAGAAATAGGTACAGTAAGAAGAAAAATGGGTGAATAGTTTGCAAGCCTTTACTCTCGTCGTTTGGCTTTTTTTACATGTGGTGTTTATTCTGTGTGTAAATTAAAATTACCTTGATGAAGAAAGACCCATTTTCATTTTTCCTTAAAGCTACTGAAAAAGACAAAGTGATTTTTAAGGTCAGTTCCTCAAACTAAGTATTTACAACGTAGGTGTTAAATTTAGCTAGTCTCTGTAATAGAGAAGTTCTTATACCTATATACCAGTTGAGTTTTGTAGTTTTTCTTACTCTGCATATTCACAGAAGTTTATGTTGCAGTATATGAGTATATGTCTTCTAACTTTTCTAGAAAAAACAACCTCATCAAAAAACACCCAGGCATCCTCTCCACCCATGGGCATCCCTAGGCGCCCTGTTGTTTCAGAGACTGTGGACAACTTTGGAGTGGTGCTTACAGATTCATCCAGGCATAGTGGAGGTAGAGTGGAGAATCTTCATTTTATTGATTTTGTTTGTTTACAAATGTAACTGACGTGTTTCAAATTATTGGGGGGATGGAGTGGAAGAGGGTGTTTGTCATTCAGATTATAGCCTATCATATAGATCTTCCAGGTCCAATTTCAACCATTTTTTTAATGCCCTATATTCAAATCTCGGTAACTCAGTGTCATGATTGGTGTTTATGGTAATAAACTCAGGTTCAAAATGTTCTGGTACTTAGGTTTTATCACTCATAAAAAAGATTTTTCTGTTTCCTCTCTGGCGAGGAAACCAAATTTATATTTTGAAAGTCTGACTTTTTTTTTTTTTTTGGTGACTTACCAAAATGTATGGTGGTATGTATAGTAAGGTTTAGTTTTTTTTTTTTTGGGGGGGGGTTAGTTTTTTAAACAAACAATTACATATCATACTCTGTTTTATGGCTGTATCTTGTCAATATCATACTCCATTTTATTGCTGTACTTTGCCAATTGTATGGTTTTCATTTTTAATTTTTTTAATTTTTATTTTTTAAAGATGTATTTATTTTAGAGAAGGTGAAGGGCAGAGTAGGAGAGAGCAGGACAAGCAGACTCTCCGTTGAGTGTGGAGCCCCACAAAAGGCTCAGTCTCATAACCCTCAGATCATACATAACCTGAGCTTAAACCAAGAATTGGATGCTTGACCAACTGAGTCACCAGGGGGCCCTCAACTGTATGGTGTTTCGATGTCATAGCAATACAGGTTTCAAAAGACTTCTCTTTAGTATTTAAATTTCATACTTAACAATTCTGCAATTACAACATAATGTACTTCCTGTGACTGTGTTAATATGTGTTAGCAAGACATCTAGGGAGGGCTTAAAATTTCATTGCTGAGCTCTTAGAATGTTCAAGCTTCTTCTCTTCCCTATTTTTATAGTCATTCATGAAGTGGTTTCTGACAAAAGCAAGTCATGACATTTGAACACCCTCTAGAATCCCTCTGCTTCTTCAATAGCACGAGCCTCTTCTGCTTGAATACTTTCACTTCTGAGGAATAGTTCACCTACCTTAAGCAGATTATTTACATTAAGTTATCAGCTTTTTAAAAAAAATTTTTTTTAAAAGATTTCATTTGTTTATTTGACAGAGTAAGAGAGGGAGAGAGCAAAAGAAGGGGGAGGATCAGAGAGAGAAGCAGACTCCCTGCTGAGCAGGGAGCCTGATGTGAAACTCGATCCCAGGACCCAGGGATCATGACCTGAGCCAAAGGCAGACCCTTAACCGATTGAGCCACCCAGGTGCTCAAGTATCAGCTTTGTATGAATAAAGCTGCCATCTGAAAAGAAAACCTTATGATTTGTTTAACATACTCTGGTAGGTACGGACTAAATGCTGTTGCAGCAGAGGTAAAAAAATCTTGCCTTCAGGAGGTTTACAGCATAGTGGATGATCTAGGCAGTGAGTCAATGACAGCATGGGGGTAATATAGGCAAATTAACCCGTAACAATGATTTTGATTCATTATGCCTGAGATTCACAAGAGGAATATGTGGGGAAGGCAGGTGGTGGTAAGAGAGGCTCCCTTAGCTAAGCTATGAAGACAAGAATGGATGAAGGAACAGGAAAAGAAGTTCTAGGGAGAGACAGCTCCTGTGCAAAGAGATGAATGATCGATATGTTGTATTTCATTTAGAGATGTGGAGGTTAGAGAATTGATGGTTTGACTGGTAGCTGTGGGGAGTGGGAGCAGGGCAGGTGGGTACCTTGTATGATATACTTAAAATTTCAGTCTTTCCCTGAAAGATATGAAGAACCCTAAAGAGCTTTAAGGAGGGGGAAAGGGTGAATGGCCAAAGATGAGGCTAGAGAAATAATGTGAGGAGTGCCCATGTGGATGGAGGAGGACATAGGTGACAGATAAAGGGAACTGAATGCACACTGAAGGAGAGGGAGAAAGGTGGAGACTCGGGCTCCGGCAACCAGGGACCATGTACCAAGATGGATGATCAAGATTTTTAGGTGCAGGTTATGGATTCCATTCTAGAAGCCAGGAGTTTGGAGTTACCAGGCAGAGATAGCCATGAGAAGTGATTTCTTGAATATCCGAGACAACCCTCTGAGGAAGATAGCTATCAATTTTCCAAATTAGGCAATTGAGACTCGAGAAGGTTGTACAACTTAGCCTGAGGTCATCCAGCAGATGTGCAACTGCTATTCACATTTCGATTTTTAAACTCCAGCCAGTCTTTCTTTTATTCCTTAACTGTCCCGTGCTCTTTCTTTTAGATCTTGAAGATTCTTCTCTACAGAGATTCTTTTCCCTAATAACCTTTTTCTGTTTGATCTCTGGTGGTCTTCGATGAGTTTTTAACCTTCTGTGAATCAATAGGAGGAAGTTTTGGTGGTCTAGTACCAAAAAAAGAGATTCACTAACAGTTCTGTTCATTCTGTTTTCATTGCTTTCTAACTCGAAAGGAATACAGTAAGTATCACTCAAAAGTTGCCTGCTTTGACTACTTTCCTCTTTTTATCCATTATGCAATTTGTTTTTAAAATGCTACCGTTTTCTCCATTTTCTCCATTTCTACCATCTGCAACATTATTACGTTCTTTCCTATGTATTTCTGTTCAGGTTAAAGAGATGTTGAGACAGAGTGGTCTTGCTTAAGGAGGGTGGCACAGGCTGAACACACAGGGCTCCCTTAGCAACTTCAGCCAAGTAGTGTAACCATGGCCCGGAGCTGGTCCTCTTCCTTAAGCTCTGGACACTGGATTGTTAGCCAGCCAAAAGATAGTCTCTTGACCCAGCTCACTTCTACAAAATTCATAGAGGATTAATGTAAACCAGCATGATGAGTTGCTCATTTGTACTGTAACTGTCACACAGACCAGATTGTTTCTCTCAGCATTCTTTCCTTATAGGAACCAAGTGGAAAGCCACCTATAACCACAAGATGGCTTGGTCAGCAAGAAGAGTTAGGTACATGGTTTAAATGGCAGATGGACTTACTCCTGATGTTTCTACCTGCCACCGAAGTCTAGTGTGGGCCAGGACGTCCCCTGCCCTTGGTAGTGCGAACTGAAAGTGCTAGACATTGATTCTCTCACCCCCTTTTTGTAAAGTTTGTGTGGATGATCAAGTGGATCATCTAATTGCTGATAGCACTTTTCTTTAACTACATAGCTCATGTTCCTGCATTCATCCCGCACAGCATCCTTTCTTCCCATTAATATCCCTATTGATTTATTCCTCAAATTTTATCTCTATTGCATGCAGTTTTTTTTTTTTTTTGAGTAGCATTCAAAAATGCTACTTCAAAAACACACCTGTAGCCTTGAGGTGTGTTAAGATACAATATGATAATAATAGCTAATAATCTGTAGACTGCTTGCTGAATGTGCTTTGTGTAGCTTGGACAGATAAAGAGAACATTTAAATAAAATAATACCTAATTGTGAAAATTTACTGTAAATTATAACCACAATCAGACTTGAAGCACCAAGTAATAATTACTTATACACTGTTGGGCTATGAATCCAAAGTAGCATGGTCACTATTCCTGTTATTGTTTAACTTTCAGTTTTTAGAGCTAATTATCAAGTTTATAGACGACTTTGCTTTTCCTTCCTTTTATTTCCCGTTTTTGGCCATTTCATTGCCCATTAGCTTTGAACACAGGGCAAGAAGATAGTCATAATATTATTAACCCTGGCAATAAGTTTGGTGATAAACCTTTAATAAAATGGTACTTGGGATTTATCCCTTTGAGTTTATTTGAGTTATTATTTCTGACACCATGGGTTATTGGAGTGGATATTTCCGTGCTTAGTTCCAGAGGCACCTGATCGGCCGACCATCTCCACGGCATCGGAGACCTCCGTCTACGTCACTTGGATTCCTCGGGCCAACGGGGGTTCTCCAATCACTGCCTTCAAGGTTGAATACAAACGGATGAGGACTAGTGATTGGCTGGTGGCAGCTGAAGATATCCCTCCTTCCAAACTTTCTGTGGAAGTTCGTAGCTTAGAGCCAGGTAGTAATATTCACACATTTCCTTTTTTTCCATCTATGCCATCTATATGACTTTAGGTGTATATTTGTTAATGATGTTTTATTCTTCCAATTGTTAGAGTAATGCAAGCCTATTGTGTGTAAATTTGAAAGCAGAGAAACTAGAAAGAAGAGAAGTCACCCTAAACCCACCCATCCATCCAGAATTAAGTATTGTTTACCCTTTGGTATATTTTTTGTGGCCTTTATAGATTTTTTTTCAAGATTTTATTTATTTATTCATGAGAGACACAGAGAGAGAGAGACAGAGACACAGGCAGAGGGAGAAGCAGGCTCCATGCAGGGAGCCCAATGTGGGACTCGATCCTGGGACTCTAGGATCATGCCCTGGGCCTAAAGGAGGTGCTAAACTGCTGAGCCACCCAAGCGTCCCCCTTTATTGATTTTTTAATACAAACCAGGATCATACCAAAATGTCTCTTGACCTCATTTTCCCTATATCATATGTACACTCCAATGATGTTAGAAATTCTTCAGAAATTCAGTTTTTCATAACTATATATCTATATAGTATACTTTACTTAACCCATCCTATGTTCCTGGGTTTTGGATTCTTTTTAACTGCCAATAAGTAGAAATGGCATTGTAGTGACATCTTCGTGTGTATGCATGTGTAGGTATTTTGCTATGATTCAGTGTTTTAAGAGGAAAACTGCTTGTTATTTGACTAAAACTGTTTGATCTAATGATGAATCCTACTTAGGTCTATGGAAATGAGAGAACACTTAATGCTTCTTTGCTTTGTAAGTTTTGTTTTAGCAGAAGGAGCCCCCCATCCCTGCCACCACCCCAATATCTTGAGGCTGTATGCCAGAAGTTAAACCATAACAAGAGAAAAGCAGTAACCATAAATCTACTCTCATTGATTTTATTTGTTTAGGTTTCATGACCATTTTGCTTATGGGCTTTTATATGTATTTAGTGATAAATGCCTGTGTTTGTCTAAACAGGTAACATGAGCCTAGGAGCCTGTAGGTATAGTTGGAAGAAGGTGACAAGTTTTAAATATGGGTGAAGCTAAATAGCATTTCATAGACAGAAAACGTGGTCTTCAGAAGCCCAGTGCTTATTTCTGAGCCATCAGGAGACATGCTGTAGGAGTCTAATTTATTCTTTAGATTCAGAACTTCAGAAACTCACAATCCTTAGTTTTTTTTAAAAAAGTTCTTAATATGTAATACAAATAAATACCTTCTGTTGTAGTTTAAATCTGCTCCCTCTTGTCCTATTCTTGTGAAATTGGAGTGACATCTACTGTCATCCACAGTGTCCCTTCATAAGTGTATTCGCCGTATTAAACTTCGCTTCAGTTGTTTCTTTCAAAGGCAAAGAACCTAGTCTCGAGCACAGATACTTTAACTAATACTGTATTTGATGGTTATGACTTTAGAAGATGATAGTGAAAAAAGCACACATGCTCTTTCCTGTTCTCTACCCACCCCTTCCATGACAGACGCCATTAACCCTTCATGGCATTGTCTCCCAGTAGGCTATGCATAAGCTCTTGGGATCTGGATCGGGGCATATTGGACAGGCACTGCCAGTTGGCAGAAGCTGGCACGTGGGTTGGAATCTGATTACCATGTAGACTTCAGAGCACATGTTTGTTAGTGTAGATACTTGAGCACAGTTGTCATATTTTGAATATTGGACCTTCAGTCGCTGTATAGCAGTTTTTTAAAAACTGTTCTTTTTTCCTCCCTCAAAAGGGTCAACGTACAAATTTAGGGTCATCGCTATCAACCATTATGGTGAGAGTTTCCGCAGTTCAGCGTCTCGTCCTTATCAAGTGGCTGGGTTCCCCAATCGTTTTTCTAACCGTCCCGTAACTGGACCTCACATCGCATACACCGAAGCTGTCAGTGATACTCAGATCATGCTCAAGTGGACGGTAAGTGGGACATCTTCTCTAAAGGAGACAATTTTCTAGTTTGGTCATGTTGATGATCGATTTACTATTCTCATGAGATGGTATTATGATTAGCAAGAGTCAAAAGTTTTTGACTTTTAAGTATTTGGCCATGTTAAGGATTGATTTACTATTCTGATGACATGATATTATGAAGAACAATTTTTTTTTAAAGATTTTATTTATTTGAGAGAGAGAGCACAAGCAGGGGAGCAGCAAGGAGTGGGAGAACAGGCTCCCCGCTGAGTAGGGAGCCCCATGTGGGGCTTGATTCCAGGACCCCAGGATCATGACCTGAGGCAAAGGCAGACGCTTAACCAACTGAGCCACCCAGGTGCCCCTGAATAGCAAATGTTTTTAACTTTTTTTAATTTAGTTCGCCAACATTTAGTACATTCTTAGTTTCAGATGTAGTGTTCAGTAATTCATCAGTTGCGTATAACACCCAGTGCTCATCACATCATGTTTTTAACTTTTAAGTGAAGGAAAATTGAAGGGCACAGATATTTGTCTAAAAGCACATGTGGTAAGGGGGGTAGGATTAAAAATAAACTTGTCTCCTCCTCTCTCATCTAGGTGTTAACTTAATTGCCCTTTCAAGATTTAATTTATTTTACACCAAATATCCTTTTATGCCTTTGAACCTTATGAAATATACTCTATTTTTGCTCAGCCCTGACAGTAAACTAAATGCTCTTGATACCTTTGACCACCTTCCAATTAAATTGAAAATGGCCATCAAAGATGTTTGCAAAATGAAGCCACACAGATAAATGAATCTTCATTGCTGTGAAAGTTACATTTATTTTTGTCTTTGACAAGTCTGCACTTCTCTTTTTTAGTACATTCCATCAAGTAACAATAACACTCCCATTCAAGGATTTTATATCTACTACCGGCCAACAGATAGTGATAATGACAGTGATTACAAGAGGGATGTGGTAGAAGGTAAGTCCCCCTGACAAGCTGGAGTCCCCCGTAAAGAGCTTTGGATGGAGAGGGTTTATAAATATTATGGAAAACATCATCCCATGTTAAGATAGAGAGAGCATGAGATGTTATGTACAGTATTACTTTGACTTTTTCCCAAAGAAAGTCTTTTCCAATATATGAAGCATCTGACATTTTGGTTAGAGAAACGGTTACATGAGTCTAAGGGGTATAAGATTTGTCAGTAGTTTATCTGAAAAAAAATTTTTTTGTTTTCTGTTTTTTTTTTTTTTAAATGATTTAAGTATCCTGAGGATCAAAGCCACTTGCAACTTTTAGCTAGATTTTTAAAAAACAATGTCTCAGTCCCAGTTCCATTGAAGTCTATACTAGAATGATTGCATCTTGGGCGGGTTATCCGCTTTTAGAGATGCCGTATATGTAGAGTAAAAGCCAGCCAAGATAGTAAACTTTCCCCTGCAGTTAAATTCTAATCCACAACTTTGCATGTGGTCTGAAGGCTCCAGATGGTCAGGCTGGCCCCTGCCTACACCTGCTGCCGGTCTAATGCACCTGTCCCCTCTCTCTGTGTCTTCCGTGACCCACTGGCTCTGAGTTTCCTTGTGTGTACCAAGATCTCTCCTGCCTTGGGACTATGACACATGGCAATTCCAGCTGCCTCCTCTGCTCCTCTCCCAGTGTTTGATTCAGGGACTCCACTTTTCTTTTTTTTTTTGGGGGGGGACTCCACTTTTCTGTTCTGTGCTTAAATGTTATTTCCTCGGAGAACCTCCACCGCTGTATGTGAGATACCCTTGGTGTAATTCCTAACTGTGACCTTTATGGTTCTCCCGTGGAGTTCATGAATGGTTGATATGTAAGGAGTGTATGTTTATGTGTATGTGTGTGGATACATGAAATTATTTTCTTAGTTGGTCTCCCCCAGTAAACGTTAGCCTCTTTGTAGGCCAGGAGCCTTTGCTCCCAGTGCCATATCCCCAAGCCCCCACAGTGGTGCAGTGTTAAGTATTTATTGAAGGAAGGAATGCTTGGAGTCCAGAAAGAACCATGGAATGTCTGGGGATAATCAGACTGGAAAAAAGATGATGAGCCAGCAATGTGACAGCTGTCTTCGAATATATAACGACTGTTACGTGGAGGAGGAACTCAGCCAGTTGGAGAGGGACAGCCAAAAGGAAGTGGTGTAAGGAAGATCCCTCCAACAGCATTTTTAGCAAAGGCTCTCCAACAAAATTAAAAATTCCCTAATTTTGGAGGAAAAGCTGGATGCTTATTGCTCAGTGATAGCTTGAAAGGGATTCTTGCTTTGGGAGGAAGGCTCCTTCCAAGGCCTTTTTGCACTCCAAGGTTCTGATTCTTTGAACTGTTAACATCCTAAATGGATCATGTCGGAGAATGGCCCTAGGCCAAGGTTATTTTCCTACAATTTCTTGACATCAAATACTGCATATTGTTTTTGTTATATGTAGTCCTATAATAAATTCATTTAAATCTGCGATATCAGGTTTCCTTAAATATTGTGGCATTCCTTTTAATGTTTATCCAGTGGAATTACTTTTGTAAAGTAGTAAAAGGTTATCATCTGAGTTTTAATACATGGCACATTAGGTAGGTGCTCAGTAAATATTTTCTGAATAAAAGAATGATTATTTTTCTTAATCTGGAAAAGTAGGAAACAGATTAGTTTCTAAAATCTGCTTTAAACATGAAGAATTGAGGAAATGAGGTTAGAGACTTGTTAGTAGCCAGACTATTCTCTGAAGTTAAGATAGTAACTATCTTGAGGGAGAAGTGACCGGAAGAAGCATGGGGAGGACTTTTTGGGTGCCAGTTAATATTTCCTTTCTTGAAATATGTTCAGTTCGTGAACTTCCATGAACTGTTTGGTTATGGGTACTTTTCCATATGCATATTTCACTTTCTAGAAAGGCTATTCAAAAGAAGAAATGGTAAGAATTGTTAGTAACTGTTCACTATATTGGAGTCCTACCTGGGTCTTTTTTCAAGTTTAGCTGGGTTAGGAGAGTGGGTCTATTAGACTTTTATTTTTTTAATCTTTTTTTTTTTAAGATTTTATTTATTAATGAGAGACACAGAGAGAGAGGCAGAGACATAGGCAGAGGGAGAAGCAGGCTCCATGCAGGGAGCCCGATGCAGGACTCGATCCCGGGACTCCAGGATCATGCTTCGGGCCGAAGGCAGACACTCAACGCCTGAGCCACCCAGGCGTCCCTTTTTTAAGTCTTTTGACAGAGTTTAAACATTTGCTGTAAAATAGTGCTAAACAGGTAAATGTTAGTAAAGTGAAGACCTTTCTCTGTTTCTCTCTACGTGTAACTCTTTTCCCTACCTCTCCTGGCTCTACTCTCTAGAAAGAGCCACCAGTGACCAGTTTTTAAAGGATATTCTCTAGTTAAATCTTTGAACTTTTGCAAGCTTGTGTGATGTGAATATCGTGTGTGGAGCTGGGAAATTACTTTACAGGAGCTTTTGTATCTAGTAGTAGTGTCTGCAAATGTGAGTTTTGCCTTCTGGTTCACAGAGACCTTGTTTATAAACTCAGTAGACGGAGCAGTTAGATGTTTAAGTGGGCTTCACTGTGCTGTGTAATTTGCTTATTCCTTATTTTCAAGTTTATGCATTTGAAATTCTTTTTGTGGCTGTCTTAAACTATTGGCCTGTTCTCCCAAACCAAGGAACAAAAGCATTTACCCTTAGCACGTAACGTTTTCTTCAAAGTGAAGTTTTAGGTTACTTATGTGTATTGACTCAGAATTGTTTAAGCTTTTGGAAAAAAAAAATCTGAAACTTGATTACAGTGTTAAAGAATATGCTAAGAGCGATTATATTAAGTTCCACATTGGGACAAACCGTAAATGTCTCCAGCATACCAGTGCCTGTGTGATGAATATTTTTATCTTATAAAGTTAAGTTGAGTCTCAAATAAATCAGAGTATCAGGAATCCTAATCTTTAAGCCTGTGTTTTGTTTCTTGCCTTTTCTAAAATATCCTTTGAGAAAAAAAATTACCATTTAAGCAAACAAAGGATATGCTGGTTGGTTGACTTTCAACCTGATAATACACTTAGTTGTCTTACTCATCAATGATCAGTAAAGACTTTTTTTCCTCTGTTCCTACTTCCTGTCACTTAGCCCTCCGAAGAATTACCCTAACAGTGGAATATTAATTTAACCAGATTTGTGTCCTTTTAACAATTTTCTTTTATTTGTAACATATCAGAAGCGTGGTGCAATTCCGTTTTGACTAGGGCTTTGAAAGGAAAACTTCAACTGCAGTGTGGTAATTATTTGGGTGAATGTTTATAGGTAGGTGAGCGTAGGGCTGGGTGAGGAAAGACCCAAGGACAGCGGAGAAAATGGAAGTCTTTGAGAAAGTTTGTGGAATTTAGAAATCTATTTCAGTCTTTGAATCAAGGTTTGAGTCAACTTTATTGTAGGGCCCTCTTTACACTCATAAAGGGGGCATAGATTTCTTCCCTTCTTGAGCCTTTCAGAGTCCCTTGATCCTAGAACAAGCAGATTCTCTTCCATGTAAACTGTGGGTCTTTATGAATGAGGGGTTTTGTGGTGCTGACCTGCCAAAGGGGTTGTGTGTCCAGTTTGGAGTATTTTTGTCCGTGTTGAATTAGAAGGGAACCTAGTACTCTTAGTCCTGTCCTCTGAGTAGACCTGACTTGGATGCTTGGTTTGGTTTTGTTTTTCCTCCCCTTTCAATTAATTCTTAAATCAGTAGGTGGTATAGTTGAGCTTCTAAGGAACTGTGGAAACAGTTTGAAGAGGTGTTTTCTGAGAGGGATTAGAGGTGCTTGTAGAGCTAATTGAATCTGGCAGAAGTGTCCTGTTTATTAAAGGCGTCACATGCTCATGGAGGTAAAAATGGGGGGCAGTTTATAAGGGAATGTGCGCTTGAAGAGCGTTTCTAAATGAAACCATTGGCTATGGGCCATGGACAACAGAATCATTCTGTTAGAGATACTTGTGTGGCTTGGGGACCACGACTCAAAGGAAAAGAAGTAGTGGGAGCAGGAACCCAGAGCTTCCCCTAGTAGATTTGCTTTTTGATTATTCTCAACCATTTATTCAGGCATGTGCTTATCTGTCCATTCATACCATGTCCAGTCCAGTGGGATTTAGAGTTTTCTTTTCTTTTTTTTAAGATTTTATTTATTTATTCATGAGAGACACACAGAGAGAGGCAGAGACACAGGCAGAGGGAGAAGCAGGCTCCCTGGGGGAGCCCCATGTGGGACTCCACCCCAGGATGCTGGGATCACGACCTGAGCCAAAGGCAGATGCTCATCCACTGAGCCACCCAGGCACCCAGGTGCCCCAGGATTGAGAGTTTCTGTAAGACCTGTCTTGTAACTACATGGTCACTTGTCCTGGGTAAGGCACCATTTGCTGATCTCACTTATAGTATTCCTTTCTGGTGGGTGGACAGACTGGATTGACTCGCTAGACTAAAATGGAACATCAGAGGATTTGAGGGTTTTTTAAATTTATTTCACCTATGCATAAAATTAACATGTTTTATAAAAGACTCACTACTAATTATTCATATTATTTATTTATAACGGAACAGTATTACTACCAATGCACAGGTTCAGCTTTCAATCATTGTACCTCATGTCCTTTGTTTCCTGGCATGTAACCAAAATTCTATTTATCTGTGGTGCATTACTAAAATACTTCTATTAAGGATGTTTCCATTGCACAGACCGACTCTACAGTGATATGTGCTGTTCCAGCCTCGTTTTGAGACGACCCTTCAGGTCGTACGCTATGTAAAGCTCCCCTTTTATTTTTCCTTTCTAGGTTCAAAGCAGTGGCACATGATTGGTCATCTGCAGCCAGAAACCTCCTACGATATTAAAATGCAGTGCTTCAATGAAGGGGGAGAAAGCGAGTTTAGTAATGTGATGATCTGTGAAACTAAAGGTAGGAGACAAATGGGAGCTCTTCCTTTTTCCCCAGCCGGTACTGGAATTTCAAACTCTGCATTATTCCTTCTGACTCTTGATATGTTTCCCTAAGGAAGCATCTGCTCTGGACCATTTCCTAGGTGCAGGCATTAAGACTGTCCCAACAGAAAATATAATAAGTTGGCTAGAGCACTTGTCTTAAACATACTTTATGTAGGCATGGATCGTAGTCATGAATTCCCATGTGACACCAAGTAAGTCACTTACCTTCTTTTTTCTCTTTACGAAGAGAGTAGAAGTATTTGCTGAATAATTTCTGAGATTGCTGAGGGAATTAGAATACTGGAAAACAAAAATATAATTTTAAGGAAAAGTGCTTCATAGGCTTAAAGTGGAAACTTTCTGGAGTGACAGTTATGCATAGCACTGTCTACTGCTTAAGTGTGGTGGTTAAGTTCAGAATCCGCAGTGCGCTAATGCTAAATTGGAATTCTCAACTCTGCCTACGTGCATAGATGGGCTGTAAAGTATCTTCTGTTTTTAAAGGTGGCGATAGTACCTGTGAATAATAGAAACAGCTGATGTGGCTATTTACAAACTCATGTCCCGTCTCAGTTAAATTTGACAGAAAAAGTGACTGTTTTTGACTTCTGTTTTTTTAAATTAATTAATTAATTAATTAATTAATTAATGATAGGCAGAGACACAGGAGGAGGGAGAAGCAGGCTCCGGGCCTGGAGCCTGACGTGGGACTCGATCCCAGGACTCCAGGATCGCACCCTGGGCCAAAGGCAGACGCTAAACCGCTGAGCCACCCAGGGATCCCCGACTTCTGTCTGTTTTTAAGAACCTGAGAAAATTTCCCAGAGTCCTCACTGGTCCCCCACCCCCATTAGTCTCAGTGGTCAGCACTCAGTCCAGACCATTCCCTAGAATGGAATGATTGGTCAGGAGCTGCTCGAGTTGTGTGGGGTTCGAGTGGACAGCTGAATGAATTTGGGCCTCTGAGGAGCGTGGGAGGAAGAGCCTGCTGAGTGGGCCAGGCTCCAGGTGATTTTATGTGCCGATTTAAAAATGAAGAAACTAGGGCTCAGAAAAATTGAATTATAAAGACAAGACATAGTTTCATCTTTAACACTAAGTCATGTGTCTTTCTGCTGCAAAACCCGCCTATTAAATCCACATTTAAGCATACATATGCACGGACCTTTAGATTTACTTTGGTTAGTATATATTTGAGGGGCTTTTTGTAGTAGTCACTGCTTTGCTAATGGGCGTTTCTTACTTGCCTCTAGAGTATTGTGATACTTGGGGCAAAATTAAATAAAAATGAAATTTATCGTCTCTGTCCCCAAGACCTTTAAGAATCTAGCCAGGCAAAACACAAAACACAGACAGCAGTGTAGTAACTGTATTGTTTAAGTAGCGTTAGAGGCTAGCCGTGTCTGTGATAGTAGGCCTCATTAATTGACTGAGAAATAAAAGGTTCTACCTACAGACTTCCAGGTCACTGACAGATGAAAATACCTAACCATTCATATTGAATGACTTTCTAAAAGATATTACACAATTTCCAGCCTGTGGAAAGAGATTGTAGGATACACCATCTCTGTTTTTAAAGAAATGAGTCAAGGTTCTTGTTAGCAACAATGATTGTCTTATCTTTAGTAATTCAATAAGGTTTTCCGGGAATGACAGAGGCGTTGAGGCCAGCCATTTCCCCGTGCCCTACCAGATCATAGCCTGTCATAGTTTTTCTTTAGTTCTTTGGCTTCTCTTTGTATCTCCTTGCACCAGTCTTGTTTCATGTTCTTAAGTCTCTTCTTCTTCCTCCTCTTCCTTCTGTTTTTCCTCTTTCTCCTCCTCTCCTTCTCCCTAGAGTTAGCTTTCTCTCCCTGTTGATGTTGATGCATCTGCCTCACTCACCATCCACCACAGAAATTTTTAGCTTTAGCAGAGGCTAGCAAAATCAGCAAGCTTGGTAGAATTATGAATAAATAAAGAGTAAATGAAGAGCGAATAAACCTGATGGACTTCCCCACGGGTCATCGTGATCTTTAATGTATGATCTGCAGCATCCACGTTGCCTCAGAAAGTCATTTGTTTTCTTTAGAATTGGCAGGGACCTTGGAATTATCTAATCCAAAATACCACCTGAAGTAGGAATTTCCTTGAGTCTCTGCCAAGTATTTATCCACTTTGCAGTGTTGAAGACCTCTTCCCTTTGAAAAGTGGGCTCTTATTTGTGGATTCCTAACTCTATTCTGCATAAAGGTGCTAGAAAGTTGAACCCCAACATAATGTTTATTGAAGTAGAATTTTTTAAGGATCACTCTGCTCCAGTGGGTTGTTAAGAGCCATAACAGGAAATATGATATAATACCTAACAGTAACAAAATTGGTTGAGCACTGCCATGTGCCAAGCTCTGTTCTAAGTGCTTTACATGATTAACTCATTTATTCTTCATTACAGCCTTACGATAGAACTTTTTAGTCTTATCTCTAGTTCCCACATGCAGACCCTGGTTCCTGGAGGTTTAAGTCATACAGCTAATTATAAGTGGTGGAACTGAATATATACCTGGGCAGTCTGCTTCCAGAGACGGGGCTATCCGCCGCTATGCTCTGCTGCTTTGGCATTTAAAGCATGAAGAACATGTTATTCGAGGACAAAGAAAATGGGGCTTGAGTCTCATCTGTTATTAGCTTTTGTGGTCACTATTTTCCAGAATATCAGTGAATTAGGTAGAAGAACTGCGTTTACATGGACTCCAAAGGTTTTTGGTTTTGGACTACTTAATATTAAGTGTGAGGTTTTTGGAATCGTATATAATTATTTGAATGGCCCAAAGTCATACCTTTAATATCAATCACATAAAAGAGGCATAACATTTCTAATTTTGAATCTTACTCAGCTCAGAGTATGTCACACAGAAAGGACTTTTTGTCTCATCCGTAAGTTGAAATATTGGGAGTCTTCTACAGGGACAACTGAGCAGATTATCATATAGCAGTTTGGGTTAGACCAAGGGTATTTGTTTCTCTGATTTTATGATTTCTCTAGAATTTGTGGACTAAGACTTTGGCACATCAGATTTTTAAACTTTTGAGTCCTCTTTGTGACTCATTGGTGGTCAGATCATCTCAGTAACAAGTGTAAACAGACTGGCTTGTATTCCTAACCAGACCTCCTTCAGAGAGTAAACCATTTCATAGAGTCTGTATTCACTCTGACATCATGTTTTCTTTTATATGTCAACTAGTGAAACGTGTTCCTGGAGCTTCTGAGTATCCTGTCAAAGACTTGAGTACCCCTCCAAATTCTTCAGGAAGTGGACGAAATGTTGGGCCTGCCACCAGCCCCGCCAGGAGCAGCGATATGTTGTATCTGATAGTTGGCTGTGTGTTAGGTGTGATGGTCCTCATTCTCATGGTTTTCATTGCAATGTGCCTGTGGAAGAACCGCCAGCAAAACACCATACAGAGTAAGCCATTCGTAAATATTTCCTTGTCTTTTTGTGAAGATGAGTAGGAAAATATTGTTAGAATATTGATCTCTAAGACTTCTGTGTGTTAGTGTCATGGTATAAAACACATTAGAAACTCTTCATTCAGGGGAGGTGACTTTAAAACTGTTCTAGCTGTCAACCAGAATAAGTGGAGCATCACATTAAATCGCCCAGTAGAAATAAACAACAAAGCCAAAACCAGGCAGGTCTCTTAAGTAAATAGCTGGCTTAGTGCTGGGAAACTCTGGCTTTGTCAGACCACCAAAGAGCATGAGTTCTTGAAGCATGAGCTTTGGAATTGTTGCAAGAACACCTTCATACTGGTATGAGTCTTGTCAACAGGAATAGAAAAGGCTAGAAATGAGGGGGAAAGGAATACTTGTCTAAGTTACTGTGACTGAATGACACACATTAAGGTACCATGGTCCTGCTTTAGTACCCGAAGTCAGTACGGCTCCAGACTGGCACCTTTCCCCACTAAGTGTCTCTAGTAATGGAATGCTGGTGCTGTCAGTGATGGTGCTGCATGAAAACAGATGATGAACCCCTCTTCCCTCTTTTTCTTTGACCATCCCTCCCTACCTTTCTTGTTCTCCCAGCTATTATAAGATAGGGGAATCATTAGTCTTTAGTGGGAGAAGGTTTTTTGGTTTCCCCTTTGACCCCAGAATAAGAGAATCCAAGCTAACAGCCCGGGGGGAAAAAAGGTGATTTATTTTTACTGAATTGGTGCTTTCTAGGAGATATGGAGAGAGATGGTGGTGGTGGTGGTGCCAGGCTGAAAGGCTTGGAGATCATTTGATTTGGGTCTTTTCCTAAATGGTTTCAATGTCATTGACTTTAATTGTGTGAGTGTGTGATGAATCATTAAAAGAAAAGTGTTGCTTTCCTTTTCTGAGCAAGATTTATCTGGCAAAGGTCATTTTCCTTTGTGACTTGGTCATGTGTTCAAAGATGGAAATCTAGGGTAGAATATTCATTCAGTCATTTATTCAGAAGCTACTCATGGACTATCTTTGATGTGCCTGGCACTATGTTAGACAGTGGGGATGCAATGGTAAAAATGTAAACCTGGTCCCTGCTCTGTCAGCTTATAGTTTAATGGAAAAGATAAGCAGGTATGCTGACAATAACTCACCTGTGCAAGAAGTTCAGAAATAGGAAGAAAGACACCTAATCTAGTCTTGACATGCTCTAATACCTTTGAAGAATTTAACAAAACTCTGCCAACAAGTCCTGTACAACTTAGGTGCTATATTTTCTCAGGGCTATTACACTTTTTTTCTAAATATATCTAGCAAGTGTGCCTCTGGAAATTGGAACATTGAGGCAACTATTTAAGTGCTTTTAATATACGGAAATGGAGTAATTAGCCTTTGGCCTTTAGTACCCCACACCTTTCACATGGGCTGTATTAACCAAGGAGCTGATAGTCAGTGAATGTATACACAACTGCATCCTTTCATTTGAAAGTGTTGTGTAAAAAAAAAAAAAAAAAGTGCTATTTATTACTATTTAAAATATCCTACCTAAAGTTTGCCTTTTGTTGTTGTTGTTCTCTCGGCACTTTGAAGTGTGTGGGAGTTTAAATACTTTTTCTTAGTGCTGCCAGTACTTAGATAGTTTCAACTTGCATGATTTTTTTAATTCTCTTGAGTAATTTCTCTCTGGTTAATTTCTCTTCCCATTAACAAAGCCTTAATTAACTCAGAGTTCCTAGCTATCTTCACACAAGGAAAGAGCAATAACTTTCTTAAAGCATTATCTCATAATTAGACTTTAAGTGAACATATTTAAGGCATTTCATTTTAGTGTATTTGTAGTTTCTTAGGAGTTTATTAATAAAACTGCCTATGTAAGAAGATTGTCTTTTTCATTATCTTACCTTTTCTTTTTTTTTTTTTTTTTTTTTTCTCTCTTAACAGAGTATGACCCTCCAGGATATCTCTACCAGGGGTCAGATATTAATGGGCAGATGGTGGAATACACTACTCTGCCTGGCACAAACCGGATAAATGGGAATGTTCATGGAAGCCTCATAAGCAATGGAGGTCTCAGCAATGGCTGCTCCCATCTTCACCATAAGATCCCTAATGGAGTCAATGGAATCATGAATGGAAGCTTAAATGGAGGGCTTTACTCAGGGCACACAGGCTCACTAACCAGGATGCATATGGATTTTGAACATCCTCGTCACCTAGTAAATGTAAGAGACCTAATGATAGATAAGGCCTCCCTGTGCCCGTGGTGCCAGAGAGCAAGAACAGGGCTGGCCTACTTGCTTGGCCTTTGTCAACATAGAAACCTCACGGGTTTGTTGAACTGGAAATAGTATGTATTACTGGCAACCCCTTCATGTAGAGTAATCTTGGTGAGCTTTCTATTGTCAGGTGATAGTACGTTCATCAATTTGGTTTATATTTTAAAATTATTTCACAGTGAAAGTGGAATACTGGTAACAAACTGGCTGGAAGTTATTCTTGAGAATTGGAAATACCATTGGGTGTAGAGTGAACCCAATACTTTAAATTTGCTTTATTTAGAGCAAAGTCTGAAAACTCATATGCCTAGAGGAGTCAGGCAGATCGTGAAACTGAGCAAAGCAAGTTGAGAATGAGACAGAAGCAGTGGAGGCAATAGCAATCTGGAGAGCTGCAACTCACACCAGTTGTTGGCACGCAGAATGGAGGGCCTGGGGTTACCAGGTTTTCTGATTTTTCAAAACATCTTGTAAATCTAGGAAAAATTGCCAGATTATATACACATTGGCAATGAATTCCAATTTTTGAAAGCATTGTGTAGGCCACATGGAACAAGTCCACAGGCCACCAGATGGTGACTTCCGCACCATAGTGAGTTTCTTTTGTTTGTTGTATCCAATGTGTGGTACGGTTGTGGCCTGTAAGATTTTTGTCTTTTATGATACTAGTATTTCTTAACTACAGGATAGGCCTTGAAAAATACTTTGTTTCAGAGATAACTCGGTGATATAGTTTAATTTTTGAAATGGGAATAAAATGACTAGCATATTTTACATTTCTGCTGGTTAAAGAGGTTCTGTGCATTAGGACGTTTGATTTATGATGCTGTTTGGATATGCATCCACATTATTTCTCAATCAAATAGGTGATATGTTTAGTTGATCATATTAAGCGCTCGTTGAGGTTTTCATCATTGTTCTAAATACAGATAAATTTGCCGTAACCCACAAGGTGCTAAAATTAGAAGAAGTTTAGAGTTTTTTCATCCTCAACTTCAACAAAGATTTATTAAAAAATATTACATTTGGAGAACAAAACTATAATATATATTTGTATCTTAAAGCTGGACATCTGATGGGATTTCATATGATCTAGTCTTAGTGTTTTATAGAAAAATACCTAATTTGCTTGAGTGTGTCTCATTACCAAAAGAGAATAATGATTTCATTATTTTATGTGGAAGGACATGGCTTATATTCAGACTTTCTAAACTGTTTTTGTCACCATTCCTAGTCCAAACTACTGACATTGTCCAAGAAACTAAAGGAGAGAGCATTAAGGTTTGAGTAGCACTTGCTGTTTCCATAAGAAGAAAAAAATAAATCTGACATTTGATCAAGGATTTGGACACAGCAGTTTGGGGTTTTTTGAACAAAGAATTGCTATTTAAATAATAGTTGCCCTTTTTAGGTGTACAATTTTAGAGGTTATCATCTGTGGTTTATACTCACTAGTTTTCTTACTTGTCTTTTCCGGGTGGGAGGAAATGGAGAAATTTTAAAAATACTGGCGATCTTAAAAGAATCATTGAAAACACTTTGATGTGTTTAGTGATTCGAGTAAGCATATTACCCCGTAGGTTAACTTCATTTTGTGAAGCTTTGGAGCTTATGCTCACAGACTGAACGTCACAGAGGATCTTCTTTCTCTCAATGTTTTCTTAAAAATTCCTGTTGCTAGTTGGATCAGGAATGTTGAGAGACATTTTCAGTGCTTTTGGTTTGCTTAGATTCTGGCTGTTGTTATGAGATGAATGGAAATGGAAAGTATTCTGGGAAAAACAATTGCCTGAACTTTCCTTAACCTTGAAGAGCTGCTCTGGGCTTGGGTGCAGTGTGACAACCTCTCCCCCCCTTATCAAATTCGATTCTGCTGTTTTTCCTCTGAAAGCAGAATTTTTCCTCTGACCAAAAGGCTGGTTCAATTCTGAACATGAGTTTTGAAGAACTCTTGCCATTGTATATGTCAAGCAAGCATTTTACAGTGAGGTATGTGTTAATCCGGGCATTTTTCTTAATTGCTGGGCAGTTTCCGCCAAAAGCAACATCAAAATATTAATCCTCCCCTCCAAGTCATTGCTGGCTGAGAATCTACTCCATCTGGAAAAATATAACATGTTTTAAAACTTAGTGTAGTCAAGTGAACAGACCTAATAGAAATAATTACAGGAAAATGAAGATGGGTTTATCTTGTGACATCATTCAAACAGATTTCCACCCCATTTCTCCAACTGGCATCATGTAAAATTCTTCCATGACTGCTAGAAAAGTAAAAATGGACAGGAGGTTCTAATGTACAGTGTGTATTTGGGGCCCAGGAGATTTGAACGCCTGAAAGGGAAGTGAGTAAATTTCTCCATTTCTGTGGCTCCTTCCAGGAAGAAAATATGTGGAGCGAAAGCATGGCAGTTAGTGTATAGAGTATGGTTTTAACATTGTGCAGAACTCAATTGTGAATATTGGTAAATAGCGACCAGCACAGCATTGTTCAGGGGTTGGTTAAAATAGGCCGTGTAGCCCATTTCTCCCTGGCCTGGCTCTTCCACTGGGGGCTGTTGGGTGACTGGTGTGTGATATCTTCACGACGTGTATTTTTCTTTTTCCTTCTGCTCCCTTCCTGACCAGGGTGGTGGAATGTACACAGCAGTGCCTCAGACAGACCCGTTGGAGTGCGTTAACTGTCGAAACTGTAGAAACAACAACAGGTACGGGACCCTGTATTTGCTCAGGTTGTTGGGAACACAGCCTGGTAGGACTCTTACTACCCCCCCCCACCCCCACCCCACCTTCACCAAAGGACGTTCTTGAAATTTTAAGTAAGACATAAATCTCAGAATATGGAGACTGAAGTGTAAGGCCATTACTAATTTTTTGGCCCTGCTTTACAATTTTTTTTTAAGATTTTATTTTTTTGAGTGAGAGAGAGAGCATGAGCAGGGAGGAGAGGAAGAAGCAGGCTCCCCACGAGCAGGGAGCCTGACATGGGACTCTATCCCAGGACCCCAGAATCAGGACCCTTGCTGAAGGCAGATGCTTAACCAATTGAGCCACCCAGGCGCCCCCTGCCTTACAATTTTTAGCTTTCTGAGCCTTGGTGTCTTTAGGTGGATGGACAATATTAAAGATGTCGTTTCTCACTGAGATGGTATTAAAAGGTTTGATGCTTGTGAAGTACTTAAAAGAGAGCCATTCTCGGTATACAGATTTTATCTTTTCTCACCTGTTCTTTTCTGTTCTGTGTTATGAATAAAAGCACTTTGAATGTTAGGGGGCAAGTCCTGTGGATAAAGGAATGTATATATAGTAATATTACTGAAATTTTCTTACTGGATTATAGTACTTTTTTTTTATTATTCTTAAATCCTTGTGATAATTAAGTAGCAGAATCTCACTTTTTCCCCCCACTTTTTTCTAATTTGAGGAGTTTTTAAAATACCGTAAGAGCCATATGTACTCACAGTATTTCAAACAAGATAGAAATATGTGGAGTATCATGTTCCACTTAAATTTTGACAATATCCAGGAAGCTTTCAGGCTGCCTCTATATATATAGTAACTCCAAAAGATTTTCAGATATTCTGTTGTATTAAAGTTGTATCCATCAGAAACTTTAGTTCTTTTTTTCCTGTAACAATGGTATCGGGTTACATGGTCTCAGAAGCCCTCCCCAGCTCTAAAACTCTACAATTTAAAAATTGTGTTAGAGTTAGTGCATAAAATAATGAGTATGGACTGGGGTTTGGCTATTTCATTATTGAAATGGGGTGGGACCTATATTTTTTTTAATTAATGACAAGGCTAAGTGTTGTGTCTGGAGGTTATCAAAACCAGAACTTGGAAATAGCCAGGTTAACTATAGAATCAACAGTACATTTTTCAACATGTGTTTTGAGAGTTGCAGAGCAAAAGCAATAAAACTTCCTGGAGATTTGTCTTTATCGTTTATTTAGCCCCTCTTAGGGGGGGTCTGTGTTAGCAAGAGCCATCCACCTATTTTGTGTACTAAGATTGTTTGTTACATTTCTAAAAATTCTTTCTGACCCTAGCTAAATTTAAGATATCTATAACATGGAAGTCGTATTTTTGTCCTGAGCTGGTTGTAGACTTTATCACAGTTTGTTAGGAACATGCTAAAGATGCTTCATACAACTGGTAAGTAATCAAATAGACTTAATTAAGACAAATGGTATCACCTAAAAATATCATGTATTTTCCTTTGTGGTTCTTGTGACCATGAGCTGATCTCCATCAACGCTGGTGTTAGAGAGATGTTGTAAGGGACCCTCTGGCCTAAGAATAAGTAGAAAGAGGCTTTGCCATTGCTTGAATCTGTGATCTTGAGAAAGTTATATAATCTCTCTGTGGCTATATCCTTATCTGAAAAATGGAAAATTGCCCTAGGAAATGTAAAAATCATCCCGACATACTCTGATGATAGATTTTGATAATTTGCTGCTAATCATGTCTTTATGAGGAAGTTATCATTGTGGTACCAAAAATACATCCCGTTTCCTTAAAAGAACTTATATAACCAGTATCTATCATCTTGCATATACGATCATGGCCATTTGTGTGTATGTGTGTTTGTGTGTGTGTGTGTATATGTATGAGTGTGTGTGAGTGAATATATGTGTATAGTATTGGGGGCTTTTGTTACACAGGGGTTTTTTTCCTTTAAGAAAATGGAAAGTTATATTTCTGTTAATTTTTCAAGTCGATGACTTCTTGCATTTTATGTTTGGGGCTTTTACTTTTATTTGGGAACATAGGTGCATTCTCATTAGCTTGAGAAACCCAGCTTCTGTTTCTCCCTGGCTTAAACTGACTTTTTCCTGCATGAGAGTCTACCTGTTTAGGGCAAGTCTTGGCTTGTCTGCATTGCCTCCAAGGTTAGCCAGACATCACACCTGGCTCCCAGGAGCCATTATGTGATTTTGATACTTAATGATTGGCCCGATAAGTATCAGTAAGTACCTGCCTTCATCTCTGGAAAATTGGCATCATTAAATGTAAGTGTCTAACTCTTTTCACTTTGAAATTGAAAACAGGTGTCTTTCCTCAAGACCCCCAAATGGCAAAATCTGTAATAAGCTTTGAATGCTGAGGTAGATGACACATGATTTACTCCCAGCATATGCACAATTTTAGTCCATTTACACTTTTAGAATACTGACATTACTAAGAATAAATTTGCATTTCCTAATGCCAAACTAATGAGTACACAAAAAGAGGCATAATCTCAATTAAGTTACATGAGGGTTTACCTACGGGTGAAGACAGGCATACCTCGTTTTGTTGTGCTCTGCTTTAATTGCACTTTGCAGGTATCGTGTTTTTTCAAATATCAAAGGATTGTGGCAGCCCTGCACCAAGCATGTCTATCAGCGCCCATTCTCCAACAGCATTTGCTCACTTTCTGTCTCTGTCCCATTTTGGTAATTCTTGCAATATTCCAAACTTTTTCATTATTATATCTGTTTATAGGGATCTGATCAGTGATTATGACTCACTATCAGCTCGGATGATGGTTAGCATTTTTTAGCAATAATGTATTTTTTAATCAAGGTATGTACATGTTTCTTTAGACATAATGCTATTACACACTTCATAGACTATAGTATAATGTTAACATAAGTTTTCTTTTTTTTTTTTTACGTAAGTTTTCATATGCACTGGGAAACCAACGAGTTCATTTGACTTCCTCTATTGTGATATTTGCTTTATTGCAGTGATCTGGAAGTGAACCTCATTATCCCCAAGGTATGCTGATAGTGTGGTTCAATGGTTATCACACTTCAACATACATTAGAATCAATTAGGTGATTGTGAAAACACAGATTACAGGGCTCTACCCTTAGAGTTTCTGATTCAGTAGGTACAGGGTGGTGCCTGAGAGTTTGCATTTCCAATGAATTCCCACTCATGCTGCAGCTGCTGGTCATGGGACCATGTTTTAAGAACCACTGGAATAATTGGGCTAGTGAAGTTCAAGAATAGGGTAGCAGGATATAAATTGGAAAGCTGGACAGAGTTTATGTCATGGATGACCCTGAATGTCATGGTTTAGTAGTTTATTTAATAAACATTTGTTGGGCACCTGCCATATACAGGGTACTGACCCAGGTCCCCCCTGCAGAGAGCCCATAGTTTAATCGTAGTGATTCACAACAGAGCTCCAAGTACAGTGAGTAGGGCTTAAGGAAGCACATTGAATCTTGTAGTTTTACATTTAAGTAATGGAAAAGATCCTTATTGTTTCAATAGTAAAGGTGCAGGGAGGGATATGAGATTTTTTTTTTTAAGTTAATCAAAAGTAGGGGATATTGGTTAAATGTTGAAAAACAATGGACTAATAATTGCATCATATTTCTCTGGAAGATTTTTGAGAAGGGGAGCCGTGTTTCCAAGAGATGTGTTTAGACTTGATTAGTGGTAGCTGTACACAGGTGGGGTTGCAGGTAGGAAACCAGTTTGATGGTTTCTATAATGAAGACCTTAGCTTCTGTGCAAGGAATGGATGTAGAAAGGAAGGGACCAGGGAGGCTCCAGTGTGAGAATCTTTTTTTTTTTTTTTTTTTTTTTTTTTAAGATTTGTGTATTTATTAGAGAGGGGTGGGGAAGGAGCAGAGGGAGAGACACAATCTCAAGCAAACTTCCTGCTGAACATGGAGCCTGACATGGGGCTCAATCCCGTAACCCTGAGATCATGACCTGAGCTGAATTCAGGAGTTGGATTCTTAACCAACTAAGCCACTCGGGTGCCCCTAGAGTGGGAGTATTTAGGAACCTTGCAAGCAGAGGGGTCAGAGGTGAAATATGATTGAAAGCGGGTCATACAGAGCCATGGTGAATCAGCAAGAGATTTTTAAGTAGCACAGCATTGTGCTAGAACATTCTGGATGGAGGTTGGAGAATAAATTAGCACAGGAGACCAGTGAAATGGCTAATTGCAGTAGTCCAGAGGAGAAACCGTGTTCTAGGATGATTGCAGGAGAGGTAGAGAGAAGTAGATGGGTTTGAGAGATTTAGGAAGTGCCAATTAAAAAAAAAAGACAAAAAAAAGACAGAAGTGATTGGTCTTGGGGATTTGGCCATTGACTGGGGAATCTAGAAAAAAAGGAAGGTTCAAAATGAATAGAATGTTTCAAGCATGGACGGCAAGGTAATTGCCATGGTCATAGTCATAGAGACAAGGAACTTAAGGGCACCTGGGTGGCTCAGTCAGTAAGCATCTGCCTTCAGTTCAGGTCAGGATCCTGGGATCCAGTCCCACATTGCGCTCCCTGCTCAGTGGGGTATCTCCTTATCCCTCTCACTCTGCGCCCACCTCCCCACTGCCTGTCACCTTGTGCTCACTCTCTCCCTCTTTCAAATAAATACTTATTTATCTCTCTCTCTCTCTCTCTCTCTCTCTATATATATATATATATATATATTTACTTATTTATAAAAATATTTTATTTATTCATGAGAGACACACAGAGAGAGACAGAGACATAGGCAGAGGGAGAAGCAGGCTCCATGCAGGGATCCCAGTGTGGGTCTCGATCCCGGGACCCTAGGATCACTCCCTGATCCAAAGGCAGACGCTCAATCACTGAGCCACCCAAGTGCCCCAGGAGTCATCCTGTTAGTCACCTTATTAAACTTACCTTTACCCTGGGTGGCTGTCATCTTCCACAGGTGCCTGAGAACTGAGGAACTGAGGCAGTCTTGCTTGGGGCCTGTGCCCCACACAGTCTTACCAGCACAGTGTCCTGCCCTGCCTTCTTGGGTTTAAACTTAAATGTGTTTTGGGGAGTGGGCTCTTAAGGAACAAGTCAGTGCCAGCCTTAGACCCCTTTTATCATCCCTCTGTTGTGATAATAACTATCTGGAGAGAAAACATCTTTATCATCTAAATTGGAGTACTGGTGTGAAAATTTGACAACAAGGAAGAGAGGGGAATGTGCACTCCAGCAATCTATGGAGTTCTGTTTGATTCTAGCACTTTTGTGGCATGTTGTAAATGACTGCCCGCTTCAACCGTATTCAGTTAATTTGAACCCTTTTCACGTTTTGTTTTGTTTTCCTTTTCACGTTTTAAGAGTGTTATGTAATAGCTCACCATGACAGCTAGAAGGAGGCATATATAATGCAGCTTTGTGGGGAGCCCTACACTAAAGACTTAATTGAGAAATACTTATGCATCTCAAGAATGTAACAGATTTTAATGAAATAAATCAAAAGCTTTCCATCCTCCTCCTCTCCTCAATTTAAGAGGCAGTGGCGCAGTTCTGGATATGTAATCAGCTGGAGATTGTCAGTTACTTGGCTAGTTTAATGGGAAAGGATTGACGTTAAATCCCGCCTGTTTACCATCAGTCTTGATAATTTGTAAAAGAGTAGAGGACACTGATGGAATAAACAGACCCACGGACCGAGAGGTCCCATCAGGAAGGAACAAGAAATGAAGGGTCCTAGAGAGATTGGAAGTGGGCAGGAAGTAGCTAAGTAAAAATCAACTTGGAAAAATGCATATATAATCCATCTGGGAAAAATAGTGCAAGCTATACCTCACTGATGGTCAAAAGGAGGAATAAAATTACTTAGTGCCTAGGAAGCACAGATACTATGAATGATCTCCAAAGTTTTGCCTGATGAGGACCTGGAAAGCCTGTGTGTTACTGCGCTTGGGGACACTCTTTCACCAACTTGGAACCTTCCACGTCAGTCGGATCTATGTAGATAAAAATAGTGTGTAGAGATGAGCATGCAAACATTTCATTATAGTACTTGCTCTTTCTGGCCTGCGAGTTGAGCTACCCAGCTGGTTTGTTAAGTATGAAAATGACTACTTATTGAGTACGTCTAAATTCTTTCCCCTAGCAAGTGAATTTGTTATGACTTCATCCATCTCCTGTTGCTGATCACGTAGCTACTTGAGAACTAGCCATAAAAACGAAAGGCAGAAAATACACAAAACCTAAGACTTGGTTTCTTTTCCAGCTCTGGTAATCTTGCCTAATTCCCTAAGGAAAAAATTTCAAAACACTATGTCTAATTTTTAAAATTGATCAGTACCTTCCTTTTGGGGAAGTTCTGTTTTTTGTACTTCTAAGATGGAGAAAAGAGGGCCCGTTGTCAGGGAATCCAGTGGTTAGGGTAGTGTTTTTTAGTCTTTTATCTGTAAGAGAGCGTGCATGTGCGCTTGTCACGTTCAGTAATGCACTCATTTATTGTCACCTATTATGTGACAATTACCAGTAAACTAATTCCCAGAGGGCAGCTCCCACTCTGAGACTGGGGTCATTGCATCCGATGAAGAATATACCATGAGAATGGAGGACAGTGTCCCTCATGGCCCTGGAGGAGTGTCCTCAGGTTCTGTTGCGTAGTAACTGATGAGCCTCCAGAAATAAGGGCTGGGTCAGCAAAATGACAGAGACACTGAGGCAAGAGGAAACAGAAATGAGCTGAACATTAAACCACCACCAAGATGTGACTGTTTCAGAAGTCTCAAGAACAGCCTCATGAGCATAAGTATCACACACCCAGGAGAGTGATGGATAGTGAGTCTTTGCCCTCTGGGGACAATCAAAAGAAGAAAACTAATGCACGATTTACACAAGTATCTAATCGGAGCAATTCTGTATGTAGCTGAACAAATACCCAACTGTGTAAACGGAAATGGAACACTTGGCTAGGAGATACTTCAGAGGTCCTAGATAGTTTTACTGGGAAGTCCAAAATACATTTAGTCGAATACTAAAGCAACATATTCATCCAAGCATGGTCCTATGCCACTACTCCAATCTCTGATTTCCCAGTGTGTGCTATTCAGATGGTTGGTTAAAGAATATTATTCTTACGACACTAGAATAGTCATTTTTCTCTCTTACAGGTTTGTCAGGTCTGTCCTGTTGACTGAATGATATCTTAGTAAACTAACAGGTCCCAGACCACCTGAATTCGTTTTAGCACACATTTTTGTACATGGCAAGATGCCCAGAGTTCTATTTACTCAATGTTTTTAAACTTAAAATTAAGAAAAGTAGTTTCATTGAGCCAGAGACAACTCAGTGAAAACTTTCACTCTACCTTAAGCCAATAATAACTGTAATTGAAGGGTTATTTGAGAAGCCCGAGGCAGTGAAATTACAAACTCTTTGTGGCTGCATGAACTGTAAAATGTGCGCTGTGAGAGCATCTTGATGAATGTCATGTATTTGCAGATATACTCATCTGACCTCTTCCGTCTCTCACTGTCTGTAGATTTGGGTCATTGAAGTTTACATGTATACAGATATTTTTTGTGTGATTCCCTGACAGCTTTAGAAATTTTAGTTCAAGTGTTAATCAGTAAAATTGTTTTCACATGCTATATTCCTAATTCTCAGGACAGGTATTCTATTTCTCTACATTTTATTTTTTTATAAACATTTGTATTTATGTATTTGAGAGAATGAGTGAAGGAGAGAGAGAGAGAGAACATGAGCAGGGGTGAGGGGCAAGAGGGAGAAGCATGCTCCCCACTGAGCAGGGACCCCGACATGGGGCTCGATCCCAGGATTCTAGGATCGTGACCTGAGACACTTAACCCACTGAACCACTCAGGTGCCCCTATTTCTTTTTTCTTTCTTTCTTTTTTTTATATATATACTTTGTCCTCTATGCTTGTATCTTAGCATGTAATCTGCAAGCTGAAGCCATTTTTATGCCACAACACATGTAGGTACCTGGCATAGAACAAAATTATTTGCATGTGGTTATCTAAATTCCTGATGATTAGGAGTTAGGATTTGATATACTAGAAAATTTTAAATCAGTTTGGTTTATCCTGTTGAAAAGCGGGTAATCTAACTCAAAGTGTGATCTTACGGTCAACACCATTCTGTTAATGGAGAGAATCACGATTCAGAACAGCAGTAAACAGTTGCTGTCATCTGTTTCAAGTTATCTAAAAAATAGATATCAAAGAAATGGGAATAGTACACTTGTACCTTTTTTTCCTTATTAAATACGTGTCATTTCTTTTAAAACATCTGTGTATTTCATCTGTGTGTTGACTCCAGTGCGGAGAGCCAGGTTATCATCCATCACGGTTGGCCATGCTCCTCGGTCTTGGCCGCCTCTTCCTTCCTGCCCCACACATGTAAGTCACCACTGCTGCCTTGCAGGGGTGCCTTACACTCAAACTGTTAGGCTGCCCTCACACCTCATTTTAAAATCTCATCCTTGGCTTTGAATGAAAGAAATGAGCAGAAAAAAAGAAACTAAAAGGAAGGAAGCAGAAGACTTGAAGGCTTCTTACTATCATTCGGTGAGTCTTCGTTATTTTATGTTAACATTATGAAATTTCATTCATCTTCTATCGCCCTAAACAAATCATTAATTTATGATATTTTGTTTTTAGGGAACTTCCTTGTTTTCCTAATTCTGGCAAGTATTATTATTTTTTTTTTCCTATAGTTGAACTTTGCTTCTTTTAAATGAAAACTTTCTTCTTTCTGACCTGACAACACTTTTTGGTCTTTTGGGTTTCTAGGACCTCTGTGTTACTTCCAGATTCTTCAGAGAAATGTGGCAGCAAGCCAGAAGCTCAGTTAGTTTGTTTTACACCATCACCATTGGGAATTTTTTTTTTGAGGACCTGACTGTGTGAGCTGTGTGTCTCACTATTTTAAGAGCTTTGACACTGACGACAGTCATTGACTGTCCTCAAGGGATTGAAGTTTAAATCAGACAAGTTTGAAACCAACAGATAAAGGAAAACCCGGACAACAGAGCCAGTGTTGAACAAGGACAGAAATAACAACGATGGTGATACAGGAATCTTCAGGGGTAAGTGTATCTCTTCATTCTCACTTTAATGGACATGTCTTATCTTTGTACTGGGTATTAACAAGGTATTACGAGGTATTTTCCAGTTAGTTTAGTCATTGCTCCCTTACCCCCACTATAATGAATTTACTTGCTTATTTAAAAAACTAATGTTTTAACATTCATTAGTTCAGCATTTTCGAGGTCCTGCTGTGTGCCATGAACTGTGTGCTTGGTGCTGGAGATTATGACTTTAATCAGAATCCCGTATACATTACTACTTTACCACTTCTAGACCATCTTAACTCCATTCCTTCTCTAGGGTTTTGTGTTATTTTTGTCAGGGGTTTTCATTCTACAAATATTTAAAATCCCCTAAGACATTACAGTTACTGCTTTTTGAAGTCAATATTTATTCAGAATTCCCAACACCACCTTTTTTCGTTGTTTTCCTTTCTGTATTTCCTTTCTTGCGTGTACTGGCAATCATTTCCTTCAACTTGAAAAACTGTCTCTGATGTTTCATATAGTACAGGTCTAAGGGTGACAGATTTTCCCAGTGTTTTGGTCTAAAATGTCTTCAGTTCATCTTCCTTTTTGAAGGATCCTTTTTACTGTTTATTGAATTCTAGGCTGGCAGTTACTTTCTTTGGTACTTTAATGACACTGCACTGTTGCTTCTGTCATTTCTGGTGAAGAATCATCTGTACAGCTAGCATTGTTCCCTTTCAGAATAATAATATCTGTTTCTTCTGGCTGCTTTCATGATTTTCACATTGTATTTTGCTTTCAACAGTTTAATTAATCACATTCAAAAGTGTAATAGTATTTGTATTTATTCTGCTTGGGGTTCATCGGACTTCTTGAATCTGTGCCGGCACTTTCATCAGTTTTAGCAAATTCTTAGCCCTTATGTCTCCAAATATGGCTTCTGTCCCATTTCATTTTCTCTCCTTCACAGAGACTCCCAACTATATATATTTCTGAGCTTTTCGTGATGCCTCATATGTCTTTTAAGCTTCTATCTATGTTTCCCATCCTTTTTGTCTCTGTACTGCAGTCTAAATGTTGTGCATTTCCTGCTTCATGTGCAGCAGACCACTGTTCAACTGTGCCCAGTTAGCTCTTTACCCCATGTATGCAGTTCTCAATTTCAGTTATTCTACTTTTTAGTGTAGAAATCCCAGATATTAATTATTACTAGAGTCTAGGTCTCTACTAAAATTCTTTGTCTTACCATCTGTTTTCTTGAATATATGCATCCAGCTCTTTCAAAGTTTTTGTCTTCTAACTCAGTATATGCGTCACTTATTTTTCTCTTGTTCCTTTCTCTTGATATGCCTGGCAATTTTTTATGAATTCTGGAAATTGCATATAAAAACTATAAGAGGCTCTGGAGGAGGTTTTCTTCCTCCAGAAAGGGTTGCTTTTAGCAGGGAATTTGGCAAGGGGCAGATCACTTTCACCCAATCAGGGACAGAGCCGTTTTACTGCTGAGTTTCAGCATTTGTAAAAGCGTTGTCTTATTTCTGCTTCACCATTATTTTTATAGTTTAAGCCTTCAAAGGTCCCACCGAAAGTCTTTTCTCCTTAGGAAGCTCTGAATGCCAATTTCTATCTTCCAAGCACCATGAAAGTACCGAGAGTCCTACTCAGCTCCTTAGCTTTGCAGCTACCACCTTCTGCTTGACGTCTCAGCCTTTTCTTTTTGCACTGAAATGGGCAAATGCCGCAAGAGAAAAAGTGATGTTGAAACTTAGGTTTGCATTTACCTTCTCTCTGGAATCTCAGCTATTCAACTGCTTGCTTTGATAGTTGCCCTCGGATGACTTCAACAGATGTAAAATAAAAATGTCTCCATCCTTTTTAGTTGTCCTTGGCAGGAGAGCTGTCTTGATATAAACTGATCAGTCATAGCCAGAAACCAGCAATTTAATTTTTAATTTAATTTAATTTAAAAGTTATTTCTAACAAATCATGGTAGCCGTATAGATTCTCCTGACCAGAGATATTTCTGGTTTTGGGAAATCAGAATCCTTTTTATTCTCTAACTCTATAATTGCTACCTAATGTAATTTCCTTGGCTATAAGTCAGTTGAGTCTGAACTAGTAGGAAAGAATAGACACTGGCCTCTAGCTGGTCACATGAGAAGTGCTCTTTCTCATTAGCCACACATGTACTACCCATCTCCCAGGTGAGTGCTGACAGCGCCCTTTATATCTTCTTATATAACACTGCATCACACTGTAACCATTTGTTTACTTGTCTGTCTCCTCCACTTGACTGGAAGCTAGAAATCTGCTGTATTTACCTTTATATTTTTAGTGTCTGCCACAGTGTCTGACATTTAGAAATTGTTCAGCAAATGCTTTTAGAATAAAAGGTTCTTCTAGGTAAGGTTATTTAAATAAATGGATAATATCTATTAAAGTTTCATTAGTAGTACCTGAATTCAGAAAAGTGGGGTTTTTAGTGGGTTTTTTGGTTTGGTTTGGTTTGGTTTGGTTTGTTTTGTTTTTGCCTCTGACCATGCCCAACATTTTGGGTAAATACCTTACTTAGAGTTTGTATTTGATTCCCATGAATTGAATGCATTCATGGGGAATCTCAGGTTCCCTGGGCATAGGGACAATAGAAGAGACCTGACAAAATCCAAGAAGGAAAGAACCCAGTAACACAGACATTATTAAATGGCTGTCAGGAGATTAGTGCTCCCCTTTGCCAGAATTAGGGTGCTGGCAAAGGAGAGCATTAACATTAAAAAAGCATTAATATTAAAACATTTTTTAAAATTCAGAGTTGAATAAAATGGAGAATGGGACAAATAAGGAATGCCGTACTCTCCTGTAATCATGATCTATCCTGCCCAGTGCTCTGCCTCTGCCTTCAGCAAACTTCCTTCTATAATAGTGCTTCCTTCCTTTTTTATTGACTGAAGACATGCATAGGAATGGTTAGGTTTTATTTTAATCAGGTATATACTTCTTCTGTATTATTGAAACTTAAAATATAGTCCTATTAATTCTGTACTCCAACTATTCTATACAAATTCTTCACCTCCTTTGTTTTCATTTCAGGTGACAAGTATCTGAATTCCACTAAATGTATAGTAAGTATATTTCTCTATTTTAAACTAATATTGGACTTACTTAAATTAAGGATCTGGTTTACTAACAGATTATCTTTTTCTCTTTCAGGTTCAGATCTTTCTTCTTGCCTAGCATTCAGTATTTCTAATAACTTGAACCAACAGAGATGCTAGTAACAGTTGCATGGACTTCCTTTTACTGGCACTGATTTTCATCTGCCTCAGAAATGAGGCACCATTCATTCCGTGTTAAAAATGTGGAAATCCAAAGAAATTCTTATCTTTATTCCCTGATATTGTGTAGCTCCATCATACTAGGAGTCAGTGCTATATCTTTTCTACCTAGCATGCCCAAATTAAAACCAAATAAAATATCTTCCTGAGACTCTTCTTGTAATTATATAAATAAAAAAATACATTTTTGTAATTCCTGTTTCTGTTAATGATAGAATAGCTCAATCATCCACAGGTAATAATGATGAAATCTGGACCATTTGAAAGTTTGGAGAATAACCAAAAGCAGGCAGAAACTGAATAAAGCTAACCTTAAAAGACAATGTCTGGCATTCATTCATGGATTTTTGCTGTAGGGCATTCTTCAATCTCGGATCAAGGACCCAAACAGAAGGTGTCAGAAGATGGAGTTCATGAACAACCAGAAAATTAGAGGGAAAACCAATAAAAACAAAAACAAAAGCCTATACAAGTGAAGAAATAGGAAAATGTGATACATGTGAAAAAAAAAGTCAATAGAAACAGACCCTGAGGTGACACAGATACCACAATTAGCAGGCAGTAACCTAAGGCAGTTATTATAAATATGTTCAGATACCTAAAGGAAGATCAACACAATTCCCATGTAAGGAATTGCAGCCAAGAAATAGAAACTATAAAAAAAGTCCAAATGGAAATTCCAAAGCTGAAAAGTACAATTAACTGGAATGGCAAATTTACTGAATGAGCTTAAGAGCAGGTCAGAGACAACAGAAGAAAGAATCGGTGAACTAGAAGATCAATAGAAATGATCCAGTATGAAGAACAGAAAGAAAAAAAAGAAAACACATATCTTAGATAAGGGCAGGAAGTAAAAGTAGGGCAGGATTGAAATGCTCGGTGCTAATAAATTCTAGCAACTAATTCTGCAAAGAAAAAAATTTTAAATAAACGAACCCTGGATTTTGAATGTCTGATCCATGTAGTGTTTTTCTCAAGGGTGAGAGGGAGCATATTATCTGATTTCAAAGTGGTGTGTGTTTGTTGGCTTTCATAAGATTAGTCCTCTTATGTGACCATATGTTTCTTAGCTTTCTGTTCTCTTCTTCCTCTTTTTCTCCCCCCTTCCTTCCAGTTGTCAATGGCCTTTTTCTTCTGTGGGCTATATTCAGAAACCAGTTAATTATGAAATGGAAGACAACTTAAGACAGTGGACCAAGGCAAAGGAAGCCTGTGAGATAGGTCCTCACATATCGTTTTCTTTTATTTTTTTTTTAAGATTTATTTGTTTATCAGAGGGAGCTGAGGAGCAGAGGGGGAAGGAGAAAGAGTCCTAAGCAGACTCTACACCCAGCATGGAGCTGGACGCAAGGCTCAATCTCACAACCCTGAGATCATGACCTGAGCTGAAACCAAGAGTCTGACACTTAACCAGTTGTGCCACCCAGGCACCCTACGTACGGTTTTATTCTTAAGTGGTGCACTCTCCTGCTATAGTCCATTTTAACTGTAATTTTGAGTTCTTGATATTTCAAATCATAGTCATTTCCTTACTTTTAAGCACTAATCTTTCTTAAGAACCTATGATTACAAAATACTAAATGGTATTTCAAAATAGGCATGTTTTAATTATTGACCCCTTCAGACACAGTTGTTTCTTTTGGTTGTATTTTGTAGGTGTTTCACCAAAACTAACAGCACTTTCAGCAGCAGCCCCCTTCCTGCGGTCCCAGCGGTAGTACCTTATCCCCAGGATGGTTTGGAAATGAAGCCCCTCAGTCACATGAAGATGCTTGCATGTCTGGCTTCCACAGTCCCCGGCTGTGGCCAGTCACCTGAGGAGAGCTTCAAAGACGACATGGCACCAAGACCAGCTGAGCATACTTGCTGTCAGGACAGTAGACATGAGATCAACTCTGAGTGCACAGAAGATACAGTAGAGTTCAATAGAGGTACTGGGAGACCATATATATATTGTGTATATATGTGTGTATATATTTTTAAAGATTTTATTTAGTTGAGAGAGAGCTTGTGTGCATTCGAGAGCATGAGCAGGGGGGAGGGGCAGAGGGAGAAGAAGTAGGCTCCCGCTGAGCAGGGAGTCCGATGCAGGTCTTGATCCCAGGACCCTGGGGTCATGACCTGAGCCAAAAGCAGATGCTTAACTGGCTGAGCCCCCCAGGTGCCCCCCAGGATACCTTAATAAATCTTAAGTTTCTAGCTAGTGTTCAGTTAGCTGAGACCTGTGTGAGGGAAGTTGCTTTTAGAACATTCTGTGATCAACTCACGTATTTCTTAAATACTGGGTGGGGGTATTGGGTACTTCAAAAAAGTTGACTATATTAAGGAATTCTGTGAAATTCTGTTACATCCTTCATCTCAGGCTGTTAATCCCATTACATTTTGGAGAATAAATCCAAATAGGCTTTGATTTGGTTTGTGCTTGAACAGTAGAATTGCTGGAAGAATGTATTTTGTGATCGTAGGCCTCTTATTATTTGAGGTGCTTCTGGGGTTGTAGCCTTTCCTTAAAGTGGTTATTTGTGAGATTTTAAGGGGTTTGCTTAAACCCCTCAGATGAATTGTACAACTATTCATGAGAGCTCAACCTTATTTTGAATCTTTGAAACCTACTTTCTCTCTCAAAGTCAAACTCAGTGTTATCTATAGGGCTCTGTCTTTGCCCATTATTCTTTCTTTATTGCTCAAAGTAATGTTGTGAGACTGTTTTGTAAAAATCCGTCTTTCTGATTTCATAATGCTCCCAAATCTCTGTGTTTTTCAGGAGACAGCTGCATCCATTCAGAAACAGAGAACAAAATTTTGAGTTGGAATCCTCTTATTTTGCCACACGTGTCCAAGGACTGTACTGACAAGGCCACTTGGTCCCCTCCTGGCATTCCTTTAGACAGCCCTGCAGGGGTCCTTCAGTGACACTAAGAAACCCAAGAGTATGCAAATGACCAGTCATGTTCCCACTTCAAGCCAGTAACTGCACAAAACAGGCCCGGGGATGGACTGTGTGAAGGACAGGAGTTCCAATCAGAGAAAATCATTATTTATTTTTTGTAGTAGTGATGTCCTATGAATGTATCTTAAAATGTGTGCCCTTTTATATTATTTATGCCTTAAAATTTCCCTCTTCTCAACCCCTCCCTGAGTAGGAACCAACCTAGTTTTGCGTAGTTTTCAATCATCTGAGAGCGGTGGGATCGTTCCATGTTTCTGAGAACCTCCGTGACCGTAAGAGCTCCTTCTGCAAGGATCCAGCCTATTGGCCAATTTGGCTAAGAGGAAACTGAAGTTTTCAGATGGAAAGCTATCTTTTGATGATGTATTGTGTGATCAGACTTTCTGAGAACATTGGAAGTCACGTTCAGTTGTTAACCTAGTGTCTGTAATAGCAGGTGTCTTATGAATTTTATGAGTGTCTTCCACAAAAGTGACAGGTGATCTGTTGACTCTCTGTCTGCACATGGGCACAAATGATGTTCAGTTGTCTAGGCACAAGTAACATCACAGACGGTGTTATGAACATGGTTGAAGTTAAGATCTGTGGGGTTATTGCCATGTACAGACAGGGAACGAGGCCGGAGAGAAAAAGATAGCCCTCTAGTCCCACTGCGTTAAAATTAGATTGGTTTATTATATTGTCACTATAGGGCTCTTTTTGACTATTTCTAAGAGTAGGAACAAAATGAATTTAAGGTGGTGACTTGGAAAGAGAGACTCACATCATGCTCCCAGTATCCCGCCACCCGATAGTTATTTTTCAAGCTTCCAACGTGGGCAATACTTGGAAGATGTGAGTGTCAGAAAAGATTTAGTTTGGTGGGAAAGGGGTATGGTTTGAAACTTCCTGACTTGTTTCAGAATGTCATCATTGTAAACACGCACCTGAAGCTTTGGCGAGCAGAGCCCATAAATCACAGTTATGGCTCCCTCTGAGTGACAAGGACATTTGCAGCTGCCTTTGGAAGGCTTTTCTTCTCCACTTCTTAAAAAAAAAAAAAAAAAAAAAAACCCACAAAAAAAAAAAACACTACTCCTATTTAATAGCTATTTTAATAGCTTCAGTCAAGCTTCAGTGGATCATTGCTCGTGATTCTCTTCATGAAGAGTCAAGCAGCTTCAGCATAAATGAAAAAAGTTCAGTTTCCCAGAAATTGCAGTGAAATAGACTAGAATACTATGTTAATCAACCGTCTGTAAACGCATCCGTATCCCCTTATATATGTCTACGTATCTTATAAATAGAGCTGTTAGTGAAATATGCTGTTTGAGCTGGGTCACTATGCAAGAATGCCTTCGAGTAGGATGTAGTGAATATAATTTCTGGGTCAGGTATTAGGAATGCTGTAGTAGAATCAAGTTCTCATTTCAGATGTCCATACTTCGAGTATACTGGATTTATCCTTCATGTGGTGTAGATGCAATTTAGCTTTTGGAGGGAATAGCTGCATCCCTATACTTTGGTGACTAGCAAAGGACAGAGTCCTAGGGCACAGACTCTGAAAACATATCCTGTGTTTTGCCAACCAAGATACAGCCATGCTGTCACAAAGGGAGGTTTAGAAAACTAGGGGGTAGATGTTTGTGGGCAGTCATTCTGATTCAGGAAACAGAGGTGTATTAGCATGAGCCTTAGGTCATAAACTGCTTTTAAAGATCGAGTTTGAATATGGGATTTGTCCACTAGGAAGAGAAGACGCCTTTCCTTTAGGGCAATCTCGTTGTGGACTGCTTTATTTATATGATTAGTAACGCTGTTTTAAGTGTTATCCCTTTTATTGTATTTTATTTATAAAAAATGCCTTTATATATTGAGACCTATAAATATAAATATAAATATATAAATATATATATATAATTGCCTGACCGTTTAGGAGTTATACATTCTCCCTAACCTGGAGTTGCTCTGAACGTGTATGACCTACAAAGCCACCCGCCCACAGTCCTGCCCGATGTTGCTTCCCCGGGAGGTCAGAGGACACGGGACAGGGTGGGCGAGGGCACCAGCATTTGTGGAGTGACTGCTGTGGCCCAGGCACCACGCTCGGCGCGGTCTCCGCTGCTCGTTAACCCTCCCGACAAGTCTGCGAAGCAGCCGCCACCGCAGAGCCTGCATTTCCACCCGATTTACCTGGAGCCGGAATCGAGCCTCCTTCCCCTTCTCCGCACCGCTTTCGAAGGCGCGCGGTTCGCTCCTGCAAGGGAAGCCGTCCAGGCTGCACCCCGGCCCCCAGCGCGGGGGCCTCTGTCCTAGGCGCCTGGCCAGGTCCCCGTGTCTCCCTGTGCCAGCCCTCGCCCCCACCCCGCCTGGGGACGCCATCCTCCCTGGGCTGCGTGGGCACCCCCCTGGCCAGGCCCCGTCATGCCTCCATCTGAGGATTCTCTGTGGTTCTGGGTTTTAGCATCTCGCTGTCCCCACCCCTTGCCCCGTGGCAGCCTCTGCTGCGTCCTTCGTCCCGCTGCGCACACGTAGTCTGGTGACAGGGGCCGTAAGGATGTCCGCTAACTCGCCGTGTCTCCTCCCTCCTGGAGTGTGGGCTTTTGCAAAAGCATTTCCTTCTGGGTTTGGCTTCCCTGGAGCGAGTCTGCGAAGACCAGTGCGTCCGTGTGGGGCCGACCACGTCCCAGAGGCCTCCCTCCGGATGCCCTAGTGCCAGGGCCTTGACTTCATGGTTTTGGGTTTCACCTGTGTTGCTCTGTTTTTTGTTGCGTTTTGTTTTTAAAGTAATGGCTTTGAGATGCATGTTTTTGTATCCTATTGAAAAGTATGTTTTATTTTCCTTTAAGTTGTAACATGTTTGGAACTGTACATATTCTAAATGATGTAGCGTTGACGGGTTTTATCTGGTTGATGTGACTTTATATTAAAAGAGCTCGCTGCTTTCCTGGAGAGTAGCACGTGAAGATGGGGAACCTCGGATAACTCCCTGTTTGTATAAAGCTGCTGATAGCTTGTGGTCGGGGTGGGTGCTCGTCTTACTCTGAAACTCTTTGGAATCTCCATCCTCATCCTCCCCTGGACATCCCCAGTGCACGTCCCAGAGCCAAGTGAGTTAATCCCTTCTGTTCGGACCGCAGAGATCCAGGCCCTGAAGGAACCGGCCAGGCCGTAGGGCAGCAAGTGTCTCGTGGGGAGGCTGTGTCCAAGCAGGCCGAGCCCCTCGGGAAGGAAGGGGGGAGGGCTGGAGAGCAGCCTGCGGAGCGTGGGGAGGGGGGCTTCGCCCGCTGTCTGGGTTTACCATTAGCTTGGCGCTGCATCTGTGGGAACTCCTGGGCAGGCGTTTAGCCTCCTCAAGAAGCAGCCCTAAAAAAAAACCTAATCAAACCGATCAAGGCTGCTTTGACCAGAAAGCCAACAGGGTCTTTGGCATGGGGTGGGGTGGGGCCTCGTTATATTTTATTTCCCGTGTTGAAATAAGCCTCCCTTAAACCTTAGCTCCAGTCCTGAGAGCCTTGAGAGAACTTGAAATCCCTTCTCTAATAAAGTCTAAATCTGTGAGAACCTAAGAAGCAACTTCAGTTTCTGTCCGATTCCCGTCTCCTTTCAGGCGCCACTTAGTCCTGGCAAGCTCGTCCCCTGGCTGTCTTGCTCTTGCTTCTCATCCGAGTCCCCCGCCGAGGCAGCTCTGAGTCCTGACTCTTCTAGTCAGTTGAACAAGCATTCATTTGTGTGTCACCCAGATTTCAGACACACGCACACACACACACTCACACTCACACTCTGGAGTCAGTGAGTCATGCTGGCAGCTGACAGTACGACTCTGGAACAGCCCCGGTCCCCTGTCAGCCAGCTCCCCAGCCTGGTGGCAAGAAGCTGCATCTGGAACACCTCTGCTCTGTCGTGTTGGCACAGACTCCTGGAGTCTAGTAACTGTGTGTCCCTCTGACCACTGCAGACGCAGTGACACTCCTACACCAGAGGTAAAAGACAAAGGCCCAGGGATGAGCACCTGGCTCCCCTGCCCCTCTGATTAGGCTGGTCCCATAATTGAAGCTTGTGCTCTTCAGAAAGGAATTTGAGATTTGGGAAATAACTCCTAGAAGAGCACGTTTCTTGCTACAGTGGAACGAAGGGAGCACATACCTCCACGTCCTCCTTCCCACCTCCTAGCTTCCTGCGGTAGGAGAACCTGCGATCCAGCCCACCCTGGGGTCAGCCTCTCCCTGTGGGAGTTGCAATTTGAAATAACCCTTTACTAGTGACGGCATCGAGTAGGATTTATTTAGCAACTGCTCAGTTCACGGGCTTTGTGTGGAAGCGGCCACCTCACTCACTGCACCAGGCACCGTTTCCAGAACCGTCCTCCCTTGGCCTTGGACATCCACTAGTCTTTTCTCCAGTTGTGTGTCTTCCTCATCCTTCCACCTCTCTCTTCCCCAAGCTGGGCCAGGACTTCTCCTGTAACCAGGCCATTTACCTTGTCCTCGTGGGGAAGGCTGGGTGTTAAGGGGTGGGGAGGGAGGGCCGGTGTCTTGGCCATCTTGGTCTTAAGGCCAAGTGTGACAGAAGGATCTTTCCATCTCCCGCCTGTCCCCTCTATGCATGCTTGCACATTCCTGTTGGGGCCTCATGAGGTCATGGTCACAGTGATGGTGACGTTAACTAGGGCATCTGTGGGTTCTTGTGCAGGATCTGAGCCTGGGGTGGTGGGTGGTGGTTCAAGGTCTATAAAGAACAGACACAAGCAAAGGAGACAGACGCCTCGGGCGCGTCCTGGGTTGTTCACAGGACAAGACACTGAGTATAGTGCCTGGAACTCAGGACTGCTCCCCTTAACATATGGGTGATTTTGGGGATAAAACTGTGCTGACCTGCTGGTGCCTCCAGGCCTTCCCTTGAATCCCTGTATTGGTGACTTTGCTCCCTGAGGGTGAAATGGGAGAGAAGTCAATGACAGCCACACTTCCCCAGCCCGCCTTTCCAGTTACTGGAGAATCCCGACGCCCAGAATGACTGGGGTTCTCCACTCTCATGGGAACAAGCAACTGACCAAGGCCTGGAGGAAGAAAAGAAGGCACATTACTTGAGCCACCCAGCATAGATCTGGCAACAATAACCCTCCCTTCCCCCATAGGCTCCCCACTGGAGACCCCAGCACCCAGAGGGGATGGCCCCAGATGCCTGCAGTTGGGAGTTGGAGCCCGGATGGACAGCTAGCACTGGGGAGAGGTCACAGGGAAGAGCCCAGATGCCTTGCCCGGGAGAGTCTGCATCTCTCCTTGGATAGGTGTAGACCTGGCCCCCTTTGGAGTCCAACCCAGCCCTTCGGCTACTACTCACAGGGCAAAGTCTCGGGGTGCCGGGCAGCATGCTGGAACACCAGGAGGGAGGCCACCGTTGCCACCACCACTCCTGTGCCCGCTGCACCCAGCACTGCCGGATAGGCGCTGAAGGGGGGCTCCGCTAAGGGGACAGTGCTGGTTACATGGCTTTGGAGCCACTACTGAACTTGAAACAAGGGCTCAGCGGGCAGCGAGCAGGCAAGGCCCTGCAGTGGGAGTCACGAGCAAGACGGCCCCACGGCGACCAAGGTCAAGTCTTTCCCAAGGAAAGAGGTGCTCGGCATGCCTCTGCTCTCGAGCTCTCGAGGCTCCAGCCAAGCCCCCCATTTCTGGCTCAGAAGGCGGCAGGCCAGTTATCTCGGCAGCTTGGGGCTGAAGGGAAGAACACCCTGAGACAAGGAGTTGCCGGGATGGAGGGAGAGCAGCGGGGAGCAGACAGCCCACCTGCGCCCCCGGGGGGGGGGGGGGGTGACACTGAGGCACAGAGCTGGGCCCCTGCTCTTCCTTGATCACCAGCACCCCGTGCCACCCCCTGTGGCCCCGACCCTAGGCCTGGGGCCTCCAGAGCCTCCCAGAGAGGGATGGGCAAGACAGAGGAGAGAGACGGGAGGATGTGGTGGGTGAGGGGGAGGCAAAGGGGGGGATAAGGGACTCCCCGGGAGGAGGAAAGGAAGGGACTCGTGGGTGGCTCAGGCTCAGAGCCTCTGCCTTTGGGTCAGGGTGTGATCCTGGGGTCCCGGGATCGAGTCCCCTGTCCGGCCCCCGCAGGGAATCTGCTTCTCCCTCTGCGTGTGTCTCTGCCTCTCTGTGTGTCTCTCGTGAATACATAAATAAAATATTTTTTAAAATGATAAAAGAGGACGAGGAACCGGGTGGGTCGGTTTTGCAGAGAAAGGCTGAGTCCGCGCGGCCTGCACCTGGGGTCCCCCTCCGAGGGGTGTCAGGCCAGGACGCGGAAGGCGCAGCGGGCGCCGGGGTCCAAGCTCCCCAGCATTGGGGGGCCCTGCCGTGCGGCGCGAGGTCCCCGGCCGCCGCCTCCCAGCCCCGGCTCCCGGGCTCGCCCGGGGCACCTGCACCGCACCTGCCGCAGGGGCGCCCGCAGGTGGGCGGCGGATGGGGACGCTGGGGGAGGACGGGCGCCCGGCACCTGCACCCCACCCCGCCGGCGCTACCCGGTCGTCCCTGCGCGAGGCGGAGAGCCTGCCCTGCCCACGGCACGGGGCCCTTAGGCTGCACCCAGGAGTGCCCCGACTCCCGTGCCCGCCAGCCCGCTGCCTTCGCGTCTACACTCGCTCTGTCGGCGCCCCGGGAGCCCCGCGCCCGCGCCCCGGACCCACGCGGCACCTCCCGCAGGGCGCTCGGGCACTCGCCGTGGGTGGGCGCCCCCGGGGCGCGCGGGGTCAGGGCTCAGTGCCGAGGTGGAGCCGCCGCCGGGGTCCCTGCCAGAGGAGCGGGGCGGGCGGCGTGTCCCCCAGGAGGGCGCACCCCAGCCTGGCCTCTCCGCCTCCCGGCACCGGCCCCTGGGCTGGGCCACCGCCAGCTGCGGAGCTTCTGCGGGGACGCAGAGGGCAAGGCTGGGGGGTCCCCGCGCCCCGGCTGCTGGGGAGGCTGGGGGGAGGGGGGGTCCCCGAGGCGGCCGGGATGAGGAGGGAGAGAGGAGGTGAGGGCGGATGCCCACCCAGTCCGCTCCAGATCTCCCGAGGGTGCCGGTGCGCCTGCCTGCCCCCTGCTCCCCGCCCACGGGTGCGCCCCTGCCCTACTCACCTCTGTGTCAAGCGCCTCCCTGCCCGCACCTGCCGAGGGGCCCCCTCCTCCCTAATGGCCCACCAGTTCCTTGCCCCCCGGGGACCCAGGCTGGCCCCAGAGCAGGTGCTCTCTTTATGGACTGAGTCCCAAAGACCCAGAGTTTCAGGTGTCAGTGACTCTCCTAGGATGGAATTTCCAGCGCCGAGACTGGAGGGAGGGAGGGAAGTATTCCCAGTGGAGGGCCTGGGCCGTGCAGGCTGCCACCCAGCCCCCGAGACCCAGGGGAAATCATTTCGTGGGAACCGTTATAGGGGCGGCTCCTCTGTGCGCTTTTCTCCTATCTTTCACTTCAATATTTACCTTTCTTCTTGAGTTGGCGATAAATAGGACTGGCAGGGCCGGATGGAGAGAGTAAGAAACCGGACCCAAACCCTATAGGCAGTGAGAGAGGCAGAGGCCTCTGACACCTGAACCGTGGATGCAGGTCAGGAATAATAATCAGGCATCTCTCATGCAAATTGATGCAAATGAAGGAGACGGAATCCCTGGCCAGCTGGACGGGAGCTGTCCCACAGCGGTTGCCCCGGCCACATGTGACCCTAGAAGGCTTGCAGTGTGGCCAGCTCACGTCGACATGTGCTGTAACTACAGCAGATTTTGAGGACAATAGAATAGGATACCTCATTCATAATGTTTTATTATTATACATCAAGGTAATAATGTATTGGATATATTGAATTCAATCAAACCTTTCTCTTGTTTCTTTTTATTTTTTCACATGTGGCTACTAGAAAATTTTAAATGATATAAATGGCTCACATTATATTTTTATTGGGCAACACAGACCCAGACCAAATCCCCTGATTTCATGGGTCAAAAAAACCTTGGATCCTTAGGAGATGAGATGACTCCGTCTCCTGACTCACTTTGCATTCCAGCACAGACAGCCGCCAGAGCCCCTCATCCGGGTTCCAAAGGGCTGCTGTCCCACCTCAGCCCTCAGAACTAAGCCAGCAGCCCCCACTCACCCAGCTGGAGCTGGCAGTGGGGGTCAGGGACCCTGAGGGGGCGAGTACCCCGGCAGGTGAACTCTCAGCCAGCCAGGTCTTCCTGGGCCTGCAGCAGATGGACAGACGGCCAGCGAGGGGCTGCTGCTGTCCATCCCGCCAGCTCGGCATGGCAGGGGGCTCGCCTCCAGGCCACTCACAGCTCAGCATGAGCTGAACTGGTCTCCCACGGTGGCTGTGGTCCAGCAGGTAGGGCTCCGGGGCGGGGGGTCCCCTAGAAGGGAATAATGGCTTAGCATGGCCCTATAGGAGGACCGAGGGCTTGGTAGGCCTACTCCTTCCTTCCTTCCTTCCTTCCTTCCTTCCTTCCTTCCTTCCTTCCTTCCTTCCTTCCTTCTTTCCTTCCTTCCTTCCTTCCTTCCTTCCTTCCTTCCTTCCTTCCTTCCTTCCTTCCCTTATTGTTTTTAAAAGATTTTATTTATTTACTTATTTTAGAGAAAGAGAGAGAGAGAGCACAAGTGGGAGGGGCGGAGGGAGAGGGAGAGAATCTCAAGCAGACTCCTGCCATGGGGCTCAGGTCATGACCCTGAGATCATAACCTGAGTTGAAACCAAGAGACTGAGCCACCCAGGCACCCCTCCTTCCTTCATCTATTGCTTCACTCACTCATTCCCTCATTGCCTCAGTGACTCATTCATTCATTCATTCACCATTCACGGAGGGCTAGCCACATGCCAGAGAAATTGTGGGAACAGATGCCAAGCAAACTATTACAATATAATTTGATAAATGACAGAGTATAGGTAGAAAGACAAACTCTGGGAGGAGGACTTTGAAGATAGGATGACATTCGAACTTGGTCTTGGGGTGTGGATAGGAGTTTACAAAGCACAGAGAAGGCTAATAGCAAGAGGGCAGTGGTAGTGTAAGGTCGATGACAGCCTGCTGACCCTAGGGGCTGGGAGACAGGAGGTTGGCACAAGGCTCCAAGCCCGACCTGCAGGGGCCAGAGCGGTGTGGCTGGAGACCCGGCTGGAGCGAGGAGGCGTTGGGAGGGAGGGTCTGAGCTGAGTGCGGCCCACCTCCTTGTTCCACAGCCAGTTTTGGAGTTTGTGATCCGGACCCCCACCCCAGGTCCCAGGGCCCCCACCCACACCTCGGCCTGGACCATCAGAGCCCGGCTGTGTCCTGAGTCCTCTCACACAGCGTGATCCTGCAGAGGGTGGGCAGCGCCAGGGCCGGGTGCTGGCCGGTGCAGGCGCGAACACACTGCCGCTGGGGAGCCGGGCGGCTGGTGACTCCAGGTGACGTTGCTGAGAGCAGTAGGGCCAGTTCCCTGGGGCCCTCCCCCAGGCAGCTGGGCAGTTGGAAGCCCCCTGGGCCAGGTGCAGACCAAAGTCACAGCCCCGAGGGTGGGGGGCACAGTTCAAGAGGGCTGGCCCTCAGGGGGATCTGGGTGGAGAAATGGGTGAGGATGGGGTTGGGGGGAGACTTCACGGCCAGCGCACTGCAGCGCCCCCGGGCCAGCTGGGGGCCGGAGGCCACAGGGTGAGGGGTAGGAGAAGTGGGTGGGCGGGGAAGGATGGATTCCTCTGGGGGGCTGGTGAGCAAAGAGCTGAGCTGTCGGGTCAGGAGGCGGAGGCGGAGGGGGTGAGCCGGGGTTCGGCATCCCCGAGGAGTCCCAGGGGCCCATGGAAGCCCCTGCCCGGGGAGGATCCCCATCACCCGATCTCTTTGCCACTGGGCCCTTTGCTTCTCGGTCACTCCCCAGCCTACTCTGTGCCTTAGTTCAGTCCCCAAGGCCACAGGAAGGATCCCTTGGGGATGCGGCCCAGGGGCCGTGGCCCTCCCCACGCACTCCCGCCGGACGCTGAGCCTGGTGGCGGTCTGGGCGCGGGTGTCCAGGCGGCTGCTGCGGGGCGGCAGGTGTACAGGCCCGCGTGGGCGCGGCTGGCGCAGGCGATGACGGAGGCCCGCTGTGGACCGGACTGTGGTCACGAGCCGCACCTAGTGACTCGGGGGGCTGGATGCGGCCTGGCAGCTCAGGGTCACCTCTCCCCTCCCCCTGCTCCGCGGTGGTCACGGGACTGGACCATCTGCAGGCGAGGAAGACTCGCCCCTGTCCCGTCCTCACCCCTCCGCTCGCTCATAGAATCTTCGCTGGACTTGCCCACCGGCCGCCAGGCGTGTCTCACGTACCGACTGTGTCAAGCACTGGGCGAGGCCCCCAAGGAACTCAGGCCCGGGGCCAGGTGGGTGTTCAGGGGCCGTGGGGGCAACCACCCTAGGCCGTGGGAGGCTCCCCGGGGCCCTGAGTCGGGGGGACGGCAGCAGAGAGGTAGGGCGCCGACCTTCCGGGTTTGCCCAGGATCGAGGGGCTTCTTGGGCCTGGCACAGTTGGCCCTTGAGACGGGGGAGGGCGGAAACAGGGCGTGAAGGCGCCCCGGAGCGGGATCCCAGAGCCAGCCCCTCTCACTTCTTGGGGTCACACTGTCTTCCCTTCTCTCCTGCGTCCCCTCTTTCTGATTCCCAGAAAGGACTGAATTCTCTGCCTGCTTGCATTCTGCTCCTGCTCCTCTGTTTTTCCCAAGAGCTGCTCATCTGTCTCCTCCATGGTCCTGAGTTTGCAAATCCCCGACCAACCCCCACCACCAGGACAGACATCACTAGTCCTGGCTTTTTAAATCCTCTGGACCTGCCTCCTCCAAGAGATATACGTGAGCCACAGATCTTTTAGAATTGGCCCGCAGCCAAATCTTTTTTTTCAAAGGTATTTATTTATTTATTTATTTATTTATTTATTTATTTATTATAGACATAGAGAGAGGCAGAGACACAGGCAGAGGGAGAAGCAGGCTCCATGCCGGGAGCCCTACGTGGGACTCGATCCCGGGTCTCCAGGATCACGCCCTGGGCCAAAGGCAGGCGCCAAACCGCTGAGGCACCCAGGGATCCCCCTGCAGCCAGATCTTAAAAAGGAAAAATAACTAAACCCACCCAACCGAAAAGCACAAATGGGTTTTAATAATCGTAATAATATTTTGTATTTAACCAAATACATCCAGAATATTATTTCTGTGTATAATCAAAAAATTATTGATGAGTTATTATAAATATATATATTTTTAGACAAAGTCTTCAAAATCCAGTGTGCATTTGGTAGGTTGAGCACACCTGCTCGGTTCTGGCAAATCTCCAGGGCTCAGAGCCACGCAGATGGCAGCCACGTTGGACAGGGCAGCTCTAGACCATCCTAGTCTTGTTCCTTTGGACAAACTTCTTTTTTTTTTTTCTTAGCACAAACTTCTAGTTTCATCTTTAATTTTTTTTTTAATTTGCAGAAGTTCATTAGCTTTATTTGTTCTCTTTACTATTCTGGTCTTTTGTCCGCTTTTGTATCAGTTGCTACTTCCTCCTCGTTGCTAGTTTTGGAGTTCCTTGCAAGTTCTGAGAAGTGATCCGTGTTTGGTCTCTGTGCTTTAAAGACAAACTTCTGATTTTCAACTCCAAACTCTCAGCCTCCGACATGGGGCCAACTTGCTGCCCTCTCTCCCTACTGTGTCCGTCCTCCCGGTTTCCTCAGGGTCCCTCAGGGTTCCGCTCATCCCTGAGAGGCCTTCCGGCTTAGTCCAAAGGCAGGCTCCGCAGGTCACCCCTTTTACTGTCATTAGGGGCTAAGTTGTGACTTTGAATGCATGCTCATTTTTCTGGGAAAAGGGGCTCGTACCTGGAGAAGGTTACAACCCCTGTACTAGGCCTGTATCTGGTACCGGGGGTACGGTGCCCTGCTGTCCTGGCCTCCTGGCACCACTCAGCGGGCTGGGGCAGTCCTGGGGGCCCTGGGGGTGTCAGGAGGCCATGTACAGATGGGTAGGGAGGTGCCAGCCCCCCAATCTGACTCACAGATGACATCAAGGAAGGTCCCATCACTGCTCGGCCGGTTGACCGTGTTGTGGGCACTGCATACGTATCAGCCCAGGTGTGTCCTGTTGACTGGGTCCAGCTGAAGCCATTGGTCTGACACATCCACCCGAGGTACCCGATGTCACCAGGCGAACGTCATGGGCTCTGTGCCCTCCTGTACTGCACATGTGGCAGCCACGGAGGTCCCCTCCACTGGGGATGGGTCACTCAGCCTCACCTGGGGCTTCGATACGGGCACTGGCCAGGAGAAGGAGCCGCCCTGCAGCTGTCACACCTGAGCCGTGCCCTTGCTGGCTGCGGGTTGGCCTGCCCACCGCCCCCACCATCCCCTCCTTGTGATTCCAGGTCTTCCCACTCCCTGGTCGTGGACCCAGCCTGCTGCAATGGGAGACACGTGCAAATAGAGGCAAACAGCAGGCAGAACCACTCAGGGGGGCCGGTCCCTGGCAGGCCCCTCGCCCAGCGCGGCCTGGGGGGTGGGAGCAGGCATGGTCAGGCGGCCTCCCGCAGCCTCCGCAGCACCAGGCTGCTGTTCCGCAGACTCACGGCTCCCAGAGCCCAGGCCCCGGCCTCCACCGTGGACTCTGCTCCATGGGTGATGGCCACAGGCCGGGCCTCAGTGAGCCCAGGGGGTGAAGCTCCAGGAGACCCGTAGAGGCCGGGGCCAGAGCCCCAGGCCAGCTCCACAGAGACCACCACCCCCCCCCCCCCCCCGTGCTCCCTGAACCGCGTGGCCTCTGTCAGGGGCTCCCTGGGGCCACTGGGCCGCCCTGGGGACAGAGCGGTGATGCAGGACATCTGGGCGGTGCTGGGCTCTCCTCCCGCCCCTCCTTGGGCCCCCGCTCCTTTTCCCCGGAGATGGTGGGGACAGGACAGTTGGTGGGGTTTTCTTTTTAGGATGTTCTTATTTATTCATGAGAGACACAGAGAGAGAGAGAGGCAGAGACACAGGCAGAGGGAGAGGCAGGCTCCATGCACGGAGCCTGATGCGGAACTCGATCCCGGTACCCCAGGGTCATGCCCCGGGCGGAAGGCAGATGCTCAACCGCTGGGTCCCCCAGGGGCCCCGGCAGGCCAGTTTCTGAGCGAGCTTTGGGGTTTCCTGTCTGGCTGTGCCCTCGCAGCAGACAGCCCAGGGGGATCCTTGACTGCGATCTGGGAACCGCCCGGAGCTGAGGTTTCCACCCCCTGAGCCATCAGACCGCCCTGGAGGCTCGATACAAATATGCATCCCTGGGCCTCATCCCAGACCGGAGTCGGAGTCCCCAGGGCGTCGGCCCGGGCATCTGTGCTGTCAACGGGCGTCCGGAGGCCAATCTGCTGATCAGCCCGAGACTGGGACATCCACACGGCCACCGGCAGCTCCGGCTCTGCGGGTGTCTGAGGCTTCCAGGGGATTCCAGACCCACTGCCCGAAGGGACGGTGACCGCGGCCTGCCACCCGCCCATCCAGCCTTCAGTCGTCGGCCGGTCATTAGGCGCTGCCTGCTGCGTCCCGGGCACAGGGTGGCGATGACACGGGAGGAGGCCCATCCCTGCTCTCAGGGGGGCGCTCGGTCTCCCCGGGGGTCTGACATGAGTTCTTCCTCTGTGCGAGGCCCTGCCCGTGGGGTACGGGTCCACCCGCACCCTGACAGTAATAGCGCCCCCCTGAGACTGAGCGGGAAGTCACTCCTTCTAGAACCACAGGGTAGATGGTGGAGCTGGGGGGGCCTCGCTCCGAATAGCAGACTCTTCCCGCTGCTGCCAGCTTCTCCAGGGACAGAAGGGGACCCAGGCATGGAGCTGGAGGGGAGGGACCAAGGGCCAAATTCTGTCGTTTCATTGATCCAGAAGCAAAACCCTTCGCCCCCAAGCCTGTGGACCCTGCTCTGGCCCAAGCTACCAGCCTCTCCCACCGAGACTACTGGTCTCCCACTGCTCTCAGCCACCTGCAGACCATCCACCCTCGAGGGAAGCCCAGAGCCGACCGTGTCACTCCATGCTTACCACAGTGGCCTGGTCAGGATAACCCCAGACTTCTGATGGTAACACAGAATGTTCTCTGTCTTCCGGCCCTGCCTCCCCCGCCTGGCACAGAGGGGTGGCTCAGGGCGGGCTGGCCAAGGTCTAGCGGAGAAGCAGAGTTGGTGGACTTCATCGAATGGCCACACAAGTGTTAAAGGGGGATCCCGAGGAAGAAAAAGGGAGAAACAACGGGGTATGGGGACGTGGTCTGGGCATCACTCACCTGCGGCCCCTCCGTGCAGAAGGCAGAGGGGCGTCAGCACAGGACGCCGAGCCGTCTGCGCGGAGCCCTCTGACCCACCATGGCCTCATCTCCCCGGGTGGCTGCCCATCGGGGCTCCTGCCTGACGCTTGGGCACTTTCTCTCCAGAGCAAAGCCCAGCCCAGGAAGGATTGGGGGTCTGGCTCGGGTTGCCAGCCTTGGCCTTCTGCCCCCTGCCCCCCTCAACCCCCGCTCTCCTGTTACCCTCACTGGCCCGACGACAAGTGAATTATTTACCTGGTGATTCACTCCATCCATAATGCAGAGCTGGGGAGGGCAAGATGTGGCCGGGGCAGATCTAGGGGACCCCCCAAGCTCCCTGCATTTTTATTTTAATTATAGTATAAAACTAGAGATAGTATAAAACTGATCATAGAGTCGAAAACAGCCCCAAACTCATCGAATTGAACCACCTGCCCAGCGTGCACGGTCCCCCAGGCCTCAGGGACAAGGAGATTCAAACACGCCTTCGAATGCCCTCCGCCCCTCTTGTGTTTTGCTCGTGTTTTGTTGGGAGAAGCTGGTAGAAGGTGGAAGGAGCTGGGAGTCAGACACAGCGCCAGAGTTCGGGTTTGACTGACGGGCTGTGAAACTTCAGGAAGTTTCTGAACCTCTCTGAGCTTTCGTTCCTCCACAGATAAATGGGGGTAGTAACACCTTCTTTCTTGTAAAAATTGTTGTGGGTATTAAGTGAAAACTTTATATTAGCATATGGGGGGCTTCTCGGGTGCTAGTAATGTCCTGTTTCTTGACCTGGGTAGGGGTTGCAGCTCACCAAGCTGTACATTTGTGTTTTATATACTTCTCCGCACGCTTGATAAAATTCTCTCTCTCACAGACACACACACACATGCACACACTCAGTGAACAAGGCCCCGCGTGGAGTTGGTGCCCCATCCTTCACACTCCCAGGCAGATCTGAGCTACGATGCACGGACCTGGTGCTGGAACGGAGACCAGCTCTCCTGCTGCCCCCTGACAGACAGCCTGACGTCAGTTTTCCATCCTCTGCTGCTGGGGTTGGGTGTAGGGTGAGATTTCCAGACCCCAGTGAGCTGGGGGATCTGATGTCTGGTGTCGGGTTCATCAGGGCTCAGCCGGGACAGGAGTTGTCAGAGCTGAGTGTCCACAGGCTCCTCCTGGCCCAGAGGTGCTCACCGTGGCCCTCTTGGTTTCTTACTTGGCCTACAGGATGGTGGACGGGCCCCTGTCTCACTCTCATTCAACCGTGGCCAAGACCCTTCCATGCCCTTCACGGGGTCACGACCTTATTCCTATCCTAACTTGGCTTCTCGAGCAGAATGGCAGATGGTCCTTGGGATCCAGGCTCCCACGTGGTGGGAATGGCATGTTTTCTTGACCCTACTGACCTGTCATTTTGATCTCCCCTTCCCAAACTGGGAATGTCTTAATGTTTCTTTGGGAGCCAAGGATGGGCATCTGGCACTGCCTTCCACCTCAGGGTGGGCGGCCCATCTTTGGAGACAACATGAGCATTCGGGCAGGGTGAATCAGGGAACTTTAAGGATACTCGGTCTTGCAGGGAGATTTTATGCTGGCCTTGACGTTAACCTCTTGGGCTTGTGGAACTGGGCCCTGCAGTCAGCCTTTTCTCCCCCAGGCCCATGAGGATCACAGGAGATATGGGTAGTGCTCCTCCACCCACTCTGTCTCTTTAGTAAGGGAGACTCTAGAAGGGAGAATCAGGGAAGAAGGTGTATTAGGATTCTCCAGAGAAATAGAACTGGATGGATGTGTGTGCATATAGAGAAAGAGGTTTATTTTAAGAAATGGGCTCCTGGGGGCTAGCAAGACCCCAGATCTGCAGTCAGCAAGCTGGAGACCCAGCAGGGGCTGTGATGTAAGTTCCAGTTTGAAGATTGGCAAGCTTGAGAGCCCAGAGGAGCTGATGCTTCAGTCCAAGTCCAAAGGCAGAAGAAGACTGATGTCTCAGCTCAAAGCAGTCAGGCAGGAGGGGATTTCTCCTATTTAGGGGGAAGGGTCAACCTTTTTGTTCTATCAGAGCCTTCAACTGATTGGATGAGGCCCACCCACATGATGGAGTGGGGAGCAATCTGCTTTGCTCAGTTCCACCCATTCACATGCTAATCTCATCTAGAAACACCTTCACAGACACACTCAGAATAATGTTTGACCAAATATCTGGCCGCCGCATGGCCCAGTGAAGTTGACACATAAAATTAACCCGTGCTCCCCACCACCAGGGCAGGGCTGCGGTCCTGCCTAGAAGGGAAGAGGAGCCATGACCAGAATGGGAGAGCAGATCCAGGCCTCCTGTCTCTGATGCTGTGGGAGCTCAGGGGCCAGGAGAGGCCAGGTCTTCCACTTTTGTAAGACAGGAAAGTACAGAGGTCAGAGCACAGCTTTGCCTCTTCATTATCCTGTGATCTTAGCATGTAACTTAGTACACACTCAATGTGTGTTCCTTCTTGCCCTCTTTCTGTTTAGGGTGAACTAGAATCTGCTTCCCTGACGCTTCTGTTGTCAGGGTTGAGTTCTTGCACCAAAACTTTGCAAAATTATTCACCACCTCCTTCCAAATGAAAGTCATTTGGAATTTGGAGCAGCACGTCCAGTCCTTTTATTCTCTACAGAAATAATAATACGAGTTTCCATTTATGGCCCGGCATGTGCTGTGTGTGCTCGGTGTTCTCCACGCCCCGCGAGGCAGTACTGCCGTCCGCATTTTACCAGCTGGCTCAGGTTCTCTCCACGATTTCCCCCACGCTCCTGTAGGTGCACCCCTTTGGGGCATTCTCCGGCTGGTGCTCACCTAGACTGTCCCGTCAGGGCTGGCCAGGGGCCTGTGGAAGATTCTCCAACAGGGAGACTCAGTCTCTCTCAGTTACGTACCGCGCTGGAGTTTTGTGTATCCGTCCAGTTGACGTTTATTTCTGCGTTCCCGGGTCCTCTCCGGGCCCAGGAAGGCGGCTGGACAGAACTCGGTATTCTGAGAGGACCTGGTGGCTCCATGGGGCTCCTGGGGCCTCTCAAGGGGACAGTGGCCGGCGACCACGAGCACTCAGGCTTCCGGGCCGCTGCCTCGCTTTCTGAGAAACTTCTACGTCACTAGGAGCAGCGGCGCCTGGCGAGTCCTCCGGCCTGTTGAGACCACGTTGAGTCCTGGCTCTGAAGGCCCAGGCTCGGGGGGAGCGGAACGGGGCAGGATGGGAACAGCCGGGCTGGAGCAGGGGAAGCAGATGCTTCTGGAAACAAATGGCTTTTCCATGTGCGTCCATGTGTGCCTTGTCCGAGGCCAGCCACAGGCCCTCGGGGACCTCGGTAGGACATGAGCCGAGGGCTGGAGAGGAAACGGCCAGAGGCTCCGCGGCCTACACGGCTCCGGCTGTGTTCCTGGCCGCGAGGAGGAGGGGGGCCCCAGGGACAGGGGCTCCGGCGGGGGTCACCGCTTAGTCACTTTGGTAACTGCTCTTTGGAGAGGAAATGAATGAGGGCCTAGATGGGGGGATGAAGAAAGGGAGACCATCAGATGAGGGGAGGCGGGGAGGCAGGGGAGGCAGGGGGCACGTGGCCGGGGTGTGGCGGTGGGGGCCTGGGAGGGGGCCTGGTGTCCGTGCCAGCTCCGTCTGCTGCACCCACTCCCGGGCACCTTCACTGCCAGCCCCTTGTGCCACCGGGAGCAGGCCACCCTGTTTCTCCGGCCTCAGCCTCGCCAGCTGCTGGACACGGGGTGGTCACACCGGCCCTGTGGCTCCTCAGAGATGTTTAAGAGCTGGAGGAGGGGGTCCGGAGGGGACAGTGAACAGCAGAAACCACTGTGCAAACATGGGGTGTGGGGGGGAAGAGCAGGGCCGTGACCGGGTCAGCATTCAAGATCCCAGCTCCGCGGCCCACTGGCCAAGGGACGCCAAGCGCGCTCCTTCCCTGCTCCAGGTCTCAGGTCTTCCCTGCAAATGAGGCTGATTCTTTATGAGACAAACACTAGACAAAGGTTATCAATTCTGGTTTTGCAAGATAGTGGTTTTGTGCTTATGGAAGATAACGTTTCTACTTTTTTCTACTTTTCTTAAAACATTTCGAGGATGAGATATAAGGGTGTCTTCAATTTGCCAGACTTCTGCAAAAATAAAACAGATGAAGCTTTAGCCAGGTCGTCAGTTCTGTGTTGCCTGGAGGATGTTTGCAGGGCAGACGCAAAAGCTGCTTGGCACCAAAGTGAATGTTTTTAATTTTTTTTCGAGGCACGGACTCACCAAAAATCTGTGTTAGGTGTTCTCCGTGGAAGCGGTAGTGGTAAGAAGGCGAAGGAGCGTGCCTTGGGTGGCAGTGGAAGAGACTTCCCTGAGTGTGGGGACAGGTCAGAGGTCACTGGGTCCCTGGAAGAGGATGACCCTCGAGAGGCCAGGCCGGTGCCCTCCAAGGACAGAGAAATGGAAAGTCCCTGGAGTTCGGCCAGTGAAAGGTCAGCAGCAACCACGACAGGCCCGGAGTTAGGAGCATCTCTCTATTTTTCGTACCGTGTAAGCCTCGAAGACTCTGGTGGGGCTCTGGGGTGGAGACAGGGTCCCAGTAAGGAGTCAGCTTTATTTGAATTTAATAGAGTGAGATTCACACTCGCCTCCCTGCTATCATTATTATTATGTTGCTGCTGTTATTATTATGAAATAGACTGGAGCATCGCAGGCGGGGTGAGGGGCTTTGCTGGTGACACTAGGTGACACTCAGTGTGTGCTGCTCTCTGCTTCAGAGACAGGCAGGCAGGAATGGCTGAGGCTCCTCCTTAGAAAAGGTTCCAGGCTCTTCCCTGCTGCAGCCAGCAACAGGGCTCCCCCCATGCCTGGAGTCACAGCATGAGGATGGGTTTCTGTGGCTGCAGGCCTGGTAGGAGAAGGCAGCCTTGTCTGGACCCCGGGGGCATCTGTCTGGACAGGGCTGGGGGAGCTGGCCAGGCACTTGAGGCCTATGGAGGAAGCCAAGGCCCATCGAGACCACTTGCCTCTCTCTCCATCTGCAGGCCTGCAGGTCAGCTCCCCTCGCCCCCTCCCATGCCTTGGCCCCCTGAGCCTGGCTAGATTCTCCAAGTTCCCTGGCTGGAGAGCAGGAAGGAGTAGGGAGTTTCCAGAATGTCTCCGTAGAGCTCCAGGGGGAGGCTTGCAAACTGGAAATTGTCAGCCGTCTCCTTGACAACCAGCAGCCAAATAATTCTGGGAATGGAGGAGGGAGGGGAGTTCTCTGCAGGGCGGCCAAGAGAAGCAGCCCTCCGCCCCCAGAAAACTTCCATTCTCCATTACCTGTGTCAGTCGGGGTCCAGGCAGGAGACAGAAATCACGCCAGCTGAGAAAAGGATGAGGAATTGATAACTAGGTATAAGGTTGCCCATGAGGTAACAAGAGGACGCTCGGGTGTCATGGAGGTGGCAACTGCAGAAACTCTGGGGGAACCAGACGGGGAGGTTGCAGTTACGAACCCTTAGATGCTTGGAGGAGGGACCCAGAGCCCTGGGGAAGAGGCTCTGAGTGGGAAGGACCGACCCTTGGGCTGGTGCCCAGACCTCTGAGGAGCAGTCACCTGCTGGCAGGTGCCGGGGCCTCTGGCGCAGGAGTGTGGGGTGTGTGATGGATGGAGAAGCTCGAAGTTTGGAGAAGGAGCAGCCCAAGAACCTTCAAGTATTATTAGTCACTGCAGCGTGGGAAAACCTGGTCTTCCAGCCCCAGCTTTACCTAGAAGAGCAGTGCCGAGCACATAGTAGATGCTCATCGAACATCGTCCGGCCTCTGCCGTGGTTGATTCCAGAAAGCACACATGGGCAGGCTTTCCGGGGCTTGCAGGCCGCAACAGCTGAAAAGGACTGATATAATGGTAATGATGAAAACAATGAAATATTTAGGTAAGAACACTGATTCTAAATCACTGTGATCAAATCACACATTAAGGGTAAAGGACAAGATGAATAGATCCGGGGGACAGATACTGAACCAAGTCCAGAACTCTACCCGAGTCCGTATGGATAATATACAATAAAAGTGGTACTTCAAACCAGTGGGGAGAAGGATGGTTTATTTAATAAATTACGTAGGCACCACTGGCTCTCTGGAAAAACAGCACAAGGTTCATCTCTGTACCTCACAAGTTATTAAAACCAAATTTCAAATAGATGGAAGATTTAAATGTATTTAAATTTGAACATTTAAAACAATTTATGCATCGTTCTTCATACTTAAACAATTTCATGAGGAAATATTTAAAACAATTTTAAACACTGTTTAAAACAATTTAACGGGGAAAACGTTAGAAGAATATTTATACAATCTCTGGTTTGAGGAGCTTTTTCTAAACAAAACAGAAAATCCAGAGGCCAGAGAGGATAAGACAGACGTAATTTTTTTAAATTTTCAAAGGATAAAAGATCGTGTAGAGTCAAAAGACAAAATATAGACCAGGGATGATATTTCTGCATCTACCATAGATAGAGTTGACACCTGTGACGCCCAGTGAGCTCCTGCACACCATGGAAAAGAGAAATAAAGCCAGCAGAAAAACGGACAGAAAATAGGAATACCTGTGTCTGTGTTTCTATTGTAAATGGCCAATGCATTTAGGGAAAGGTGCACAGCCTCCCCAATAGTTAAGAGAAGTGCACACTTTAAAGGCATGACGCCACTTTTCCTTCCTCAGAATAGCAAAAACTTAGAAAAAGTGAGGAGAGCCAGGGCTGGAGGAGATGTGGGGGAAGCAAAAGTCACAGCTGTGAATATGGGAATTACCCAGACTTTCGAGAAAGGGATCTGGATGAAACCTAAAAATACACCTCTGTGACCCAGCTAGGTCATTTCTGGTAACTTATCCTGCAGGGGAAAAAAAAAAAAAAAAGGCAGCAAACTCCAGTGTGCAAGGATACGCATACAAATTTTTGATAGCATTATTATTATTATCATTATTATTTTTTTTTTTTTGCTGGGGCAAAGTACTAGTGGTGGTTGAGCGATATACAGATGTCCATATAACGCAATATCATGCAGCTGTTAAAAGAGAGTAAATTATGAAAAGACAAATGCTGTACGATTCTACTTGAGGTACCTCTTGAGTCGCCAAACTCGTAGAGACAGAAAGAAAAGTGGTTGCCAGGGGCTGGGGTGAGGGGGGGGGAACGGGGAGCTGTTGTTGAACGGGTCCAGAGTTTGTTTTGCAAGGTGAGAAAGTTCTGGAGGTCGGTTGCATGACAACGTGAACGTCCCTTAACATTAGGGAACTGCAGCTTAAAAACCATGAAGAGGGTACATTTTGTACATGTGCTACCGCAGTTTAAGAGGAAGAATAACCGTTAGAGGGGTTTTCACGATGTTAGAGGAGATAAGCAGCTTGCGGAGACATCTAGGTAGAATTGGGGAAATAAATGACATATTTACATGAATGGGAACAGACGCCTGGTGGGTAATGGGGACCTGCCTGGCTGTGAGCGGAGTCCTCCGCTTCCACAGTGCTCTCCGGCCTCTGCGGCCTCTGCGGCCTCTCCGGCCTCCACGAAGTCGGGGATTTCAGCAGGAGCTGGGGTGGAGCGAGGCCCACTAGCTTCCTCAGCTTTCGGGGGGCACAGCACCCTTCAGATTCCTGCCCTGCTGCTTCCCGATTTCCACCCTCCTCCCCCAAACACCAGGCCCCCACGGGCTCTGGCACCGCCGGCCAAGGCCCACAGCTGTTTCCAATATTCTGCACAAACTTTATTGAAATGAGAAGCCCCGTTTATCATCCCTCAGGCCCCGGCTCCTCCTGATTAGGTACATATGACCTGACCTGTCAGCAGGGCCTGAGCCAGCAATCAAAGAGGAGATTGTTCTGAGCCAGGAGGGGGCAGGAGCCTGGGGAGCTGAGAAGGCCCAAAGAGGTCTCTGACCAGCCAGGGGCGGATGGGGAATACTCCCAAGCTGGGGAGGGAGAGGGGGGTTGCAGGGGGAGGGGAGGGCTGGGTAAATTCTTTAAGCCTGCTCGTCTTCTCTGGCCATATCTTCTCTCTCTAGACTCCAAGCTTCTTCCAAGAGACCTATCTTGTAGCAAAAATATCTCCCCATCCCCAGGCTCTGGACACAGCCCCAATTTCTCTTTCCTCTGAGCTGTACCGGGAAACCCCTCCAGGCATAATAAAAAATTCCACTCCTCCTAAGGACTGCAGGATCATCAACACTCAAATATGGAAAATAGGGACTGCCTTAAGGCTCAGCTCCCTCTCAATGTAGAAAATCCCTCTCCCTGGCCATGCTTGTTGATGCTTGAAACTTCTGAGCTATGTGGTCCAATGTGATAGTCTCTGGCCGCATATGGCTATTGAAACTTAAATCTCACATCTGGGTAGATATCCGAAGAAAGGGGAATTAGTATCTTGAAGAGATACTTGCACCCCCATGTTTATCGCAGCAATATTGACAATAGCCGAGATATGGAAAGAACCTAAGGATCTCCTAAGGGAAGCAGCAGTGTAAACATACAATGGAATATTTCTTGGCCTTAAAAAGTCTGGCCATTTATGACAACATGGATGAATCTGGAGGGCATCATGCTAGATGAAATAAGCCAGAGAAAGGCAAATACTGTACGACATATATGGGATCTTATACGTGGAATCTAACAAAAGAGGGAAAAAAAGTCAAACTCACAGAAGCAGAGTTAGAATGGTGGTTGCCTGGGGCTGGAAGGTGAGGGAAATGGGGAGACAGTGATCAAAGTGCTCAAACTCAGTTATAAGATGAATATGTTCTGAGGATCTCACGTACACCGTGGTGACTACAGCTGACAATACTGTATTATATCCTTGAAATTTGCTGAGAGTAGGGATCCCTGGGTGGCGCAGCGGTTTGGTGCCTGCCTTTGGCCCAGGGCGCGATCCTGGAGACCCGGGATCGAATCCCACATCGGGCTCCCGGTGCATGGAGCCTGCTTCTCCCTCTGCCTGTGTCTCTGCCTTTCTCTCTCTCTGTGACTATCATAAATAAATAAAAATTAAAAAAAAAAAAAAAAAGAAATTTGCTCAGAGTAGTTCCTAAGAGTCCCCATCCACTGCCCCCCCCTCCATGGTAACTGAGATGAATATGTTAATTAGCTTGATTGTAGTGATCATTTCACAATGCACACTTGTATCAGATCATCACATCGTACACTTTAAATATATGCAATTTTGTTTTTCCTTTAAGATTTTATTTATTTATTCATGACAGAGAGAGAGAGAGAGAGAGAGAGAGAGAGAGGCAGAGACACAGGCAGAGGGAGAAGCAGGCTCCATGCAGGGAGCCTGACGTGGGACTTGATCCCAGCTCCCCAGGATCACGCCTTGAGCTGAAGGCGGTGCTAAACTGCCGAGCCCCCTGGGCTGCCCAATATACGCAATTTTATTTGTCGATTACCCCTCAACAAAACGAGGGGGAAAATGAGCTCAAACTAAAAATTCAGTTTCTTAGTCCCACTGGCCACATTTCAAGGCTCAGTAACCATACATGTTGGACAGTGTGTTGAGGAAGGCGAAGAATCTCGTACCTTCCTCTAGTTGCAAGCTAACAGGTTAACCTGCCAGTTTTCACGAATGCTGCACAAGACAAAGGGCTTTATTGTTTATAGCAACAGCAGTACCCAGAGTATCCGCATTTTCTTGCTCCAGTTTCCTGAGCTCCCGTTCTCACAAGGCAACACGAGGAGGGCCAGATGATACCTGTACACGCAGTGGGGAGCAGTTCAAGAGAGGAAACCCCTGTTGAGGGAACCCGAGTCTTTTATAATGGGCAGGAAGCTGGCTGGTTTTTTGCTCTGGAGGAAGACATTATCTCTGCCTTCCGAGAGTGTTGGCTATCCAAATGTCCTTGAGAATTGTCCAGAAAAAGGCAGTCAGTGCTTCTGCTTGAAAAATGTGTGGAAATACAAAAGACCCATGGAGAATTGCCTCCCAGCACAGGGTCGATATTGAACATCTCATCACTGCAGAGTTCTGTTGCACAGACGTGCTCTAAACAGGGGAGCACTGGCTGCTTTACTAGGTCCTGCTTATCGGTTCTGAGTTCTGACAAGAGAGAAAGGAGCCAGCGCTGGTGCTCTGCACCCTTATGCAACCCTTAAGTTGTAGGTTCTTCTCCTTGATGCAGGTGTTCATCCAGTTCACACTGCTGGTCTTTCTTAACTAAGCTGTGAAAGGCTGGGTCTGAGTTAACATTTATGTGGCGCTTCACCCGGGGCTTCCACGTGCTCTGTGTTCACGAGGACACTGTGAGAGCAAAGGAGACACACCCGGGACACTCCGGAGGGGTCCAGTGCTCCAGAGTAGTGGTTCCCAAACATCAGCGCGTGTGGGAATCACCTGGAAGGTTTTGAGAGAAGAGCTCACTGGGCCCCATTGCCAGAGCTTCTGATTCAGGAGGCCTGTGCTGAGGCCTGAGAACTTGCTTTTCTGAAATGTTCTCAGGTGATGCCCATCTGGCCCCACAGTGTGAGAGCCACCGCCCTTGTGTGATGAGAGCACTCTGGGCAGCATCCAAGGTGACACACGGATGATAATTTGCCTTATGTGTATTTGTGGTTTAACCCATGTTGGAAAAATATAAGCAGCGCACATCAAACTAGTTACATTTTTAAGTAAAAACGAATTGCTTTAAGGATATATTTATATATATAAATCACAACCTCTCAGCTTCCACATTTATAAAATGTCATTATGGAGTTCCTATGGGAGTTTCCCAGGACTTGTGAGAATCTACTTCCTTCCTCCCTCCCTCTGCTCCCTTCCCCACGCCTGTATCCTCTGTATAGTCTAGGGGACACACTCTGTCACTTTTAAATGCTAGGAAACTGTTAGGGGCTAATGCAGTCCCCAGGTTCCCCACCCTAAGACAGAAACCACTCCTCCTTCTGGCTGAAGCCCGAAGACTCTAGAAGGAAGAACGAATCCTAACACGGGGAGAGGAGAGGGTCATGCAGTCGCTTCCCAGATGGGTGATCCTGGGTTCTCCAGCGAGCCAGCTTCCCTCTGCCCGGGACTAAGCTGGGACAGCTGCCTTGAGTTCGTGACCAAGCAGCCCGAGCACCAACCCATGTAAAGGGATGGGTCTGAGCCTGGCCTGGACAATCCACCCAGGACGGAATCCATGCTCCTTTTCTACAATAAGACCTTGGCTCAAAGGGCCCTTTCTTAATGGTAGTAGGGCCAGACGAATGACAAAAGAGGACTTAAGGGAAACTCCTGTGACCATGAGCATGAAGAAACCCTCTCTGGAGGAGCCCCTCAAGGACCTCAGGTCCAACCAAGCCCCTTCGAGGAGCTCAGGGTCTTGCTCCTGTCCCAAGGGCTGCCAACTGGTCGAGACAAAGCTAGCTGAGAGGGAGCCTTTTAAGTGAACCCCTAAATTCAGGCTTTTGGCTGAGGCCTGTAGGCTTCGAGTGGTGTTTCCATCACACCATTCATTCCACAGGTCTTTCTGCTCCCTGCCCTCCTCGTTTTAATGATCTCAGACAGACATAAAAACGGCTGAGCTCAGCACAAGTGACTGAGCCGGGAACATTGCCTCAGGGTCCCCGTGGACCCCAGCTGGTACCATGCCGCCCTCGGTTCCATTCTGACAGGATAAAGTGAACTCATTTATTCAGTTGTTTTAAGTGAGCTCACACTAGGCAGTGCCAGAGAGCGGAGACATAAATCTTTCCCAGCACATGGAGTCATGGCCAAACACCTTGGATAAAACTTTCTGCTTGTTCAGGATGGTTTTTTCCTCCCCTCTAAAACTGAGGAGGGGAAAGCACTAAAAATTGGGAGGGAACGGAGAGAGGGTGTTAGCAGATTCTGGGAATGACAAACTTGTCAACGCTCGGGCCTAATAAAAATTCTTCCAGTAAGAAAGGCAGACTTTTAACTCTGAGATTTTCCCTTACGCTTTTGGAGGCTGTGGAGGGCGTCACTGGTCACTTGGCCTGGCTGCGGGTCAGCCCTCCACGAGGGACCAGGGACCTTCCTACCACTCCAGCGGCGGGCCTGCTTGTCACACTTCGCCCGGTGGGCAGTGGGGACAGCCCCAAGTGCTTCTAGAAGACAGCAAACCCACGCAGGCTGTTTGAAAACCCGCCCCCGCCAGAGTGAAAGTGTCCCTCGGGAGTACAGGGACCAGAGAAGGGACAGCGAGTGGTGTGGCCTAGCTGATCCTTCGTGGCTGCAGGAGGAAACGCTTTTGTTTTTCCCATTCGCTAAAATATATTTTTTAAGATTTTATTTATTTATTCACGAGAGACAGAATGAGAGAGAGAGGCAGAGACTCAGGCAGGGGGAGAAGCAGGCTCCATGCAGGGAGCCCGACGTGGGACTCGATCCCAGGACTCCGGGGCCTGGGCTCAGCCGCTGAGCCCCCCAGGGGTCCCTCACTAAAATATTTCTTCACGGTTTTCATTCTTTGCAGACATGTTAAAGCAACAAGCACGTAGAAGAAAGTCTCCCATAACCTCACTAACCCAATGATGTAGCAAATGGCTTGGGGTTCTTGTATATAACCAGACTTTTAAAGCATAGTGGAGGGGCGCCTGGGTGGTTCAGTGGGTTAAGCATCTGCCTCCGGCTCAGGTCATTATCCTGGAGTCCCGGGATCGAGTCCTGATCGGGCTCCCCACAGGGAGCCTGCTTCTCCCTCTGCCTGTGTCTCTGCCTCTCTCTCTGTGTCTCTCATGAATAAATAAACTCTTAAAAATAAATAAAACTTTGCTACTCAAGGTGTGGTCTGCAGACAGCACTGGCACCATCCAGACCTACTCGCAGAGAGCTGCAGAATCACACGTTCTCTGGGTGATTTCGGTTTACACTGCAGCCTGAGACTGGGTGCACGAAAACGCATCAGCTAGCACAAACTCTAGGCTGGGGCTGCACGATTTCTGCCCCTGCCCCTTCTTCCGGGAGGTGTGGATCACCTGTGAGGACTGGCCACCCGGTTGGGTGCTAGGATCTATAGGATCCGTGAGAAGGGTCCCGGCCTTTCTGCCTCGTGGTCTAGCAGAGGTGAAGCAGGAACGGCATTGCGGCTCTGCGGCCACGCGGCGCACAGGTGAAGAGGGTCTCACGCCGGGAGGATCCTTGGGGGCCGAGGCCGTGGCCGGTGAAGTGGCTTGGCCCCCGCCCAGAATGGGCTAACCATATTCCAGGGGCTGGAGCATCCGGTCTCCCTCACCTGGACCCCCTCTCCGGCCGAGTCAGCACGTGGGCACTGCACGGCCCAGCCCAGGGGCGGCCGGCGGGGTCCTCCCCACACCTGCGCGCCCGGCATCCCCGCCCCGCTCCCCCCTCTGCGTCTGGGCTCCCAGCGCGCCTCTGGACATTGAGACAGAAAAGACCTACCATGTAATTAAATACTGCAAAGGAGTCGATTCTCCACAAATTAATGCACAGACTGAATAATTATTACTGCCAAATGGATGTAGTCAAACAAAAATCCAGAGGGTTGTTTGGAAGTTGATAAAATGGATCTAAAATTAATCTCGGAGAATAAAGTTGGTAATTGTATTTTTTAAAAATGAGGAAGGGGGTGCCTGGGTGCTCAGTTGGTTAAGTGGCCGACTCTTGATTTCGGCTCAGGTCGTGATACCAGGGTCATGAGTTTGAGCCCCGCGTTAGTGAGTCAGCTTGGAATTCTCTCTCCCTCTGCTTCTCCCCCTGCTCATGTGTGCACACTTGCTCTTTCTCTAAATAGATAAATAATCTTTAAAAAAAAGAGAGGAAAAAAAAAAAAAGAGAGGGAACTGCCATAACCAAGAGGAGGAACACGTCCTTAAAACACATTATGTAACAATACTTAAAACTGTGGTACTGACACAAGAATAAACTATATTTAAGTAGGTGGTCCGAATCCTATTATATGTGCATTGATGTGTAGAAATTTGATATGGTGAGGGAGATTATCAGAAAAAAATGGAAAAAGGAAAGGATCTCTCAATAAATGGTATTGGAATTAACATTTTTTTAAAAGAGGAAAATTGATCAATTTGATACGCCTCACAGCAGAATCAATTTCAGGTGGATTAAAGTCAAATATTTTTTAAAGATAAAAAAACACAATAACTAAAAATAAAACCACCTATTTTCTACAGCAGTGACAACATTCTAGAACCAAAAGTCAAAACTCACAAAATTATGGATATATTTTACTATAAAAATTAGACAATTTTGTGTCAGCCATCATATAAATAAGAGAGGCAGGTGGGGAAGATGTGGTTAGGAAAAAAATGGTTAATATCTTTATTTTATTTGGAAAAAATCAATTCACACACGTATTTCACACAACTTGATAGGGACATTGAGATCTCACGAGATAAGTGGGCAAAGGACACCACACATGTTTTTCGAACCATATAAAAAAATCCAATATTGTTTGTATTAAAAGAAATGTAAACCAGAAAAAGTTACCAAGCAATTTGAAAATGAAAATATCCCTTGCTGGTGAGGCGAGGTGAAATCAGAGGGATGGTATTAACTGGTGTGGTTATGGCCCTCTGGAAGCAATTTGCCATTATCTATCAAAAGCCATAAAAACACTTCTGTTTTTTACCTAATACTCAAACTGAACGTCTCCAATCCCCAAAAATAATTCAAAATAACAGGCAAGAAGATTTGCTGCATTATTTGTAATTAAATAAGGACATCACATAAATGTTCAACAAAGCTAGGGATATGCACTATGCAAAGCTAGGGATATATATGTGTTATATTCACCTGACAGCATAGTCTGGTCAATTATTATTTTTAATAATTCCAAAGACTAGGAAGTAATAGGAAAAAACACTTGGATGTTTCAAATAAAGACATGTAACGTATATGTACTATGATTAACTACAGCCATATTAAGATGGAAAGGACTCCTTAAGATAATTATTATGACGAAGTAATGATATTTTCCCCCCACTTTTGCTATTTTATCACTTTTATAATATAAATATAAGTGAAAAATCATCCACATCCTGCATAAGTTGATGAAGATAGGCATAAAGAGATAGTTACATGGGGAAGAAGCCAAGTGAATCTGAAGTTTTCAGACTTTCACAAGTCTTCATTTTCTTTTCCTTCGTGGAAAACAATCTTCCTCTGTACAAGGCTTCTATGGCTCGTGCTCTACCGTGTGTGAGCTCTGCTGTGTGCAGTCATGGAAACATGGTATTTTAGAATGGGCAGAGTCTCTGAGGTCATTCTATTCCAAAATCCCAACTAATTCAAGAACCAGAAGTACAGTATTCATTGCAAGTGATGCTAATGGATACTTCTGATCAACTAAATAGTCGTCCCATGAATGGTGAGCTCACCACTTCAGGCTCTGCCTTCCAAATCATGCCTGAGGCTGTTAGACTTGACCACGCCTCCATATCTCACATAAAGCAGGGCATCCTGGTCAACATTTCCTTCCAACTGGGATTCCAAACCACAAATGACAAACTATGGGGCAAGAGTGAAACCGCATCATTCTTCCTAACATGATATCAAGCTCAAGATAAGACATTAGGGACACCCAGGTGGCTCAGTCAGCTAAGCATCTGGCTTCTGCTCAGGTCATGATCTCAGGGTCCTGGGATCAAGCTCTGCATCTGGCTCTCTGCTCAGCAGGGAGTCTCCTTGCCCCTCTGTCCTTCCCCCTGCTGGTGCTCTGTATCAAATAAATAAATAAAATCTTTATAAAAAAATAAAGACATTATCCCCACTCAAGAAAAATATATCCTAGAAATGGGAATATAGAAAACCATAGCCAAACTACTGAATAGAAAAACAAAAAATCATGGGCAAAGATGAATTCCCAAAGAAGAGTGTGAGATAGTTGCCCATGCTTCTAAGGATTAAAGACTTTACATCAGTAAAGATTCTCATTTAGAAAATTCTTTCATCTCTTCTGGAATATAAGAGGGGGAGAGACATCTTTTCAGTGCTCATCTTTCTTAATATATTAGAGCTTCTGGTTGTCTCTAACCCAAGTAGAAGCTGAAGCTCACTAACTGGTAGGGAAGGGCTGACAGCTCCATGTGGGCAGTGGGACCCTCCCTAGGTTTTCAGAACACACTGTTCCTTCTCTTAAACAAGAATCATCCCATTTCAGGTGTGTTCTCTGTATTTCATTAAAAGGGTCTAAAAGTTCCCTGTTTAATGGTGGGGTGGACAATCACATTATAAAAGGATAATGGTTCTTCAACCTCACCCAAATTTTTAAATGATAGTGAATGGAATGTTATGGATATGGGTAGTTTTAAAATGATAGATTGCAAAGTGCTGTTTGGCAGGTGAGACACAATGCTTGTTCCCCATCCCCACCTCAAATTCATATATTGAAGCCCTAGCCCCAGTGTGACCATATTTGGAAGTGAGGCTCTGGGGAGGTAATTAGGTCATGAGGTTGGGGCCTGGCGATGGGATTATGGGATTAGAGACACCAGAGAGTGCACTGAGCTAGCTCTCTCTCTCCCTGCCATGTGAGGACATAGTGCGAAGGCAGAAGAGAGTCCTTGCCTGAAACTGAACACTGCTAGACCTTGATCTTGGACTTTCCAGCCTCCGGAACCATGAGAGACAAAATTTCTGTTAAGCCACCCAGTCTGTGGTAGTTACGGTGCCTGAGCGGACTGAGAGACAAAGCAATAAGGAAAATCAGGGGAAGAGGGTAGTGTCTCAAGACAATGGCCCTGACAGCCTGCCTCGGAGGGACCCAGGCAGCTGGGGTGGGAGGGAGGGGTGGGAGAAGTCTGGTCCATCCAGCCCTCTTTAGGGAGCACAGGCGAGCCGAGAACATGGAAGAATGTAGAACCTAGAATGGAAAACACTGGCAGAGGGGTGTTTTGGAGGGTGGAGTAAGAGGATCAGCAGACAGAAGAAGGGCAAGGTCTAACTTTCCTCTCAGCCATGGGTTAAAAAAAAGGTATACAAAATTCTGGGGCCAGTTGTTTTTGGACTCTTCCAAGAATAGACAGTTGGTATTCCTTCCTTGAAGCATAGTCCATGGGTTACAACGTTAGGAGGGTCCTTCATACACGAGCTGGTTCCCTGCAAGTGGTGGGGGTGGAGTGAGGGAGGCAGGATTTAAGAGGACCCAATCCTTCCATCAGACAGGTGGGAAAACTAGCATACGCCCACCTGCTGGGCCCCACGTGCCCTCTGGACCATCAGGTGTGGGCTCTCCGTACAACAGCAGGAGGGAACAGAGGAAGGCCCTCCAGCTCAGAGGGCAAAGAGGTGCAGGCCCACAGAGAGGTCCTTGCTCTGAACTCCCATTTCACCTTCCATTCCAACAGCTGTGCCGTCTCTGCTCCGGTCCTCTTTCCAATGGGGTCCCTCCTTGAACCAAAGGGTAGGAGATGGAGCCTCTTGAGGACCAGGAGCAGAAGCAAGGCTGGACACAAACGGCTCCTCTCCCCGGTGCTGGAAAGGTACTATTCATCTCTCCCACCCCGCCAGCAAGCCTCTAAGACTTTCCACTGTTGATCGCAGGGGCAGAGACCGCCAGCGGACTTCCCTGGGACCAAGCTTTGCCGAGGAGGATCAACACTTTCTCGACACCAAAAGCAATAATGTCTCCTGAGGAGGGCTGTCAGACATCCTCCCAGACTCTCATCGACACGTTCGCCTTTCCTATTATTCATAGTTGCCTTTAGATCCAGCACCTCACATCATAGGAGCTGTGCCCCAGGCGAGGTGTTCACTCACAATTCCCGCCGGGAGTCGCAGCCCTGCTCTGCGTAATTGTGAATTTCAATACGCTAACAGTATCAGGCTGGCCAAGATAAACGTAATGGATTTGGTTTAGTATTTGGTGCCAAGTAATACACAGCTGATTAACCCAGCCCACAGATGCACGGAAATCATCTGGTTTTCCTTGCTTCTCCATGGGCTCCTTCCCCAGGCCGGCATCAACTGAGAGCTGACCTTGGCCAGGCCGTGCACAGAGATGTGGAAACTGCTTGTTGTTCCCAACAAGGCTCTGCGCCTGCAAAACAGCCTTGACTGTTGACTCACCAGACCAGACAGCTCGTCGAGGCGGCTGTGATGCACACAGAACACAGGACGGCTCTGCTGCCTCTAGGTGGCGAGACAAAGGGATGTGAGGAGAGGGGATGTGAGGAGAGGGGCCAAGGGGAAGGCCGAAGAATGCCCACTGTTTGCAGAGCCTGTGGGAACAGTTGCCAAATGGAAATTACGTTTGTGAGGGTAACGGGTAGAGAGTCTATGGGAGGGTCTGGATGGGACAGGGAAATGGGCCAGTTTTCATCAGATCTCGCCGATATGGAGCTGAGTATGACACTAAGTCCCACTGAATTCTCAAACAGTGAGAGAGAGCAGAACATCTTGATATATGTCCTATGCTCAGTCATCTTATGCCATATAATTGGGGTTCAAAACTAGGATGGAAAATATCAAGGAAGAATGTTAGTGGATGAAGAAACGGCAAAGGATTACTTACTTGACAAATATTTACTGAACACCTGTTACGTGCTGGGCACTGAGTGGGCGCAGGAAGCCTGGCCACATGCTCATAGCAGCCCAGAGAGAGCCCCTGTGGGAGACACGGCGTGAGCAAAACCCGAGTGGACATTCAGAAGTGGGAGCTCCACTTCCTACAGATTCAGTCTCTGGAAACGTCTCCTGAGACAGCGATCTTTATTACCTACTGCTTTACCTATGCCTTTGGCTCCCCGACACTGTACTTCTGGGCCCTCTCTTCGGAGGGTCTGGCTTCTTCCGCACAGACGAAGGACTCTGTATGGTTTCTTTTCAAGTTCTCCAGGTTGGACCTGGGAGGCTGCCTCAGCGGGCCCATGTGAGCTAAGTGGAGGGTGGTACCGACAACATGATGAGAGGCACCATTCAATGCACGTTTCTCTCTTATAAAAGCAGACAGTGTCTTCTCCAGGAAGCTGGCTCGGTTGGTGTTAGGGGCCCCTCCTCCATGCTCCACCAGCCACCTGCACACCCCTCCCTCCTTCAGCACCATCTATTATCCTGCTGGCTGCTTCTTAGGCTGCTGTTACTCTGAAGTCTGAGACGGCTAGAACATCTTTTTCATCTCCCTTTTGCTGGTGTCTGGCGTAAAGGGTGTACGATAAATGTCTGCCACGGAATGAGGCACCTGGGTGGTTCTCATGTATTTCTGAGCCCTGCTCCCGGGGTTAAACATGGGCAGGGAGCTATGCATGTAGGATACCAAAAGAGATACCCCAGAAATACCCTTCCAGGCCAGGAGGACGGGGGCATTCCCGTGCCTGCAGGTGGGGCTCTGGTGGGATGCACAGAGCCGGGGCCTGGGCTCTAGCTGCAGGCTGCAGACCTGCTCAGCTTTCTGGGAGAGTATCAATTTCCCCAGCTGCCTCCAGCCCACCGTTTCACTTGTTAGCAGCAAATGTGAGAAATGAAAAGCATCTCAATGGGACCTCTAGGAGAACGTCTGGGATTCTCAAATATACTTTGAATGAAATGTTACTTCTTTTACAAGGCAAATAGTCCCCTCCACCACCTGTTTTGAAGAAATGTCTATAACAAAGCCACATTTCGAGAAACTATTAGATAGCTGATGATGGATTAAATCGGCTCTAATTTGAACATATTAAGAAGCCAAGCAGAGAAAATATTTTCACATTCTGTAGGTCAATTGAAACATTAGAAAAGTAAAATATTCTTTCAAACTGTTTTTCTTTTTTGAAGGTTTCACCCTGCACTCCCACCTAATGGGTAGGTGTGTGTGCATGTGTGTCTATGCGTCTGTGTGTGTGTGCGCACACACACACTTTGTTCCCGAGCATGCCTGCAGAGGGGAGCAGATATGTGAGGGGGAAGGACGTGAGTGAGTGGCTAGAAAGGGCGACCTGTGAGTGAGGCAGAGCTGGGTGGCTTCTTGGCTCCACTAGCTCATATTCCGAAACCAGTGAAGTTCTACTGCCATCTCGTGGCACCGTAACATGTTCACAAGAGGCACAGTGTGCTCAGATCCTTAAACGAAGTCCTGCAACATCCCAGTAGCCCACACAAAGGTGTTAACCTGCAGTGAGATTAGAGTAAGAAATAATCTTGCTTTTTTATTCAAAAAGATCATGTGCTTCACAACAATCTGGTTTCAAAACAACCTCAGATCTTAAGACTAAGGCTACCATGACATTTATTTTGCCATATTTAACAGTTTCACTTTGAAAAAGCCCCAATGGGAAAAATTACCTTTGAAACCCACTGGGACAGTCTCACATAAACTAGGATATTTCACAAGCAATAAAGTTCTGTCTTCAATATTCAATATTCAATATTTTCAATTTCATCCATGTCTTCAGGGTCGAGTTGCTTAATACTGCTGTCTAGAAGAAGGAAAGAGAATGGAACGAGTCTGAGCCCAGGGCCTAAATGGAATGTCATTCCACTCAACTCCGGATTCTCTTTAAGATTTTATTTATTTATTCAGGGAGAGACAGAAGGAGTAGCAGACTCCCTGCTGAGAAGGGAGCCCAACATGGGGCTCGATCCCAGGACCCTGAGATCATGACCTGAGCTGAAGGTAGTGGCTTAACTGACTTAGTCACCCAGGCACCCCTCAACTCTGAATTTCTGAAGACAGTGATATTTTGCAAATATGTGTTCCTGTGATCCGCTGCATGGAAAGCCTTAAGAGATGAACATTCTCGAGATCAGTTAAGGAAGAGATGGCATCAAAATAATCAAATAAGAATGACTAAAGTAACATCAAATGCACCAAATAATAGAACAGAGGTCTAGATACCCTGGGGCAGGAAATAGACCAGAGTGCAAGTGAGGGGAGCCTGGGAAGGGAGCCTGGCTGCGCTGGGAGGAATGAAGTGGGTGTGTGGGGGGTGAGTGTATGTGTAGGGGGTGTAGGAAGGCAACAGGGAGAGGGGTGAAGGCTCCTCCACTGTCACTTCTCAAAACGAGGTCATAATGCACTTACCATAGCAAGAGTTCTCTTTGCCTGCATCCCTCCTTGCTTCTCCTAACACAGAGGTGCTTAATCAACTTCCCTGCAGGGCCACAGACGTGCTACAGTCTGCAGACTTTTCAGAACTGTATTCCAAACTGCATACATGCACTTCTGTGCACCTCCCCAGGATAGTTTCCATTCTTCCCACAAAAGTTAAGTACCATTTCCCAAATAGGCGAAGATATATTCAGGGTCATTTTCGTGTTCCTCTTTCCCGGCTCCCCTGCCCTATCCATGGGTTTGGGGCATGGACTAATTTGAGAAGTGGACACCTCAGTTTAGGTCACGCTTCCAGTTTCCATCAGAGGGCAAGCTGCCAGTCCAAGAACCCCAGCAGGTTATCAGAGCCTGCCTTGTTTGGATGGGGGATGGAGGAAGGGACAAATGTAAATAAAAGAGGAAGCTGGGGACAATTTTATCATAAAGGACTTTATTACTTTGTTTAGGAAGGTGCTTTATAGGACGTGAAAAGCTGCCCCAGGTCCCACAATGGGCAATAACATAAACCTGAATTCTTAGTAATTCTGCTTGATTTTTAAATTGTTCCTTAGCCACACCCTATATGGATGATTTAACCAATGGTCTCACTTTAGGAACCCTGGCAGTGTGAATCAGAAGCCTCCTACTCCTTGGCTCCTGCCCCCGCCATGCTACCCTAAGCCTCTGGGTGCAAGGTTCGTGACACATGCCATCAGTGTCACCATCAGCAGGGTCCGCGGTTCCCACTGTGAAAGGTGCTACTTACTGAAGTGATCCTGGATCTTCATGAGCAGGGGCAGCTTATCCACTTCAATCATGTTGAAGGCCAGGCCCTTTTTCCCAAAGCGTCCTGTCCGCCCTATGCGGTGAAGGTAGGTCTCGTAGTCTGGCTCCTCTGCTTGGTTTACAGGGAGGTCAAAGTTCACAACAATCGTGACCTGCTTCACATCGATCCCTGGAAGAGGAGAGGTGCTGTAGGGTCCTGCACCTGGTTCCTTAGGACACACCTATTCACAAACCATATCTGCCAAGGAAACTGTCCTTAAAGCCACAATTTACCAGTAAAACCTGGCTTTACATCATGGAAGCGGATACCTTGGTCAGGCAGTTTGCTGGCACAGTATGCCTACAATGATAGATTTAAGAGTGTCAGTAGAAGCTAATTCCACAGAATCTAAATAGGTACAAAAGCTGTGTGTGTGCTGTGGACCCGGGCTCTCCCCAAGCCCATGGAGCCACTGCCTCCTCTCCACTCCTACTGTACTAAGCCCCCAGCAGGCCCCCGCTCTAGTGTCCTCTACCTTTCACAGGATCCCCCTCAGCCCCATGCCCTGGCCATCATCCCACCCAGGTCTTTTTTTATGCCTTGCCTCACTGTTACAACAGCTTCCAGCTGGGCTTCCCTTCTCTCTTCTTCTGATCTCTCCAACCATAGTCACCATGGCAACGCTGAGAACACTGCTGTTGAGGACCCGACTGCCCCAGTGGCCCAGGATAAAGTACAAACAACTCCAGATTCCCATACTACCTGAAGTCTCATCTCTTCTACTCCTGACTCAAATCCAACACTAGTCTCACAGTAGTGCCATTTCGCAAGCAAACTGTCAATTCTTACCAAACTGGAATCCCTACCCTTCCTTCAGAACCTTTCATATCTACTGTCCGCTAGAAGACTTCGGAGATTCCCCGTGCTTCTGTCCCCCAGCATTAGAAAGTTGGGTCATAATCCTCGTCCTCCTTGGGAGTTCCTGGTGCCCTCTATCCTCCAAGGTCTACAGTCATACCACCCAATACGGTTAACTTTAGTTCAAATTAAAAATTCATTTCCTCACTCACACTAGCCATGTTTCAAGTGTTGGCAGCCATATATGGCCAGTGGCTACCAACTGAACAGCACAGAGTAGAACGCTTCCATCAATGTGGAAAGTTCTATTGGACAGCACTGCTTCTGGACAGTCAAGCCTCTAGGCACTGAGCTCCAAGGGGCTGGAAACTCATCCTTTTTCAGGCTATTCTTCCATAGTGCTGAGCTCCACAAGCATGGCAGGTCCTCATTTCTATCTGCTGAACTAAGAATGAATTAGGAAACACGGTTTGAGTGTGGGGAGGTTCTAGGCAAGGGTACAGGAAGGATGACGAATGTAGGAAGGCCCATCTCTTGAAAAAAAGAATTTCTTCCTGCAAGTAGTCAACAGTTTTTGAAATTAAAAACACTTCAAGAGATGATCAACATTATCAGTCATTAGGGAACCTGAGTTTAAAAACCCCAAAAGATATCACACACATCTACTAGAATGGCTAGAATTAAAGAGTGACGATACCAATTGCTGGCAAGGATGCAGAGCAACTGGAACTTTCCTACACTGCTGATGGGAATAAAAAAACAGTAGCCACTTTGGAAGACAGTTTTACAATTTCTTATGAAGCTAAATGTACATTTACCATATGACTCAGTCTACTCCAAGGTATTTATCCAAGAGAAATGAAACATGTCCATGAAAGACCTATACCTCAACGTTTACTACAACTTTATTCAAAATAGCCCCAAACTGTGAACATTACAAATATTCATCAACGAACTGGTGAACGGATGAACTAATTGTGGTACATCCATTCAAAGGAATACCACTTGGCAATAAAAAGGACTGAACTACTGGTATATGTCACACCACCGGTGAATTCAAAAGCCTATGTCAAGTTGAGTAAGTCGGACACAAAGGCTAACTACTGTATGATTTAATTTATATAGCATTCTGGAAGAGACAGAAATCTGATCAGGAGTTGCCAGGAATCAGATGATGAAAGGAAGAGGCTGGCTGCAAAAGAGCACGAGGAAGTTCTGGATGGAGAAGGAAGGGTTCTGTACTTTGATTATGGTGATAGTCTCATGACTATTTGTCAAAACTCACTGTATACTTAAAATCAGTGAGTTTTATCATCTGTAAATTATACTTCAATAAACTTGATTTTAAATGTGTGTGTAGACACACATGCACACACGCACACACATACCTCGAGCACAGACATTGGTTGTTATAAGAACTTTCTCTTTCCCATCCCGAAACCTCTGAATGATGGAGGCTCGCTGATCCACGGTCAGCTCTCCGCTTAACAAAGACACTTGGTGGCCGTCCTGCATCATCTCCACAGTCAACCACTTGGCATTTCGACGAGTCTACATGAAAACACAAAACCCAGCAGAACCCCGATGTTTATAGCAGCAATGTCCACAATAGCCAAACTGTGGAAGAAGCCTCGGTGTCCATCGAAAAATGAATGGATAAAGAAGATGTGGTTTATGTATACAATGGAATATTACTCAGCCATTAGAAACGACAAATACCCACCATTTGCTTCAACGTGGATGGAACTGGAGGGTATTATGCTGAGTGAAGTCAGTCAGTCGGAGAAGGACAAACATTATATGTTCTCATTCATGTGGGGAATATAAATAATAGTGAAAGGAAATATAAGGGAAGGGAGAAGAAATGTGTGGGAAATATCAGAAAGGGAGACAGAACGTAAAGACTGCTAACTCTGGGAAACGAACTAGGGGTGGTAGAAGGGGAGGAGGGCGGGGGGTGGGAGTGAATGGGTGACGGGCACTGGGGGTTATTCTGTATGTTGGTAAATTGAACACCAATAAAAAATAAATTAACAAAACAAAACAAAACAAAAAAACCAGCAGAGCACCCCAAGTCAAAGCACACCGGGTATGTCTGCAATGCTCACATATGCAGGGTGGGAAAACCAGAAAGGGCTGCATGGGAGTTTAGCTTTCCCCCTCCCTCAAGTCCTAGAGATCCTTAGAACGGGCACCTCCTGTGCTCCTCCGGGTCATATCCTCTCAACCTGCAGGAGCTTTGGCTTCTCAGTCACGAAGCCGAAATAAAACACTCACCTCTCTCACATGGCAGCATGAGGATGAAACGGAATAACCACAGGCACTGTAAGAGTGCTCATTTCTGCCCGGTGTCTTGTTCAAATCTTTACGTGCATTATGGTAATTGTGCTCAAGACAATTTAACAAAATAGCTACCTCATTTCATTTAAAAAATTTAAAAAGTCCCAAACCCAACGCTTACAAAAAATGGGAGTCACTTGCTCAAGGTTTCATGGCAGATGCGAGCTTTCTTTCATTCTACACGTACATTTTCATTTCAGTGCCATCCCTGTGCCAGCAGGTACCATTCTAGTGGGGCTACGAAAGTAAGACAGATGAGGTCCTGTGCTCACAGTGCTTGCAGTGTTCACGTGGTAGAGAGAAAATACAGCCAATGCGTGAACATGAAACACATCGGGAGAGCAAAAAAATTAATATGCAAGTAAAAATAGGGCAATATTAATAGTGAGTGATAGAGTGGCTACTTTACTATAGTAAGGAACCAGACAAGAACATTCTGAATCTGACAAAGGGGATCTATAAAAACCCCACAATAAACATCTACCCATATGGGGAAGCGTCAGGAGCAATCCTCCTAAACTAATGCCCTCTACTTAGCATCATCTTCAAGTCCTATTCCAGTACTTAATCTTTTCAGGTTCCATCCATAAAACACAGATTCATTTCCATCCTACATTGTTCTGAATATTAAATGCCCTGTACACAACGTATTGGCAGGGTGCCTGGCCCTAAGGCCGTCCCCTCCCCTCCTGTGGCCAGGCCAAGTCCAGGCACAACAAGGACAGATCCTGGCTCCATTACCTGGCAGAAGATGATGGCCTGGCCGATGGTGATGCCACCGTAGATGTTGCACAGAGCCTGGTACTTGTCTTTCCTATTCTCACACAACACGTAATACTGTCGGATGTTGCTCAGGGTCAGCTCCTCCTTTCGTAACTTGATAACATTAGGGTCAGGAATGATTCGCTCTGCAAACTGCCACACAGAGTCCTCAAAGGTCGCTGAAAAGAGGAGCATCTGGCACTCAGAGGGTAAAGCTCTGTAGAGAGAAGGGAAGACGCCGTCAGCCACGGCTGTCCCTGTCGCCCTCCTCCGAGGCAGCTTCGAGCAGGTCCTGCCACTGTGACCAGGGGTCAGCGGGTGAGGTGCCGCCTGCAATGAGCTCTGCCTCTGTGCAAAGGGCCATGTGTCCTGCCTCCCTGACTCCCAGAACCAAGAACTTGCTGAATGTGGAGCTTAAGAGCTAAGTTTAGATATGTTTTTTGGAAGGTCTGGGGTGTTTCATGCCACTTTTAAGAGAGGCAGAAGCAGGAGTCATGAATGTCAGTCTAGATACTCTTCATGGTATTTGTCTCACACGAAGTTAAACAGGAAGAAGGAAACAGGCTAGTTATTCAATGGCAGGTGTTGCATTTCTTGGGAGGAAAAGAACAGCCATACTATCTTTATTTGGAATGGGAAGGACCTGGATGGAAACAAAAGGGGAACCAAAGGGGAAAAGCTACTGCATGCAAAACTTGAGGTGGACCAAAACAAACACAGGGATGATTTACATAAAGTTTAAAAGTGGGCAAAATAAGTCTATGGAGCTAGCAGTCAGAACAGAGGCTAATCAATCGTGGAGAGAGTTGGGGCAGGGACTAGTGATAGGAAAGGAGCCGTAGGGGATCTCTGGAGAGCCAGTGATGTTCTATTTTTGGTCTGGGCCATTATCACACCAACACAGTCTCTTTGAATTTTCACTCAGCTGTACACTAGTGATTCATGTATTTCTCTGAACATATTTTACATATAAATACATTTTAATTTAATTTTATTTCAGACAAAAATCACCACTTTTGGGAAGACGACAGAGCACCCAAAAGATAAGTCATTAGTGCTGAAAGAGAGTGGGAGAGATCGTGGAGTGCGGCGACTCTCAGGCACTAACTACGCCAAGCTGGGGGGCGTGGATCATCTGGGGAGCTTTCCCAAGTAACAATCTGACAGACTTCTGGGCAAGTATGGTAGACTGTGACACACGTATGTACCTCCTCAGCTTCCCACATACAACTAATATGATAATAAAGAGAAAGATACAAACCCATAACAACATGGAAAAGAGGAGAGGAGAAAGTGGTGGATGAGGTATCTTATTATGTTTCTGGAAGATGGGAATGTGGATGATGCCCTCACGGAGTGCTACAGGTGGACATGGTGATGCAGAGGGTGGCTGAGCTGCAAAGACAGTGGCTTCCTCACAACCCCTGAGAGCTTTCAGAGCTGCAAGGACCAGGGCCCAGAGAAAGCAGGGGTGATGTGTTAGAAAAAACAAGGGAAATTATGCATTAGCTTGCTGCAGGGTGGTGAGGGGGGCTCTCTTGGCCATCCCCTGTATCACAGTCCTTCCTCTGGAAAAAGATGGTGCCAGGACTTGCATCCCAAGGCTTGCAGCATTTCATTTCTTTTTCTCTTTCTTTTTTCTTCCTTCTTTCCTTTCCTTTCCTTCCTTTTTTTTTTTTTTTTTTTTTAAAGATTTTACTCATTTATTCATGAGACACACACACACAGAGGCAGAGACATAGGCAGAGGGAGAAGCAGGCTCCCAGCAGGGAGCTCAATGCGGGATCACACCCTGAGCCAAAGGCAGACGCTCAGCCACTGAGCCAGCCAGGCATCCTGCACCATTTCATTTCAAAAAGACAACGTACACAGATTACACAAGGAAAGGAAACATGGGCTTGTTCTGCAGAACACTCTGGATTTTGAAGATCTTGTACAAGAAAAGAATATAAACCATTTCATTAAGAATTTTTCTGGTGATTAAACTGATTTAATCTTATTGAAATGCTATTTTTTGATTTATTGGCCTAAATAAAACATGAATTTCACCTGATTTTTAATGTGGCTATTAGGAAATTTAAAATTACACATGTGGCTTGCATTATATTTCTATGGGACGAGGTATGCCTGGGTGGCTCAGTGGTTTGAGTGTCTGCCTTCGGCTCGGGTCATGATCCCACAGTCTCAGGATGGAGTCCCGCATCAAGCTCCCTGCATGGAGCCTGCTTCTCCCTCTGCCTATGTCTCTGCCTCTGTGTGTGTCTCTCATGAATAAATAAATAAATAAAATCCTAAAAAATATGTATTTTTCTATGGGACGAGACTATGATTTAATCTTTTTAAGCAAAAGGAAGAAAATCAACAATGGAGGGATGACCAACCAATATAGATGCTCTAATTATTACTTAATATTCTCTTGAGTAGAAAGCCCTTTTTGACTACTGGATCTTTCATGGAATTCTGAATCTTTCATTCTCGGTTATACATAAACTAACACTTATTGGTAAGGGGAGGTAAGAAGGAAATCTTACTTGATCTTTGGCCAAAATTACTTTAAATAGGAAGACTGGCTGAGCATGTGTATAAGGAGCAGATGAATCCCACCTTCATTCAGGCAGCTGAGCAGGTACAAGTAGGAGACTAGAGGTTTATTCTGTGCAGAAATCCCTTGGGGATACCAGCCTCAGAAGAAGGTGAAAGTAAAGCAGATCACTGAAAATAGGGAGTGAAAATATGCATATGAGAATATGCAGCCCAGCCCATTCCCTGGCCCTGTTCCCAAGAGGCCAGTAGCCAAGTGTATGTCTCCTAGGGATGAGATGAGAGACATTCCATAGTCCTAACAATCCGCAGGTAATGATCATCTTAGAGGGGAGCTGCCCAGGTCACAAGCCCCAGCCATGCACCTGGACCTGTCAATAAGCTTCTTGGGTACTGATACAGACTATGGAAGACTAGCCATGTATCACCAGATATGAGGGGGAAAGGTCCATCATAAGAGACAGAGACGTAGCAAACAAACAAAAGAAGAAACAGACAATTCAGAGCCAATGTTGAGAACAGAAAAGAATTTTAAATACTATAATTAACATCCTCAGAGAGACAACAGCAGCATATGGCATCCATAACAAGAAAAGGAAGTTACAGAGAAGAAACAGAGAAAGCCAGGACAACCCAGACAAGACCGAAAAGGCCAAATGTGTTATTTTAATGACAGACAGAAGGACACATTCAACTAGGTTAAAGAGATGAACACCAAAAACAGGGCAAAGTACTGCATGACGGGCCGAACTGAGTGCAAGGCACGGTGGGGAAGGAGACATGAAAAGCACATATGGAGACTGAACCTCCCAAAGTCAGGATGAGACAGGCAACATTTCCAAATTCCAAGTTTTTTTTCCTTTTTAAAGTACACAGAGCTCAGCTGGAAACAGTGGATGCTGAATTTGTTTCGCTGTAACACACAAATGGACATGCATCATTGCATTCTTCCCTTGACATCTCTAGGAAACTTAGTGAAGTTACATTTCCTGCATCAGTGTTTGCAAGCAGAATGTCCTGTGGGGGAACAAACGCAGACATTCTGACCTCAGATGTCTTACCACTGTCAGCAGTCAGTGTAGAGCTAATTCTGTAAGATCTTATCAATGATCACACTTTGTACACTATAGAGGATGATATGTCCGGTCACAGCAGCAAAAAAATATATTCCCCCCTATTTTTTAGGTACTTTGACTTGAAAAATGGAGCTCAAAATATCTTTGTGACTTCTAAGAAGTTTTAAGAAGACACCAAAAAATCTAAAACAGAAGACTGCTGATCTCATATCCAAATACAAACTAGCTTTTGCTCAACTGTCTGCACGTGCAGCACAGTGCAAATGCAGATTCCAGTCAGTCTGTACTTATCAAAGAAAATGAAAAGATCTTGCCAGTTAAATATCCCACATACTCTGTGCACAGCACTTCCAAAAGGTGAATCATGCTTAACTGTGACACTGAGCTTTCGTTGTCAGAGTTTTTGTTTACTTTTCAGTGTGCTCAAAACTTGCAGAGGCACTTAGTAAAATTTTTACCTGTATGGAAATGGAAGAAGAGAGTCACCTTGAACATCTGTCCATCAGATTATCATTGTTGAGGCCACAGAAAAGAGTTAAAATGCTGGCAGGTCATAAAATCGTATCTTCAAAGCAGAAGAAAGGATTATAGTAAAACAGAAATGATATGTTGTTTCTCCAAAATTGTGTGATAACCTGTGAAGATTCTTTCAGGGGTACAGACAAAAAGGATGGACTGCATGCCCTGAGCTTTCTGGTGCTACTGACAGGTTATATAACAAATGCTCATAGCAAAAAACAAAAAACAACTCATTTTTTTAAAGAAATAAGGCTGCTGCAAAACTCAAAAAATGTCACCAGAAAAGGGCAGTTCAGTTCAACAAGACCTTCTCATTCTTTTGCTAAACAATGTAACTTATTCAGAATCCATCTTTGATTTTACTGCTTAAATATACATTTTTAAGATTTTAGTTATTTCGGGAGAGAGGGCGAGAGCACACACAAGCAATGAACAGGGGACGGGGCAGAGGGAGAAGCAGACTCCTCACAGGAACAGGAAGCTGGACGCAGGGCTCAATCCCAGGGTCCAGGATCATGACCTGAGCCAAAGGCAGTGGCTTAACCAACGGAACCACCCAGGTGCTCCTGATTTCACAAGCTTAAATTGCTCCCATCCTTCACCGCCATTCCCCTGAGAACTGCAATAGTAGCTAAGGTACTTCAGAGCATTTAAAAATGATGGATGGACATTTTAGACGTGGACAATCTAAATGGTGGATTTATAGACATGAGGGATCTGAACAAACAGCTGGTCTACCAAATAAGCCTGAAGACAGAGCTGATGTGGACATTTCTAGAAAGCTAGATACGAATTCTTGTGCATTTAAAAACCAACTGTTGCTAGTAAGTAAACTCTTAAATAGTCCATGCTTGAACACTTTTGTGAAGAGGACGTCACGCTGGACTAATACCAGGGGTAGCGTGAGCTTGCTAAGACCAGAGCTACAAGTCAAAATGAATTTTACATTGGAATGTATTGTTTTACTGACACATATAAAAAAAGAAGGCTGCAGTTATCACTGGAAGATGAAAGTGAAAGAGTAGAAACAGCCTACCTATGAGACAAAAAGAAATAGGTCACCACTGGTTTAGTCTTTAAACACAGGTAACACTGTTTAATTAGTCCTATTGTAGTCACATTCTCCTCATAAAAAGTCTTATATTTAAATATCTTAAGAATGTACAATGGCACAGAATACAATAATTTAAGATTAAAATAAATGCTGTTGAAGATGACATAAAACACTGTTATGTCTTTCTCATACATATTATCCATTTAATTAGTTGTACTAATAATTATGACTAATTGTCCCTATTAATCAGTTATTGTTTTGCTTAAGTAGTAGCATTTAGTAACAAAAAATATAGAATGATATAGAATTTTAAAGAAACATGTGTTTCCCATATTTTTATGTTAATAACATGTATATTTTATGTAAAAAAATGACTTGTTTTTTCTATATTATATTATCATATAGACTTTTTTTTTCTTTTGTCTGGCATGACTGTGTCCTGTTCTCTAAAATGTTGGTCACTGTAGGGAAAGAATAACCTAAAAAAATTTTCCCAGGTCTGACAGGAACAAGGTTGAAAAATGAACACAGTGGGACACCTGGGTGGCTCAGCGATTGAGTGTCTGCCTTTGGCCCAGGGTGTGATCCTGGGGTCCTGGGATCGAGTCCCGCATCGGGCTCCTGCGAGAAGCCTGCTTCTCTCTCTGCCTGTGTCTCTGCCTCTCTCTGTGTCTCTCATGAATATATAAATAAAATCTTTAAAAAAAAATGAACACAGTGAGTGCCCAATGTGTCTAGAACAATGGATGAGAAAAAAAAGGACCCAAACCAATACATATCACAGAGAAGTTTCAGAATACTGTGCAGAAGGAATATTCCAAAAGCTTCTAGAGAGAAAAAAAACAGATAACATACAAAAGTTGGGGGATCAGGATGACAGTAAACTTGTCAGCAAAGCAATGGAACAGAGAGTATTAATCAGACTATTTTAAAAATTTCTGTTTTCACCACTGACTCTGAATTTACTAGGAGAATTCTTTAACTTGGATTCCACATCCAATCAAAAGAGCAGATTACAGGCACAATGAAGACATTTTCAGACCTGTGGGAGATGGAAAATGAACTTCTTTTTTAAAAAAAATTTACTTATTTATTCATGAGAGAGACAGAGAGGAAGAGAGGCAGAGACACAGGCAGAGGGAGAAGCAGGCTCCATGCACCAGGAGCCCAACGTGGGATTCGATCCCGGGTCTCCAGGATCGCGCCCTGGGCCAAAGGCAGGTGCCAAACCGCTGCACCACCCAGGGATCCCTCTCTAATGGCTTCTTAAAAAGAACATTAGGAAGTTCATTTTCAGGATGCCTGGGTGGTTCAGCAGTTTAGTGCCTGCCTTTGGCCCAGGGTGTGATCCTGAGTCCAGGGATCGAGTCCCACATCGGGCCCCTTGCATGGAGCCTGCTTCTCCCTCTGCCTGTGTCTCTGCCTCTCTCTCTCTCTCTGTGCGACTATCATAAATAAATAAAAATTTAAAAAAAAAGAAGCCATTAGAGAATACCCTCCTGAAGACCGAGTATACGGATAGTAAACCAATAAAAATGACCCCGAAAACAGGAGATTCCAAACTGTAAATGAGGGTCAGGAAGAACTATGGTGACAGCTTCACAACCAGTCCAGACTGAAATTGGAGCAAGCTTGCAAGAGTTTCAGGAAGAAAAAGAAATTGATGGAGTTTTTACATGTTTTTGCCTATATGGAGATATCACTGATCTATGACAATATGATGAAATAGGCAGAGAAAAATTAAAGATCCCTACCCAGTGATGCTAACCCAATGAAGGAAAATAGGCAGTTATTAATTTAAGGGGAAACAGCCATACAGAAACAAATATGGCTATGGTAATCTACTGCACAATAGTGAGCAATATTTATAATGCCCTAATGATAACAACGGTTATTGTAGCAACTCTTGTGATATGACCACAGAGAGGCAACAAAGGGGACAGGAAGGTGGGAGAGGGTGGAGGTACAAAACAGCTGGATTCCCACCTCCTATACTAGCAGTCAGACACAGGGACACATTAAAAAATAGCCATTTAAGGGTTTATATGAGGGTTAGTACCAAAACAGAGCAGTATTCTCTAGAAGATAGGGCAGAGGGGCCACTGTTCATTACAGTGGCTATTTCAGTACTATCTAGCTTTTTTTTTAGAAAAAAAAAAAAAAAAGCTGTATTTGAGAGAGAGAGAGAGAGAGAGAGAGAGACAGCGCGCGTGCATGCACAAACACAACCCTAAGATCACAACCTGAGTCAAAACCACTGTGCCATCTAGGCATCCCTCAGTACTATTTGAATTTAACACTGAACATATGCTTTATTTAATGGTACGTGATGCAGATTCCTAGAGCCCACTCCCAGAAATTCTGAACCAGTGAGGTGGTAATCTGTAAATTTAAGACTCTTGGGTAATCCTGAGAGAGGCTTGGGAAAACAATAGGATTTACCTGACAAATGAGACTTGACAAATGTCAGGACTCGTTCATGGGGCTCCTGATTCCAGGTTACTGTGTTCTCTATTCTCTACTCTCCAGCAGTTATCCTCACAATAGCCTGATGATTATCAGGCTTTAATAAACTCTCTTTAGACTTTTGCTCTTAACAGAAAAATTAGTGGCACACTTTGGTGCTGACCCACCACGTGGGTTCCATGTGAAGGCCTGTAGTGAAAACGAAAGCAGTCGGGCAAGATTACTAAGGTGGGAAAATGACAGCAATCTAAGGACCTGCGGAGCTGGTGAAACTACTGAACACCCAAATTTGTTTTAAAGGCAAAGGAAGCCGGGAATTAAGTAGTGAAGACAATTGGGAGGAGACAAATGAAACTCCCCCTCCAGACTCAAGATCCAGGAAGGAAAAGGCTGAATGTGAAACTTACCTCTGAATACGAATGCTTTGATCTGAGAATCCTTGCGTGTCGATCATCACGTCCGCTTCATCCAGGACAAACACACGAATCTTAGTCAAATCAATTAATTTTCGCTTGAAACACCAATCCAGGACAGTCCCAGGAGTGCCAATTATAATCTGCTTGGTGACGTCGGTGCCTCTGGGAACTAGGGAGAAAAGGGTTCAAAGACTCCTTCAGATGCGAACAACCCTAACAGTCTACAATTCCAGGCCACGAAACACAGGACTCCTTAGGCGAAAGTATATTTCGTGATGATTTTCCAAGTGCAAACCCTAAAGGTCATTGCAAATTTTGATTTTGCAGAGCTTTTGGATAAATTCCCCAGTTTCCAGGTTTAGAGTAAGAATAGTCCCGCCTATATGATTCTGCCCCACGGTCAGTTAAAAAGCTACCCTGCAGCAATCCCACTGCCCTACAGAAACACCGGCACAGTGGTAAAAAATCTACAAACTGTCCCCAAATGGAAAAAAGCAAAACTGTCTACCAAAAGGTTACATTAAATAGATTATGGAATACTATGAAGTTAGTCAAAACAAGGAGGTGGGACCATATGTGTGGACATGGAAAGATGTTCAAAACATGTATGTTTTTAGACACCATGAAAAAAAATGCTTCCATTGTCGTAAATGCTCTACAAAAACAAATATACGTATGTTCATCCATATGTGTGTGAACTGAAAAAAGGAAGCAAACAATGAAGGTCTGTGAATAAAACTAGTTATCCTTAGGGACGCCTGGTGGCTCAGTGATTGAGCACCTGCCTTTGGCTCAGGGCATGATCCGAGTCCCACATCGGGTTCCCTGCAGGGAGCCTGCTTCTCCCTCTGCCTGTGTCTCTGCCTCTCTCTCTCTGTGTCTCTCATGAATAAATAAATAAAATCTTAAAAAAAAAAAACTAGTTATCCTTGGAAATTGGTTTTTGGAGGACAAACAAGAACTTTGTTTCACTTTTACCTTCCCATCTTCCATGTTTTAAAGACTTTTTTTCTGCTACAGACATGTAATATTTTTATGAAAGCGTTAAAGAATACAAGCTGTTCTGCACAAAACAATTGAGCCTCAAAAAAAAAAAAAAAGAATATACAAAAGCAGTGTCTTGCAAGATGTGGAAATGGTGTGACTAGCATTTACGGGATCCTTATTATGCACCAGGCATGTCTGCAGTGCTGCACCTGCATCAGTTCATTTAATTCCAATCTCAGCTCTTTGTACAGGTGCTGCTATAGCTCCCATTTTAGAGACAAGGAAGCCAAGAAGGTACAGAACATGCTTGGTGGTGGTGGAGTCAGGACTTAGAAAACCAGCCAGGCCTGGCTTACTGGTACATACTGTGATTCCCTCGAATGGCGTACATCACTTGAACATCCACACAGAATTTTCCCATCCGTTCGACCACACGACCAGTTTGCAAAGCCAGTTCATAAGTAGGAGCTAGGCAGAGGCACTGTGAGAGAGAAGGGGGAGGTCCCAAGGCTCACACAAGCCACCATGCACATCTGAAGTACAAGTAACATCTGTACAGGGAGACGCATGTGTGCAAAATTGGGAGACAGATTTTGGTTGAATGTGGTATTTTCGGTTGAACGTGATTTAGCACTTGATAGGTCTGAGGTGAACGCTGAGTATGGAGGGGAGAAGGGCTGAAGGATACAGAAATACCTTTTATATATTCCTTTCTAAAGAGTGATGAAGAACCACAGATCAAGTTTTTCTGTGGGAGACAGTGGGGTGCAGGGAGGCTGGGAATGTAGAAGAAAGGAAATGCAAGGCGCATCACCGCTTGAGTATCACCCCCATGACTTCCTGCCTGCTATTACAAGTCTGCCTGTTTCCAGAACACTCCCTGCTTGATCCAATCCACTACATCACCTCTGGCTGAACATTTCCTAAAACTGTTACTTCCATCCCCCTTTATCTGGTGGTTGCTGATAAATGAAGATGTTGATGGAAGAAACTGGTAGATATGTAATGCATTTACGGGCTTCAATTAAAGATCTGTGATACAGAGGAGAGGAAAACACAGTTCAAGTGCTAACAATTGTTTCCACACACATTTCTCAACATGGGTTCAAGCACAGCTTTTCCAGAATTTTTATTCATGATATCAAACCCTGAATATATACGTCAGTGGACCTAAGAAGGCACACACTTTCGTACGCCCAGCATCATTCACACCCACAGCTTATCTTGCCGATCAAACTATAAGTTTCCCAAAAGAACCCTTGTTTTCCCCACAGCCAGGGGGTGGGTTCAATACTCAGGTAGTCAGCCTGTCAAACGAGTTGAGGAGTACAGTTTGGAGAAATAGGGAAAGAACGCCAGACACTTTCCATGAGTGGAAGCTAAGTCAAGAGAAGGGCAAGCGCAGCTCCAGTCCCTGCTCAGTCGCTCTCTGACATCTGTGATCCCATGTGAGACACTCCCCTCTCCAAGCCCCAGACTCCCCTCTGCTAAAGGAGGAGGTGGACTGGGTGATTCTCTCGTCCTAAAGGTATACAGCTACCACCAGTGAATGCTCACTTTAGGCCAAGCACAGTGTGAAAGAGGCACGTTATTTAATCTACGTGACAATCGTATGAGCCATTCATTCATTCAACAAGCCAGGCAATGTGCTGCTCAGAGTCAAGAAGGATCCATGCCTTTACAGATGTTATCCTTACAGACAGGGAAACAGAGATGGAAAGACCTACTAACTCACCTAACAATTCTACTAGGAAGTAGAGAGGCTGGGACTGGAACCAGTCAAACCATAAAGCCCGTGTTCCCGTCACTGTCCCGTACTGCTGCCCAAAGCTCTGGTTTTATGAAGGAATCTCTATTCTAAATGCTATCATATCATGGCAGTAATATCGCCCATTACTAAAATAGCATTGGCATTGCAAACATTCCCCTTTCTCCCTCAGCCTTTCCTTACCTGTGGGAACAATTCCAAGGTATTAACTCTGCTTAGCATTGCCAAGACAAAAGCAGCTGTTTTTCCTGTTCCAGATTGGCTCTGAGCTATGAGGTTCTGGGGTCTGTAGAAGAGAAGAGACATCTGGGATAAACTGCATACAGGAAACTAAGAACCAAGTTGGAACAGCACTGCCCTGGAAACTCACGGGTGTGCCAGCATCATAGGGAGAGCCATTTCTTGGATTTTGGATGGTCTGTTAAATCCCATTGCATAGATCCCTTTTAATAACTCTTCCTTCCTATCGAAAAAAAAAAAAAAACAAAAAACAAACACTTAAAGCCTATGATTGGTCAGTAGCCTCAGAAATACAAACTAAAAGGGTGCATTTTTAAATTAAGCCACTTTGCAACTAAATTTCAAAAGTAATATTTAGAAAAATACAATTTTTCAAAAGTAATATTTAGAAATATACAATTTATACCTCGACTCCCAAGCACACACAATCATGGCTGTATGTATGGACCACTCCAATAATACGCTATGCTATAAGCCTATGCTGAGGACAGTAATAATAGCCTAACATTGAACTTTTGGTTGAACCAAAAAAAAAGGAAAAACTCATCTGAAAGAAATGTATCAATTTGCCAGAAGAGTCTTATTTTCTATACAAGGAGAAAACTGAGATTTACTGTATAATCCTTTTTAAAAAAGATTTTAAAGTAATCTCTACACCTAACATGGGGCTCTGATTCATGAACCCCAGATCAAGAGTCCTATGCTCTTCCAATGGAGCCACCCAGATGCCCATACTGTTTAATTCTTTTTCATGAATGACAAACTTTGGTTCTTTAACAGCTATTTTCAGAGAAGACAGATTTTACTGAGGTAATTCTTACATCAATTCTGTGTAGAAGTGGAAGACACATTACTACCTCATCCTATGAGCCATTTTTTTTTTTTTTTTTTTTTTTAGAGAGAGAACAAGTGGGTGCCAGATGGGGGGTGGGTAGGGGCAGAGCAGGAGAGAGAAAATCTTAAGCAGGCTCCATGCCCAACAGAGATCCGAACTCAGGGCTCAATATCACAAGGCTGAGATCCCAACCTGAGCTGAAACCAAGAGCTGGACACTTAACTGACTGAGCCCTGACACACCCCTGAGCCATCAGTTTTAAACACATCTTTCCTGGTGTCTCATGGTAGATGACAGGAAGATAAAATGAAGTAGGCTGGAACACTTCCACCTTCAATGACATACACGCACATTTTGCATTTGCTTAATTGGCAGATTACTGGCAGCCAACTGTTAATCATAGGTAGGCTTCTCCTTCCACCTAGAACAGTTTGGGGCATTGGGATTTTGGATTTCTCCCCTTTACATAAGTCCCTATCAGTAACTCTTCCTGTTAAAATAAATTTCCTTAATGTGAGTTGACAGATACCTAGGAAATGCAAACCCATTTGGGAAAGTTATTCATTTGAATACCATCTGAAATAAAACATAATTAGGAGGATAACAGCTTATAACTTATCTACAGTGAGGGATGGAGGATATGTGGTCCATTGACGTCCCTGCATCTGTATTATGGTATGGAGAATAGCAACACGGCTCTGTCGAGCTTAGCTAGCCCCCTTAGCACAGCAAGATTAAAATATTTTACTTTCAAGATGTTCTCCATTTACTGCACACTCAGGTATCCTAATGCTCCTTTTTGAGTTACATTTCAATTGCATGCAAAATGTGCACATTTCATTTTAATACTGCTTATTAGAACATGAAGAGGATTCTGAGGGTTTTTATTATTTAGCAGATTGTTCTGTACCATTCCTTCTGGCATTTTCCCAACATTAAATGAGTAAAAAATACTCACAGCCGCAGCTCTTCAAATGTTTTTACTGAGTAGAGTGGAGAGCTGGGATCCTTTTGTAAGACTTCAACTCGGTGACTGGATTCTACTAAGGACTGCCGGATTAACTTGTTTAAGAGTGAATTAGCTGCCAAATCCACTAGAAAAGCAAAAATAATAATAATAAAAAGGATATATTGTAGGAGAAAAATCCAGCCTTCTAAGTGATATCTAATAAATCGCTCCTTCCCGTTTAGAGATTGTGTATCAAGCAACTGCTCCTACTCTCATCTTTCTTCTAAAAGAAGGTTCTAGAAAGAATGACTTAACACCGACAATTCCTTTTTTACCCGAGAATCCAGCTTCTTATGCTCTGCAGCTGCACCAACCTCTGACCTTAAGCAAGCCTACATCTATCACCACCAGGCCTAATTTTTCCTTGCCCGCTGAAAACTCTTAACCCATTCCTGCACATTCCATATCAACTTCCCCTACAGAAATATGGCCTTACTCCTAATTTTTGTATTTCTCTGATAGTCACTATTTATAAAGAAAATAGAAGAAAAAACAGCTCTTTTCCAACCGAGATTATATGATTCACCCACACTGTAAAAATCATGATGAACTGATACAGAGGGCTAGGTGCATGCAAATAAATGTATCTCCTACCTACATCGTCTTCATCATCTTCTTCCGTGTTATTAATTGAACCATCTAAAAGGATGGAAGAGAAACAGTAAGTACCGAACAAGACAGGTAAAGTGCATGACCCCAAAACCCTCACTGACTCCTCGGTGTGCAAGGGGCATCCAGGGGAAAGCATGGGATAAAACAACAGGCAGGTCGCGGAGGGCCTTGGCAGTTAAATTAATGGGAGCCGGAGGCGTTTGGGTTGCCAGGGCCCCGAGGACCCGAGGAGAGCGATGCTTTTTTTAATTAACGGAGGCCCATCTGCTTTATCCAAGAGCACTCACCTACGTTCGGGACCGTAGTGGTCTTAATACCCCGAAGGTTCTTCCGGGGATGGATGAGGTTTGAGAACTATCGAAAGACACAAATTTCAGCCGGGGTTAGGAAGCCAGCCAGCCAGCAGCCCATGCTCCCCCCGGGGCAGGGAGGGTCCCACCCCAATGCTCTTTGCCTCTGCGGGGTCAGCTACGGATTCCGACACCGGAGTCTTTTCAGGACGAGGTCACCTCTGTGAATCGTGCTAAAATCGAAGGAGGCTTTCCGCCGCCCCTGTACCTTAGGGCTCCTCTAATCTAAACGTGGCCAGTCCTGGGAGGGGGTGGGGGGGGGCGGGGTCACGGCCCGAGCCAGGGCAGGTGGGCGGCAGCGCGCGGTGGTGGGTAAGCGGGAAGGAGCCGAGGCTCAATGGTCAAACGGGGAGAGCGGAAAAAACTCCAAGGTCTAGTTGGGGCTACCAGCGGCTCGGCCTCCCGGGACTCCTAGGGGTCTTCGTCTCGCGAGTCTCGGGGTCTCCTGCCCGGGCCCTGCCCGAGTCGCGCCGCGTCTCCCCTCCACCGCTCGACACCCCGCTCCGCACGCCGGCGGGGCTCCCCCCGCCCCCCGAGTGCGGCCCTGGCCCCCGCCCGCTTGCCCTCCCCGGCTCAGCGGCGGTTACATGGCTGCTCAGCCGCTCGCTCTCCGCCGCCCCGGCGTCGCCTCCCCAAAGTAACGACGCCATAGCCGCGCTCGCAGCTCCCGCCCCCGGCACGTGCGCCCTCCCCCGGCACGAGGCCGTGCCCGGCCGCAGCGCGCGGCCAATGGGCTTCCTCCGGGGGCGGGCCGACGCGCCCTCGACCTGCCGCGGCGCGGCGCGCAGGCGCACGAGCTCCGGGGAGGCGGGGGCGGGGCCCGGGGCGGGGGGCGGGGCCCGGGAGGCGGAGGGCGGGAGAGGGGAGTGCGTTCAGGGGCAGGTTTCCATTCCACCGGCCCCGCGTCCCCCGCAGGTGTTGGAAACCCTCGGCGGGGCGCCGCTGTCGGGAACACTCGCCTGCTCCTGACCCTCTGCTGAGCCAGCAACAGCTTGGCACTCTAAGCCGCCGCAATTTTCGCATTGGTTCGAGCGAGAGTCCTACCACTCACTACCCAGACAATTTTCCAGACGGTGAGGGGGAACCCTCCACTTCCCCCCAACCCCGCCCCTGGCTTCAAGCAGTCCTGCCCATGTGTCCTCCGAAACATCTGCTTCCCACATGACAAGATGTCAGAAAGACCAGAGAATTTCCATAGGAATATAGAGGGTCGGAACGGGTGAGTTTCATCTGACAAATTCAAATGCGAAAGATGCGAAGTTGTTCGGGTTCTAACTGTTGCCCCTGTCCCAATACCTGTGACGTTTCCGCGTACCGGCTTGTTTTGATGTTAATTCTGATGTGTGCCCTTCGCTAAAGCAATCCTGGGATAACTGGTTTCCTGGCGGCACCACCTCCAACCTCCTACCCGTGCCTGCATAATCCGGCATCCACTCCCTGTACCACTGACTAATGAATTTGGACAAAAGAACCAGATCCCTTTCCGTTTTCTAACTGGAATCGTGAGATTTGGATGAGCGTCTCTGCAAAACTCCGCAAACCGAGACCGAGCTATGACCTCTCCGTGGTGCTGAAGCGAGACTCCCCAGCACTGTTCGCTCACTCTCGGGCACCTCATTTGTTTTGAGGTTATCAAACTGCTCTTAAGACTCCACATGTGGATTCTAATAGCAAATTTATTGTTTTTATTATCTCTCAATGGTAACTTTCTACTAATTTAAGTACGTATAAAATCGGGCCAGGTTCTTAAATGTTAGTTTTCATATAAGGATAGCAGACATTTGAAAAACCGCTTTTCCGTTATTTTATTGCACTAGAATTTATCCTATCTTTTATTCTTGTGTTACCATAGGCCCCAGAGTCTGCCTTGTCGGAGGTAGAGAAGTGGTGGCCAGACTAGAAAACGTTAGGCGGATTTCGGCGTCGAGACTGCGCCTCCGTCGCTTGGAACTACATTTCCCACAAGGGTGGACTACATTTCCCATGAGACTCTGGGCGCGCCCGCGCGCGCGCGCGCAAGACACAAAATGACAGCTTCCTGTCTCGCGAAAAGCTGCGTGGTGGGCCACGGGAAGGTAAGTAAGGGAATTTGGGGATGAATTATTTTCTGGGTTATACAAAGAGGAACGGATAATTGGACAAATAGCTGGACGGGCTTCCCCCTCCGCCTTGCCCATGCCTTGCCCTTCGGAGCCCTGATGGGAGGGAGCGGCATCTTGCTTAGGACCCTGTTCTTGTATCTGCTGCTGCTTGAAGCTCCTGGCGGAAACGCACAGCAGGAGGAACTTGGTAATTGGGTTCTTAGCGGGCCCTTGGACTCGAGGTCTCTGCTGCCTCAGAACGGTGTGCTCATAACACTAAACACTACCAGAGGTCAGGATTCCAGTAGTATGCGGGAAGGGAGGCGTGGCGACTCTCTTCAGATTGTTTGGGGGGCTTGGATTCCGCTGTCAATGATCGTAGTGCGCGGCGCCTGGCCCTTTGGCCCCTCCTCCTCCTTCCTCTCTGGTTTAAAATAAAGTTTATCATGGAAATGCTTCCTAGTGCTCCACTAGTCACTAATAGTTGGAGATTTAAATCCTTGAACTTCAGGAAACGTGTTGGAACTCCAGCGGTAGGCAGCCGACTCTGCGTGGGGTCGGCGCCCAGCCACACTCCGGCTCTCCAGGGTCGGGTCCGCTCGGGGCTGCTGGGCTGCAGGAAGCGCCGTGCCGACGAGTCTCGGCCTCAAGTCCTCTCTTTGCCGCAAACCTTACCTGCTGAAACCCTTTGGACCAAGCCTTTGGTCAAATAAGGGTTGAACTCGGTAATCCCTGGAAACTTCTTGCGTTGGTCATTATTGGGCTTTGAGATGGAGCCAAGTCTGGTTTAACTTGCATTTAAAAATGCCATATGGTTTTAAAGTAGTTTTTTGTTTTGTTTTTTGAAGAGAGGAGGTATAAAAACTACCTTTAATCCCACTACGGTTTTGATTTTTCCTTTTGCTATGTTGTGTACGTGCACGCGACTGTGATCATATTAGTTTACAACCTGTTTCATTTAATTTGCAGTTTTCCATTAGCTTCCCATTATTTTCAGTGGCTAATATTCTATTTAATCATTTCACTGTTGTTGGGTAGTTTGCAGTTTTTACGTATTTGCAGTGAGCGTATCCTACACCTATCTTTGAGTCAATGATTCTTTCCTGATAAATGCCTCACTGTGGAACTGGATGAGTGTTGTAGCTTAAATATTATGGAGAAAATATATTTTAGCAGATAGTAATGGTCACAGTTACTCATTTCTACATTACATAGCTGTTTTCCCTTGAATAAGCCAACTATTTCTGCTGTCACTGTAATGGCTTCAAATGCTAAAACTGACAAACTCCAGATTTTAGATGTCCCTCACTGGATTAGAAGAATAGATCCAATATAAAGTGAACAGAATTAGCATTTTGGTCTGTACCCAAATATGCCAGTTTCATCTTGGGATTTGTGTTTACATCTAGTTCCAGAGGTTCGTAGTTAATTTTTTTTTTTTTTTTAAGATTTTATTCATGAGAGAGAGAGAGGCAGAGACACAGGCAGAGGGAGAAGCAGGCCCCATGCAGGGAGCCCGACGCTGGACTCAATCCAGGGTCTCCAGGATCAGGCCCTGGGCCCAAAGGTGGTGCTAAACCACTGAGCCACCTGGGCTGCCCAGGAGTTCTTTTTCTGAGTGGGAATAGCCTTCAAGTGACAGGCATAATTTCTAAGAAAATCTCAGGGGCAAATTATTTAAAAAAGCGTGGTAGTCTAGAAGTGACAATTAGAGGGCAGTAAATTACTGAAGTATTTCTGAAATGCAGCTTGGGTTAGACTCCTTTATGTGGTATAATACTGTTATTGAGGGTCTATTAAAAAGCACTTACATTTTCTGGATTTATTGTGTTCCTTTAGTAATGGAGATATGTTGTTACTTTTCTTCCTTAGGATTATGTACATAAAGGACAGTTTTTTTGTTCCTTTCCTGTGGCTCTCATTATTTAAGTGGTGAGAGTATGATGGGGAGCAATGACTGGAGGCAAGTCATAACCCAGTTTTGAGATCATCTTAACTTTGGGAAGTATTAGTAAGTAAAAATAAGGTCAAGTCCACAAAATCCCAATTCTTTAATGAATAAGCTTAATGCCCAGCAACTTTAAAAACAGCAGTTCACATTGGCCAAAGGTTAAAAACAATATAAAACAGAAACAGTGCTATCTGACAAAGTAGAAAGACTAGGTCTGTTTTTTTTCTTTCTGGCCTTATTTCTCTTGCAGTTAGTAGATTTGAGAGTGGTAATTTGGAAGTGAAGTGGTATTTGATTACCAATGTGATATAGACCTAGGAAAGACCAATGGTGGGTGAAGTCCTTACTGTATAATGTTCCATGGGCTTGCAAGTTAGTTGTTTCTATTTAAATAGAGGACAGAGATAAAGATTACCCTCAAACAATCCCATAAATAGGTTAAAAAATACTTAAGAAGGAAAAAGAGGGAAAGGAAGCTTCCTGGGCATGACTCCATTTGCAAGGTCACAACGAACACCCCAACGAAGGGCAGATCTTTTCTTCTCAGTTGGCACCAGGTAATTGTTTGGAACATATATGTGCTGAGGTTTGGCCTGGGGTTCTGGTCGCGAAAGCATCTGCTCTCGGACACCCCAGCGTAACTCCTTTCTATGATCTTCACCAGGTAACCTCATCGAGTCCCAGTCTCTTTTGTACTCAAAATATCGGGCTACCCGGTCTACCTTGCCCCGATTTCGGCTTAACTGGTCCAGCCTTGGGAGAATAAAGGACTTGGGTCTGCTGGCAACGATCAGGTCTTGTTCATAAGCTGGAGGGCCCATTCCTTCTCTTTGTAGATAACAAATGAGCTGATCTTGAGAAATTCCTTGGTATTCATTTGGTAGGGTAAATTTCTGTGGAATGTCGTCTGGGGAGTCCATGTCTTCCTGGAACTGTAGACTCATAAGCTTTTGTCTTAAGTCCCAGAGATCCATATCACTTTCTGTACCAGACTCTGATTCACTGATAATCGACTCATCTGTCACTAATACTTCCCCATCTGGCTTCTTCCGCAACACCTTTCTCTTCATCACTGGCTTTCGGAGTCTCTGGGAGGGCTCAGAGACTGTTACTGAAGTGGCATTACTTTCTACATGTGGGTACTGCAGTTGCACAGGAAGAGCAAGTCGCTTTCCTGGGGTTACTGAAGCTTTACTGTAGGGATCATACTGGATAGACCGGGCATCTCTCCTGACATCTCCCTCACCCTGCCCTGCACAGATGTGGGTAAATGCTGTAGCAGCTGCCAACATTCGTTCTTCTGGATCCATATTAGCCCATTTTTGTCCACTGGGCCCCATGAGTTCCTCCATTGCTTCCCCTCCACTGTAGGACCTTCTGCAAGAAAAAAATACTCATCAGTTTTCTGGTAATTCCCAGCTCATAAATTGTTCATTCCCTTTTGTGTACTATTTTATTGTAGTTACACAGAGAAAGAATGGCTAAGGCAATCATAAATGTAATAGTTATAATAATAAAATACAGATTATAATACAGAGTAGTATGGGAGCAGTTTGGAGGAACATTAACTCAGCTCTAGAGAATCCATCATCTGCTTTCATTTCCACTCTTATTTGCTCTCACTTTTTTTTTTTAAACATTTTATTTATTTGAGAGAGAGCGCGAACAAGTGAGCATGCACATGAGCACGCACAAGCAGTGGAGTAGGGGTGGAAGGGGAGAGGGAGAAGCAGACTCCCTGCTGAGAGAGCCTGATGTGGGGCTTGATCCCAGGACCCTGAGATCATGACCTGAGCCAAAGGCAGTTGCTTATCCAACAAGCCACCCAGATGCTCCTTGCTCCCACCTTCTAATGGCTGGTAGTTCCTGCTACCTTTAGTAGTCCTACGACAGGACAGGTGAGTTCTGGCATTAAAAAAAAGCTTGTGGGGGATCCCTGGGTGGCGCAGCGGTTTGGCGCCTGCCTTTGGCCCAGGGCGTGATCCTGGAGATCCGGGATCGAGTCCCACGTCGGGCTCCCGGTGCATGGAGCCTGCTTCTCCCTCTGTCTATGTCTCTGCCTCTCTCTGTGTGTGTGACTATCATAAATAAATAAAAAATTTAAAAAAAAAAAAAAAAAAAAAAAAAAAAAAAAAAAAGCTTGTGACTTAGGGCACCTGGATGGTTCAGCCAGTCAAGTGTCTGACTCTTGGTTTTGGCTTAGGTCATGATCTCAGTGGATCATGAGATTGAGCCCCATGTCTGGCAGAGTCTGTCAGCTTGAGATTCTCTGTCTCTGCACTCTCCCCTCCCTGCTTATGCTTTCTCTCTCCCAAATAAATAAAATCTTAAAAAAATAATAAACCAACTTGTGACTATATGATATGGTATGTGATATGGGGCTTAAGCTTAATGGACATTACCCAACTCAGAGTGGCAGTTTGTATATCTAGGATTGTCCTATGTGCTTAACATTTATCAGTTCATGTATCCTTATTATCTTCTTTCAACAGATGAGTAACATGACGCAAAAGGGGTTAAATAACAAGCCCAAGATTACAAGCTAGTAAGTCACGGAATTGGAAGTCTAACTCAGGCAATCTGGCTTCAGAGTCCTTGCTTTTAACTGTGAGAGTGACTTAATCCAAAACCATCACAAAAGCAGTGATAGGCATATAAACACTCCTATGCTTAAGAAGTTTTTGTTAAATATTTGAGAGCGCCCATATGTGTGCTCACAAGTGGAAAGGAGGAGGGGAAGGGACAAGCAGACTCTGTGCTGAGCATGGAGCCCAATACTAGTTTCCTGACCAGATCTGGGATAGGTATCATCTACTGTCCACCATTTCCTGTATCCCTACAATTTTTCTTTTTAAACTGAAAAACTAGTACATGTACATGGTGATTTAAAAAAAAAAAAAAGATTGTCGACATATTAGTTTCAGGTGTACATTTGACAAGTTTATAGGTCATGCTAAGTTCACAAGTGTAGCTGCTATCACCATAAGATGCTATTACAGTACCACTGACTTCATGCCCTATGCTGTACTGCACATAATTTTAAGGATCTCCCCTCCCCCTACCAAGTCTCACTCTCAAAGGCAGTTTCTTACACTTTCTCTAGTAATTTTCCATATTCATATGTGTATTTTTATACCATAAGGGAGCATATTATACAACTCTTCTGAACTTTAGTCCTGGTGATCCAGCTGTATCAGCACATGTTGACTGACTTCATTTTGTTTAAAGTCGCACACAACTCTGATGTATGGATATGTTCCTAATTTAATTCACCTTACAGTCTTGTTAAAAATGTTACAAGTATCTTTTGAGTTTTTAAAAGATATATACTTGTATATACTTGTGTAAGCATATATATGTGTATATTATATTTCTAGAAATGCAGTAGGTCAAAAGATGTGTGTGCTCAATTTGATAGCTGCTGTCAAATGCCCTCCGCCCCCTGAAGAAGCTGCACTGATGGTGTCTTCAGAGCTTGTTTCTTCATTCCCTCTCCACAGTGGTATACTAGTACACCTTCTCTGCAGTCAGCTTGGTAAACAGTTCCCAACTTAAATGCCACTGAATAGACATGAACTTTTCATATATGTATGTAAGGTTTTTTTTCCTCTTTTTTGTATGAAATGCTTTTCCTTTCCCATTTACCTCTCAGATTGTTGAACTTTTTCTTATTGATCCTTACATTAAAGCTGATGTATATATTCATAAAATACTTATAGAGCAAGCAAATTACCCTTTGCCATAAGTATTTTTCTTCCAAGTTTGTTGTTTACCTTTTATTTTTTTGCTGGTACAAATTCAATTTTAGGCAGTCACTTTTTTTTTTTTTTTTTTTTTTTTTGTTTTCTACAGTATCTTACTTAGAAATGCCTTTTCCATTCCAAGACTATTAAAAAAAAGGTTTTCTTCTAGTACTTTTAGTTTTTTTTTTTTAATTTAAACTTTTAATCTATCATAGATATAAGAAACTCTCAAAGGCCAAAAGCTAAACAAGCTACCAAGAATTAGGTAACATGACCTTAGAACAGATTTGGAGACAATCCAGAACTAAAGTGACCACCAGTCACAGATTGTCTAGTACTGTCCCAGTTCTAAGGATGTGGTATGTCGATCCCCATGTTTTTGAAATATGACAGGAATTTCAACATCTTAATTAAATTTTCTAGACTGACTCTTCTAACTGCTAGAGGTACAGAACATAAATTTGACTTTAAAAAAGGACCATGATGCTTAATTACCTTTTTTCTGCCATCAAAACTACTTAGAGTGGGAAAGTCTGGACTTCAGGCTCTATTTCCAATATGAAATACAGTCATTGGCAAGTTTCATCAATCAGGCCAGCCTCTACTGTACCACCTTTAAGACAGAACTGTTAGATGTTAGGACAAACAAGCCACTGATTTTATCTGACATGTTGAAAAAGCAGAGGAGCAGACATATATATTCCATATGAACAGATTTTATGATTCAAAAGATTGGACAAGCGTAATAGTCAAAAGGAAATGCTTTAAGGAAGAAATAACAGTAATCAGTCCTTAAATCATCTTAGCTAATAAAGAAGAGAAAAATGGGATCTATAGACATTTCCCCTAAATTCTGACTGAATTTTAACAATGCTATTTCTTGATGTTCCTTTCCTTTCTGACTGTGAACTGGCCAGACAGGATGGAAAAGAAGAATATTTGTGAATGAGCAACCTATAGCAATGAAGCTAATGCTTGTCTCCCTGAATGGAAGCAAAATATATCTTTTAGGCATTAAATTAAATCTTAGGTACTATTTGCACATAATGGAATGATACTGACATCAACCAAAGTAATCTGCATTGAAACTGTTGTATCCTTTTAGTCTCTTTTCAGATAGAGTGGACCTATATGATTCCTTTATTCCTGGGGTTGGTTGTCTTATCATGGCTGAAAATGACACAGATAGACTCCAAATTGAGAAACTCCTGAAGAGAGTACAAGAACTGGAAGAGGAGGTACAAAGACTTAAAAAAGAACAGGCCAACAACAAAGACTCAAACGCCAGAGAAAATTCTTTAGGAGCCAGAAAAGCTAAGCGTGCATTTGATTTCAGTGCTCATGGCCGAAGACATGTAGCCCTAAAGATAGCCTATCTGGGCTGGGGATACCAGGGCTTTGCCAGTCAGGAAAACACAAACAATACAATCGAAGAGAAACTGTTTGATGCTCTAACCAAGACTCGACTAGTAGAAAGCAGACAGACCTCCAACTACCACCGGTGTGGGCGAACAGACAAAGGAGTTAGTGCCTTTGGACAGGTAAGGGCCACTATACACTATACAGTTTCTCAAAGCAAGCGATACCAATATATGCACATGCTAAGAATTCAGATTGTGTCTCCAAACTTCTTTCTTTAATTCCACAGGTGATTTCTCTTGACCTCCGTTCTCACTTTCCGGAGGGCAGCACTTCGGAGGATTCTAATTTAAAGAATGAAGTCAACGATGTTGCTAAAGAGATTCGCTATACCCACATTCTCAATCGGGTGCTCCCTCCAGACATCCGTGTACTGGCCTGGGCTCCTGTGGAACCTAGCTTCAGTGCTAGGTTCAGCTGTCTAGAGCGGACTTACCGCTATTTTTTCCCTCGTGCTGATTTAGACATTATAACCATGAACTACGCAGCTCAGAAGTATGTTGGCACACATGATTTTAGGAACTTATGTAAAATGGATGTAGCCAACGGAGTGATTAATTTTCAGAGGACAGTTCTATTTGCTCAAGTAGAGCTAGTGGGCCAGAGCCTGGATAAAGAGCAATGGCAAGAACCTTTCCAGTTATGTCAGTTTGAAGTGGTTGGCCAGGCATTCCTTTACCATCAAGTCCGCTGTATGATGGCTATCCTTTTTCTGATTGGCCAAGGAATGGAGAAGCCAGAGATTATTGATGAGCTGCTGAACATAGAGAAAAACCCCCAGAAACCTCAGTACAGGTAAGTTAAAAACAACCAAAAAACCCCAAAGTGACTGTTGCCTTTACGTTGTTTTTAATTAAATACTTTAATTAAAGGTTAACATATCTTCCTCTCCAACAATTGTCTAATTAACTAGGTCACTTATTTTGTCTTCATGAAGCATTTACTCTAACTTGTAGAATGCTATGAACATGAAGGAGGGCTACCTTTTTCTTGTCTCACTTGTTCTGTCTCATTAGTAAGAAACAGGTGTTTGGACCAGGCCCCTTAATAAAATAACATTCATTTTTTCCCCATGAATTTATGTTGAGAGGTATTATTGTTAAGTTCTGGTGAAGTTTAAAAGTAAGCATTCAAACTATTAAATCTTCCTTGCTTTATATTACCGAGTAGTCATAACTATCATACTTTGAATTTTTCCTAATTTTCAGTGTCTGAAATGGTAGGAAAGATGGGAAGAATAGACTTTTCTTTTGAGAGCAGGCTGAGGTCAGATAAACCAACAATTCATTCCTAAGCAGTAAAATCTAGTTTTTACTTCATATCATGCAAAATTAACAAGTTTGGAAAAATGTAAAAAATAATTTTATAGCATTATGGTTGAGGCAAGTCATCTCACTTTTGGGTGACCTGTTACCCTTAAAATTTAGCCTGATATAGATCAAGTTTAACTAGCTGATCCATAGTTTTTGTTTTTCTTCTTTTAATTATAAAGTTGTTCAAGGTTAGGGATCAGTTTTTTATTTTCTTATCTGTTACCCAATACTGACAAAGTTTTCCCCTCCTTTTAACCCAACTACCCCCTGACCTTGTTCCTAAAAAACTGTTGGATGGCTGCTGTGTATTTTCATACTCTGTTTCTCATCTCTTTTTCTCTCTAGTATGGCCGTAGAATTTCCTCTAGTCTTGTATGACTGTAAGTTTGAAAATGTCAAGTGGATTTATGACCGGGAGGTTCAGGAGTTCAATGTCACTCATCTACAACAACTATGGGCTAATCATGCTGTTAAAACTCACATGTTGTATAGCATGCTACAAGGACTGGACTCTGTTGCAGTGCCCTGTGGGACAGGTATGACAGGAAAATCCTAGGATACAATTATTTACTAGAACCAAAGCTATAGAGAGTATGGGGGAGGTAGATTTATATAAAGTTTGGAGGTGATTCTACTGTAGTAAAGTAATATTTGATTGTATATATTATAGGACCAAAGATGGATGGAGTAACAGAATGGAGAAATGTTAAGCCTTCTGTCATAAAGCAGACCAGTGCCTTTGTAGAAGGAGTGAAAATGCGCACATATAAACCCCTAATGGATCGTCCTAAATGCGAAGGATTAGAATCCCGGATCCAGCATTTTGTACGTAGAGGACGCATCGAGCACCCACTTTCATTTCATGAGGAAGGGTCAAAAACCAAAAGGGACTGTAATGATACAATGGAGGAAGAAAATACTCTTTTGGAGAAACCAACAAAGAGAGTCTGTGTTGATACAGAAATTAGAAGCATCAGTTAACCATAACAGGATCTAGAAGGGAACCAACTAGCTAGTGGTAGGGGTATAGAAAAGAAATATAAGATAATATGTACTTCAAGAAATCCTAAAATTCAGATGATCAGTTCTTGAAAAAGAAAAAAAAAAACAAAAAAACAAAAAACCCAAAAAACCAAAAGTCCCCCCAAAACCCAAAGACCATTAAGCCCTATAAAGGAAGTTCCAGCTTAAATAAGAGTTCAAACATTCTCATTCCTCCCCAAAAGGATTACGAGATGGAAGAAGCAAAAAGCAATTGTGAAATGGAGAGTTGTTTACATATACATGTGCCTTGTGTTCAAATTAAAGCCTGATCATGCAAGTGTCTAATTTGTTATGCTGTCTTTTTAAAAAGCAAATGAGATATTCACTACTCATCTGAATTCTTATAAAGAACTTTGCCTTGGTTTATTATTTTTAAAGATTTTATTTACTTATTCATGAGAGACAGACAGAGAGACACAGGCAGAGGGAGAAGCAGGGAGCCCGATGTGGGACTGGATCCCAGGACTCCAGGATCACGCCCTGGGCCGAAGGCAGGCACTCAACCACTGAACCACCCAGGCGTCCCTCAGTGTATTATTTTTTTAAGAGAGAAATTAAAAATAAGAAATTTAGTCAGTTAAATATCTGGTACATTGGTTTATGCAAGGCATGATACTACCTGAAAATGACCTACCTGAATAAAAGCACAGCATCTCTTACAAAGCTTATCAGTCTAGTGCTGTGAGCCACAAGTGGTCTCGGTTGCACAGTCATCTTTCTCTTCCTTTTTTTTTTTTTTTTTTTTTAAGATTTATTTAAGAAAGAGCACATGAGCAGGGGGGAGGGACAGAGGGAGAAGGAGAAGCAGACTCCCTGCTGAGCAGGGACCTGATGTGGACCTTGATCCCAAGATTCTGAGACTGAGATCATGATCTAGGCCGAAGGCAGACACTTAAAGGACTAAGCCCACCCAGGTGCCCCCATCATTTTCTTCACAACCTTTTACATATGTAAAAAGCATTCTTAGCTTTATTCATGAGCCATATAAGAATAGGCTTAAACATAGGAGTTTACAACCTCCTGATGTAGTGGTTTAAGGAAAGCACTTACAAAGAGGAGGTTTCCAAGCTAAATCTTGTAGAACAAGTGGGAGCTAGTTAAAGAGGGGATAAAGAAATAACATTTTAGTGTGTCCAAGGCAGAAGATACAGTTTGTATACAGCATTAGAGATTTAGCAGCATTTGAATGCAGATAATTGTAAATAAAGGAATATGGCTTGACCCTGACAAGAGCCTAGTTTAGAAAAGGAAGCAAGGGTCATGTTTGTAGATTCCTGAAGGCCTTCCTAAGATTTTATTTTGAGAAACCACTGGGGGCAGGGCAGGGAGGGGAAGCCAGGATCGTGTAGCAAAAATACTGCTCTGGGATTGCTCTGGGTTTGGTGTGGATTGGAATAGGGCAAGACAGTGGGGCCAGTTAGGAGGCTGTCAGAGTAACCAAGGAATTAAATGATGACGGCTTAGACTAGATTTGTAGTAAGGGGGATGGAAAGAAGATGAATTTGAAATCAAGAAAAGAGCAGCAACAGGGTTTTATGGTGAGGTTCAAAAGTAGGGAGGCTTTCAGGGTAATACCTAGGTTTCAGACTGAAGCACATCTGAGACACAAAGGACAGGAAAATGAGGTGGGGCTGTGTTCTCAAAGATTATAAGTAACCCTCAAAATATTATTACGTAACACCACTATTTATTCAAAAGAATTCAAAGTTCTTTTAAATGAGATATTAGGGATCCCTGGGTGGCGCAGCGGTTTGGCGCCTGCCTTTGGTCCAGGGCGCGATCCTGGAGACCCGGGATCGAATCCCACATCGGGCTCCCGGTGCATGCAGCCTGCTTCTCCCTCTGCCTGTGTCTCTGCCTCTCTCTCTCTCTCTGTGTGACTATCATAAATAAATTTAAAAAAAAAATTTATAAAAAAAAATAAAAAAAATAAATGAGATATTAGCTTTTATAGTAATTAAAATAATAAATACCAAATGAACTCAGACCTTCTGCCTCAATAACAATCTTCATCACTACAGAGTGTAATACTTCTGTACATTTATGAAACAATTATACTATATGTTTGAGATCCAAAGTTTTACTTACCAATCAACAAATAGTTTTGTTTCTACTTAGGCTCCAAACCCCTGGGATACAAATATGGTGTATATCCTCAAGCTGCTAGCTAAGACAACATATGGAGCAATTACAAACAATGTTAATATATAAAGAGTAAACTGATCTTGTGTAAGTGCTATAGAAGCTTAGCAGCATGTGGCACAGAAACAAGACTTTACCTAAGAAGTTCCAGGTTTAGGATGTAAAACAGTATAAGAAAAGTGAAGTGACATTGCAGTACTGAAGAAAATACACAATAGCTTTCACATTCTAACAGAGTAGGAACTGGACAAGGTCCTCATTTTAGAAATAGGAAAACAGTGGTACAAAACAACTAAGGTTTATTCTTAATAGCCAATTGCACAACCCAGGTCATCTGTATTTTTTTTTTTAAAGATTTTATTTATCCATTCATGAGAGACACAGAGAGAGAGCGAGAGGTGCAGAGGCACAGGCAGAGGGAGAAGCAGGCTCTATGCAGGGAGCCTGATGTGGGACTCGATCCCAGGACTCCAGGACCATGCCCTGGGCTGAAGGCAGGTGCCAAACCCGCTGAGCCACTCAGGGATCCCCTGGTCATCTGGATTTTGAGTCCTGTCATTGATCTTTGGAACCTGATTTTTCAACATTTCATACTGCCTGAATATTCTTAAAATGTTACTTTCTCCTCTAAATTTGATGTAAGGATCCTTTTGTTTTGAGTGTAATCACTGAGTATAGTATCCTCACTTTCACATGTAAGGACAAACCGAAGCATTCAATTTTTTTCAACTTCTTACCTTATTTCAGTGTACCTCCACTCGCATTAGTTTTCAAGTTAAAGAAAAACCTGGAAAAGAACAGAGTTTATGAAATCACAATTTTAAAAAAATCAACTCTAAAGAAATGATATACAGGACAAAAAAACACTAACTGAAAAGCCATGTTTGGGCAATTCTATAGAAGCAAAGGAGTCAGGATAACAGTCTTAGATCTTAAGTAAAATCCTTTGAAGGTTAACTAGATTATACTATCATATATAGTAGAGTAAGCATTTTGTGATACTATTTTTTGGTAGTTGCCATAGATAAACTCAGGACAATTATCATAGATGAAGCAATGATGAATCCCAAACTGCAATTCTGCAAAACTACGTAAGTTATCTGAAGTAATATTTGTTATAAATTTCAGTCTCTGACTCAAGGTAGGGACTAAATAAACATTAGAAGAAAAGTAGATCCTAGTTTCTTCATTGGCAAAATTTAAGAAATTATTCCAATAGGTGATGAAGTTTAAATGAGATTATACACATTATATATGAATATATAACATTTAATATATATGTAACATTATACATAAATATATATAAATAAAATGGTGTTTTGTGAGAAGTACTAGACCATTTAATTCAATATTCATGGAATACAAAACTACCTACTAAAAATATAAAAGCAGGGAAATAAATGGAACAGGACTCTTTGGGTTAGGAGGATCTCCAACATGAAAACCCAGAGATTTCTTTACAGCATATGTACTATACTACACAGTGATTAACCTGTTGTCTTCTTTGCATTTAAATTACAGCATACTCCCATTCTTTTTCTAGAATGTATGAAGATGGTTATTTATAAATAAAATATAAACTTAAGTAAAGGCCCATAGGTAACTGTAAATTCTTTCCTTTTAATATAAAAACCCCTTTACTTAGGGCGAAACTTTCACATAGAAGCTAGAGCAGCTTATACTTTGCAGATTCTGATAGTATTGACCAAAATACCCAATAGTACCTTCTTTCCAAAACTTTTGAGCAACTCACTGTCCCAGGCTTAGTAGTTGCAAGTGAAAGGGTTTTGAGGGTGTTTGGCTTCTAACCGTTACAGGGGGGCTACGGTAGAGTCACAACAGATTCCTCTACCTCTGAGGAGGTAAGCACACAGCTTTAAGAACCACAATGTCACAACAAAACACTGACAAAAGACAACCATAATCCAAAGAGACAACCAACTGGGGGAAACACTTTTAACAGGTTCAAAATCACTTAATTCAAATTCTTCTAAAAAGCTATTAAAAGGTACATCAGAAAAGGGGAAAGACAGATGGCTTACCAAAGAAATAATAATACTCATAGAAAAAGATGTTTAATCTCATTAATAACACAAATAAAAACATTAAGATATCCTTTTAGGTTGGTAAGATTTTTCAGCACCTAGTGCCAATTAGAAGATTTATTTTTTCTTTTTTTTTAATTTTTATTTATTTATGATAGTCACAGAGAGAGAGAGAGAGAGAGAGAGAGAGAGAGAGGCAGAGACACAGGCAGAGGGAGAAGCAGGCTCCATGCACCGGGAGCCCGACGTGGGATTCGATCCCAGGTCTCCAGGATCGCGCCCTGGGCCAAAGGCAGGCGCCAAACCGCTGCGCCACCCAGGGATCCCTAGAAGATTTATTAAAATAATAACATTTGATATGTTATTAGAAGGTGGAAGATAAACACTCTTACTGCGTGTTTAACTGTGTTTACAGTGGGTGGGTAAAACTTTGGATCTCAATTTTTCTAGAGGGCAGTTCAGCATTATGAATCACAATGTAAACCGTATCACAATTTCTAAGCCATAACCCACTTCCAAGAATTAGTCTGAGGAGAGATAAACTGAACAAGGATGCAAATGTGTATACATACATGTAGCCATCATGCTATTTTTTATGATGAAAAAACTGGAAAAACAAGTGTCCACCATTAGGGGATTGGTTAAATAATAGATCACACGGGGCAACAATTGCAAGAAATACCATGAAGTCATTAAAAATAACGTATACCTATATTTGACAGACAAAATTCTAAGGCATAATCTGCTTTTTTAAGCGAATGCCTTATTATATCTGAAATATACAATTATATAAAAATATTTTCTGGGCAAAATCATGTAAATATATATTCCTAATGAATACATCTGAAGGAAACCCAAATATGAAGTGGGCTGCTTTTTAAATTTTAATTAATTAATTAATTTATTTATTTATTTATTTATGGGGGGTTGCTTTTTTTAAATGGTTATCTGACAGGGGCACCCGGGTGGCTCAGTGGTTGAGCATCTGCCTCGGGCTCTGGTCGTGACCCCAGGGTCCTGGGATCTGGGCCCGCAGGGAGCCTGCTTCTCCCTCCACCTGTGTCTCTGCCTCTCGTTTAATTTAAATACATTAAATCTTCAAAAAAATAAAAATAAAAAAAGTTATTTGAGGCCGATGGAATAGCTAGTATTTTCTTGCTTTTGTTCTCTATAGGTTCGTACTTCTTGGATTAATTCTAAAAAAAAAAAAAAAGACTGTATTTATAATAAGGAAAAAAAAAGTGTTTTTTGTTTTGTTTTGTTTTTGTTTTTTCCTCCTGCGGGTAGGACTATAGGGCCCTTGGATTCCCCACGGCCTCCTAGCCGCCCAGGGAGAGGGCTGCACGCCAGGCTGCGGCCACAAGTTCACCAAGGGCGTCACCGGGGCTGGGAAGGGTCCGGTCCCCGCACCTCCAAGCCCCCGAGCGCCCACCTGGCCGGCGCGCCGGCCTCGGATGCTCGCGGCCCCCCGCCCCGTGCGCCCGCCCCGGCCTCCGCCGGCTTACCCGCCCCGCCGAGGGCCGCTCGCCGCCCCGCGTCCCGCGTCCCGCGTCCCGCGTCCCGCCGCCCGGCAGCGCAGCTCCGCAGGCTTCCGTTAGCCCGCAGCTCGCGCAGGCGCACAGCCCGCCCCGCGCCCAGGCCGCAGGCCACCGCCCACCGCCCACCGCCCACCGCCGCAGCCGCGGTTTGAACCCGAAGAGCGAACCGGCGCCCTCGGCCCCGCCCCCCAGCGCCCTCGGCCCCGCCCCCCAACTCTCCTATTGGCTCCGAGGGTGAGCGTCTGCCCCGCCGACGTTCTGATTGGTGCCCGTCCTCCCCGGGCCTTCGCCCTGGGGCGGGAAGAAGCCCGGGGACTTGAGGCGGCGTCCCTAACTCCGTTAGCGACCCGCTGGCTGGGTCTGCGGGGGGGCGGCCCCACGTTCAGGCCACCTGCGCGGACTGCGCTTCCGCGCTTCCCTGCTCCGGGCGGCTGCGGGGGGCGCGAAGCTCCCGGAGCTCGGAAGCCGCCCCGGGGACCCGCGTCTGCAGCAGGTCGGCCTGGGGTCCGACCCACGCAGCTTCCTTGAAAAGCACGGACGCGCATCGCGCCCCTTCCGTGGCCCGTGTCCAGGCTCTCCGACCGTGACCGTCTCCCGTCCCCACCGAGGCCCCTGCGTCCTTGCTGCAGCTGCGCCGACCTCCCTGCTGGAAGCACTCGCGGCCTTCCTCCAGAATGCACCTGCCTGCTCCCTTCCCATAGCCTTATTCTTTAAAAACATTTTTTATTTTGTTTTGTTACATGTACCCGCTTTGGGAATTGCTGAGGTTGAGACCTAGAAAATTCGTAGGGGTCCCCACGGACCGACATTCTAGTCACTGCCCTGCAACATGACCTGTGTCCTGCGGGTCAGCGCGTTCTCTATCCCACTTCACACAAGGAGCTGCTGGTTGACACATTTGTATTATTTCTTTAAAAAAAAAAGATTTTATTTATTTATTCATGATAGACAGAGAGAGGCAGAGACACAGGCAGAGGGAGAAGCAGGCTCCATGCAGGGAGCCCGATGTGGGACTCGATCCCGGGTCTCCAGGATCCTGCCCTGGGCCAACAGGCAGGGGCTAAACCGCTGAGCCACCCAGGGATCCCCTGACACATTTATATTATTTCTTAAATCCAAGATTCTACAAGAGAGACGGGATAATATTTAATCCTTTTTCTCCGAACACTTTCCCTTTAGTCTCAGGGGCCTTCCAGTGACTTCTGAGTCACTTTGGATTTGTTGGGGGAAAGAAAAAGGAACAAGCAAGGTGGCAGAAAGTAGGTTGTAAAGATTTGAATGACCCTACCCCTAGGTCTCCAGTATCAACACGAATGCTGCTCGTTCTTTTCTTTCCTCATGAGCCAATATCCCTTGTTCTAGTTTGGTCATCTTATACCTTGCATGACTTTTTCTTGGACATCAAATCTCGCCAATCTGTCTTAGAAACAAGAGCACAGTCATTTTTTCTTACCTACTACTTTGACCATTCAACATGCTCCTTTCTCCTCCACCCCCAATTATTTTCTTGTTATCCTTTATGTTAAAGTTTGACCTTTGAAAACCTTTAATCGATAGGAACTTGAGGGACGCCTGGGTGGCTCAGGGCGTGACCCTGGAGTCACAGGATCAAGTCCCACATCAGTCTCCCTGCATGGAGCCTGCTTCCCCCTCTGCCTATGTCTTTGCCTCTCTCACTCTTTCTCTTCTTCTCTCTCTCTCTCTCTGTCTCTCATGAAAAATAAAATGTTAAAAAAATAGCAACTTGAAGGGTCTATCTCCTGTCATATTTCAAGTCGTATCTTGTGTTCAACTCAATCCTTGTTTCTTGGTGGATCACTTCATGCTCCATCCTTACCTAGATCTGATTTAATAATCTTCATGATTCTCTGAAATTCATTGAACCCAAGAACCCAGGTTAAGAAACCATAACCAAGGTCATCTAAAATAGAGTGTATGGAAGAAAATCCTATTCTTGAAAACAAAATTGCACCCTTAAAAACAAATTGTATAGAAGGAAGCTCCATGAACTCAGTGCCTGGTCCCAATAACTTTTAACTCATGACCAATCTTGTTTCTACATCACTATCCACATACCTCCCCATGTATTATTTTGAAGCAAATACCAGGCATCTGAAATCTATATTACATATAAATAATCTATAAAAAAGACTTTTCAAAAGCATAACCACAATACTGTTATCACACCTAAAATATCTAATGTATTTCCTTAATATCATCAAATATCCAGCGTTCGACTTTCTTCTTGTCTCCTTTTTCTTTAGATAGCTGGTTTCAACCACAATCGAATCAAGTCCACATGTTGTGAGGGACCCCTGGGTAGCTTAGTTGTTTAAGCATCTGCCTTTGACTCTGGTCATGACTCAGGGTCCTGGGATCAAGCCCCATGTTAGGCTCCCTGCTCAGCAGAAAGTCTGCTTCTCCCTTTCCCTCTACTCCCCCCACCCCGCTATGCTCTCTCTCTCAAATAAATAAATAAAACCTATTTTTAAAAAAAGTCCACATGTTGTAATTGGTTGATCTTTTAAGTTTTTTTTTTTGTAAGTTCCACTTCCATTTTCTTCTTGTGCAGTTTATTAAAGGAACCATGTTGTTGGTCCTATGGAGTTTCCCATAATCTGGATTTTGCTGATTAATGCAGTTTAATATGGTTTCCTTACCTTTTGATTATAACGCAGCTCTCTTTCAGATGCTTTCCCTGCATAGGTTTAGCTGTTTATAAACCCATCAGCATCTTTATCTTTGCATTGAAATACTACTTTCAACTGGTTATATTGTCATCCTTAAGTTAATCCCTCCTTTATGATATGTTTGCTTACCTCACCCCTTTGTTGACATTTTTAAACTCCTTCAGCTATAGCCCTCTCTTATTTGACTCATTATCTCCTATCTCTGACATTTGTAATTTGGCTTTGTTTAGTCTTGGAAATACAGAGAACAATGGCCTAATGAAAACAGCTTCTGTGGATGCTGCTGCCCTTGATCCTGTCAGCTTTCTCGTCTGATCTCTGTCTCTATTGCTCAGTTGTTCTATCCTCATCAGTATATTCAGACTGTACTCTCAGATGTTGCTAGTGATCTTAACAGTCATCTCCAATTATTTTGCTTAGTTCCAGTTCTCTTTTATTTCTTTGGAGAGTGTTTGCTAATTTGTTCAGTAAATATTTATTGAACACTGTTAACCTTAAAAAATAAAACTCAGTTCTTTTGCCAGCAAAAATGTGTTTATTTGGGAATAGCAGGGGATTGCAACTTGGAACATGCCGGTTATAGCAAAATGATGGACAAGTACAGAGATCAAAGGAGAAGAATGTTCTTTTATAAAGAAAAGGAGGAAGTTAGGAGGGGTTGTTATAAGCAAAAAGTTTATTGGGAGTAAACTGGGAATTTGAAGTATTGTGGATTTTCATTGGCTGAGTTGTGAAAGTCTTCATTGGCTAGGTTGTTGCTAGGTACATAGGTACCTACCTTCCTTTTTCTGGGGTAGTCAAATAAAGGCTTCTTGTTGGGAAGGCAAGGCACATCTCCTCTTTATTAGGGATTTACAATTGACAATGAGTTATAGGACATGAGACCTCCCGTTTCTGGCCTCTCTGCTCCATTTTAAAAGAGGTATCTTCGTTAGGTTTCACAATACTGATTGTGTATTAACTGTGGTAGGTACGGTGCTATGTGTTAGTGACTTGGTGATGAATAAAAAGACATCATCCCCTCCTTATGAAGCTTCCAGTTGGATAGGAGAAAATGACAGCTATCAAACAATCACAAATTATTGTAAAATTACGATTTTGTTCAGTGCTAAGGAGAGGCGAATGGCCTAATTAAAACATCTAATAACAGAGAGATTTAACATGGTTCCACTGAGCAAAGAGCTAAAGGATGAGTAGGGGAAATATTCTGTGTGGGGGGAGAGATAGGGAGTGAAAAGAGATTTCTAGTGAGAAGGAAAAGCATATGCAAAGGCCTATTGGAGATGGAAGCTTGGAAGATTCAAGACCAGCAAAGAGAAAAAGGGTAAAGATGAAACTGGAGAGGTAGGCAAGGGCCAGATTATGTAGGTCACGTAAGCCAAGACAAAAAAATTTCATCTTTATTCCAAGAACTATGGAAACTCACTGAAGTGAAGTTTGGGATGTGTTACGTAACATACTCACGTGTGTATTTGAAATATTTCTTGGCTGCATTGAGGAGAATGCATTTGAGAGGGACAAGATTATGTGAAGTCCAAATGGGAAGCAGTTGAAGTATTCCCGGCAAAGATGGTGGTGGGTTAAGCTATGATGGTAATAGCCAAAGATAGCAAGAAGAGGACAGACAGAGATATTCAGGGGATAAAACCATAATGACTTGACCATGAATTGGCTGGGGTTCATTTATGAAAAATAGGTAATGGATTATTTGTAGCTTTCTAGGTTTGGCTACTGGATGCCATGTCCTGAGATAGGGAATACTGGAAAAAGACCATATTTTGAGGGGCAGAATTAGATTTGGGGCATGGTGAATTTGAGATACCCCTGAGACATCCAGGTGGAGGTAAAACTAGGCAGTTGGAAATCTGAGTGTGGAGGTTAGATGCAAGGTGATATTTGCGTGTGGGTGGATACTTATTTAAGTAATGGGTGAGAATGAGATCTTCCAGGACACAGTATAAAATGAAAAGAGAAGACAGGCTACGCTCTTCTTGAAACTCGTCTCATAACCCTGCAATCATGACCTTGAGTGAAATCAAGAGTCAGACACTTAACCGATTGAGCCACCCAGGTTCCCCTGAGAGCTTAATAGTTTTATTGCTTCCACTACTCATTTTACATAAGATAATTTCAAAATATTTATTTTCAATTATTACCTCTTTCCTGGTTTCTAAAATTTATCTTAGCTGTATACTAAGATTTGTATATGAATATCTTTTTGTCTTCCCAAATACAGCATATCTAAAATGCTATTCATTGTTTCCCTATGGATTCACCCATAAGATAGCCAATATTCCTTTCAGTAGTATTATCATTTCTCCAGAAATGATCTTTTTTTTTCTTTGGGTTTGTGAGCTTTTCCACTCTGGTTTGTTGGGAATGAGTATGGTGCTTTTGTATGGTGCTTCCGGCCTTGTGCAGCTTCTTCACATGTGCCAGTCAGTATGCAGGTCCCTCCTCTGTGAGCTGTAGCCACCTGGTCTTCCCAGATTCAGTTTTGTCTCTTTGACTCAGGCACACTTCTATAACCTGCAAAATCTTCAGGTATCAGTTGGGACAGTCAGACGGCTCACCTCCTTTGTTTTCTGTGCCTCAGGAATCACTGACCTACATTGCCCCAATCCAATGCCTCAAGAACCATGTACTGTAATCTAGTCATTTTTTAAGTGGCTTTAAGCAGGAGGGTAAATCTGTTAAATTATCTTGACCAACATTACAAGAACTGTGTAAATACAATTTAATAGGATGAGAAGTCAGCAGGTGAGTCAGATAACATCCAGTTCACACTGGACAGCTCAGGTCTCCTGGTAACTTGGTGTCCCATGGAAAAGTAGTTTCTGTTGAGGCCTAGTAGCAGGCCAAGAGCTATTCTCAAAAGGAGAGCAGTTATCTGTAGAGGATGGCAGGGCCTTGCCCCAAAATTCTACAGGCCTGTGCCACAATTGACCTGTAAGTGCCTGGCAGGGGCTCTAAACAGCATACCTGTCTGCCACTGACACTATGCACCATCGGATGTGCTGGATCATATGGTCCAGGGGCAGAGCCACTTGTGAAGCTGCTTGGGCCTATTGCAGAGCCTTCTCTTTTCTGGGCCTTACCCAAAACTAGCAGCTGTTTTGGTCACTCAGCAAATGGGCCAGAGTAGCACATCCAAATAAGGAATACGTTGCCCCCAACATCTGATGAAACAACGAACTTACCGTTTGCCTTAGAAGGGATATCTCAACATGCCTCATATCACAGAACCCTTAGAAATTTCACTGAGGTAGAAGGCCCCTGGATTTTTATTGGATTCATTCCTTCTGACATGCAAATGTTTTACCAGTATGTCGGAGCGCTTGCTACTTCTTGCTCTGTAGGTCCAGACTGTTGGGATTATGTCATCATTATAATAGGACCAGTGTGATATCCTGTGGAAGGGAAAGGCAATGAAGGGCAATGAAGATCCCCTCTGAACTAAATTGCCATAGGGCTGGAGAGTTGTTTGTCCATGAGGTAGGACAGTAAAGATATATTTCTGGCCTTGCTGGTTGAAATCAAACTGCTTCTGGTGAGTGCATGGACAGCTATAGAGAAAAAACAACAACAACAACAACAACATTTGCCAGATCAGTAGCTGTACCAGGGGACGTATTAATTTGCTCAGGCAACCACACCACATCTGTTAGGGCTGCTGCAGTTGGAGTCACCGCCCACTGCTATTGTCTGAGTCCATCTGTCTTCTGCACCAGGCCAGTTAGGAGAGCTGAATAGGGATGTGGTGGGAATCATTGTCTCTGCCTCCATTGTATCGTTGATGTTGGCACTAATCTCTGTAGTCCCTCCTAAGAATTGCTTTGGGTTCACCATTTTCCTAGGTAGAGGCATTTCTAATGGCTTCTGTTTGACCTTGCCTGCCATAATAGCTCCCACACCACAGTCAGGGAACCAATGAGGGGCTTCTGCATTTTGGAATTGGAAAAGGAAACACAGACCCACTGGACCCACTGGGCCCACTATGAGATGGACCTGAGCTAAAACTCCATTGATCACCTGACCTAAGCCCCTACTCTGTGGGCCACAGTGATGTTTTGGGTTTCCTGGAATTACTGTCAATTCAGAGCTAGTTTCTAGTAGTCCTGAAAGGTTTGATTATTTCCTTGTCCCCAGTGCACAGTTCCCCAGGTAGAAGGCCATAGGGCCCTTTAGGCCAGGCTGGCAGGAATGACAGGATGCATTTTCAATAGTGTGCTTCAAGGAGACCTTCCCTTCATCCAAGGGATTCTGGGTCTGTAAACTTGCTCAAGTCAATGAATTGATTGAAGTGGCCATGGCTCTCTCTTTCCATGATTCAAGTTAGACTTTTGATCGCTGATGTAGAACTTTCTTGCTGGTACAGATCAAGTAAGAATTCGTTAGACTTCCTCTCTATTTCACCTGTAGGAATGCTAGGATGAGCTAGCCAATGCCGTAAGTCTGCATAGGTCGAACTGTCAGACTGCTGCCTGTTATAGTAACCAGGCCCACTATGCTTTTGGTGTTTGGGTGTCACCACATGGCTTCTGCCATCCTGGGGTCCATTTTTTTCCCAATGCATTTAGGTTTTCCAGTTGAGTGACTGCAGTTCCCACTGTAAGGTCTGGCCTATAGGAGAAGGGTGATCACAGAGCTCTTTAAGGATGCTGGGACTCCCCTCACAAATTTATTTGTCAAAGTATTGGTGAGGGGTATGTCTTCTGAATCACACACCCCTGCCCCCGCAACCCCAGGGTTAAGTAGGTCTTAAATGACAGTCCACTCTAACATTCTAGTTTCCCTAAACATTTTTTTTCCCTAAACGTTTTAATCTCTTCCTCTAACCACCTAACTCCCAGACTACAACATTAAGCCTCTATCCAAAACTGGTAAAAGACAGTGTGTGAAGGGACTACCTCCCCACCTCAAAGTCCCAGTCAGGGAATAGGGCAACATTTTCCTCTGCCACGCTGTCAAATTGCCACTCCTAGAGCCCAGCAGGGGCAAATGAGATATTTGTTCTCTTGCTGTTGTCTCCCCCACCCTTGACTGAGTGGAGGCCATTTATTTTTTCCTTTGAATCATGTATATTCTTCTATGGCAGAGACCTGGACATCATAGGTTTATGGGACAATTGCTCTAAACCATTGAAAGGATTTTCTCTGAGTTCTCCAGTTTTAGTTGTTGACTTGTTAAAGGAGGAGCTAATGAGAGTTGACAAATCCTTTTTCTTTTTTTTTTCTAGAACAATTATCTAGTTGTCTTCTCCATAATCTGTTTTTGAATGTCAATCATTGAGTATTATCTCCTCACTTTGTTCTACTCTCCTTGTGAAACAAATCCCAATTCACCCATGGACAATAAAGTTGGCTATTGCAGGAACCAAAAGTAAGGTAAATTTTATTCTTTTTTGTATTTTCTCCCAGTCTCAGAAGCCTCAGGACCTGTGTGCAGGATGTCAGTGGCTAGGCCATAGCTATCTACCTTAGCTCCTGTCAAGAAAGCTAAGCTTAAGAGGTCAGCTGAGAAGATGGCAGAGGAGGACCCTAAGGTTGCCTTGTCCCACCAGTATGGGTAAACATTCTCACCAGCATAAATCACTCAGAAAAATGATCCCAAGACTAAAACAAATTTCACAACTAAAATTAGAGTTAGCGACCACATCAAAGAAGATAAGGAAGGCAAAGACACAGTCTGGGAGTGAAATGGATTATACCATCCATGGTAGGGAAGGAGCCAGTAGCACAGAGAAGGGTGAAAGACAGACTTTCACACTGAGGAGCCCATGAGCAGGGAGGATGAATCCCCATAACATTTGCCTTTGAAAGCAAAAGGCACAAATTTTATGAGTTCTTTACAACCAGAAGGATTTCAAACCTGCAATTTGAAAAATTGGCAGGCTTAGCTCTGGGAGATCCCAGAGGGCTTTAGGAAATGGAATCCTCACCCTTAAAGAGACAACACAACAAACAGCCCATGCAGGTATGCTGTAGAACCAACATTTTGAAAAATGCTGGGGGCAGATGGGAGGGAGGGCGATTCTCTCATCTTGGAGCATGGCCCAGGAAGACAGGGATTATGAGGAGACCCCTCCAGGAACAAAGGAGCTAGCAGGCACCATTTTCCTCCCCTGCTGCCCGGCACAAACACATGCCATCTGCAGGAGCCAGCATGGCTGAGACACTACCTGTTTTGCTTACATCAACCCTGCCTCCTGCCCCCATGCTTCAGCAGATCTGCCTTGGGGAGTCATGCTTATCTCAGTCCTGGTGCTGTGGGCCCTCCCCTAGAAGACCCAGGCAAAACCTGCCAAAAACACAACTCCCAACCGTGTATTTTACAGGATCTCAAATCCAGCAGTGGTAGGGGCAGGTCTTGTTTCATAAACAGACCACTCACATCTTCTTAAAATGCACTCCACCCCTGCTGGGGACCAAAGAGAGCCTCTATAGACAATTGGACTAAAGAAGAAAGAGGCAAAACAGGCAACACACATAGGAGATACTCACAGAAACTCCAGGTCCTGAGGAACAGGGTACACTGCACTGCAGGGTACTACAGGACTTCTTAATAAGGCTGTTATCATTAAGGGCAAGAGAAGTAGCTGACTTCTTTTTTAAAAAAATATTTTATTTATTTATTCATGAGAGACACAGAAAGAGAGACAGAGACACAGATAGAGGGAGAAGCAGGATCCCCGTGGGGAGCCTGATGCAGGACTCAATCCCAGGACCCAGGGGACCATGACCTGAGCCAAAGGCAAATGCTTAACCACTAAGCTACCTGGTTGCCCGAGAAGTAGCTGACATCTAACACAGAGAAACAGGCAGAGAGAGCTAGACAAAATGAGACAGAGAAATATGTCCCAAATGAAAGAACAGGACCAAACCACAGCAAGAGACCTAAGTGAAATGGGTACAAGTAATATTCCTGATAAGATAATTTAAGGTAGGGATCCCTGGGTGGCTTAGTGGTTGAGCGTCTGCCTTCGGCCCAGGGCATGATTCTGGAGTCCCGGGATCAAGTCCCACATCGGGCTCCCTGCATGGAGCCTGCTTCTTCTCCTGCCTGTGTCTCTGCCCTCCCCTCTCTGTGTCTCATGAATAAATAAATAAAATCTTTTTTAAAAAAGATAATTTAAGGTAATGACTATAAAGATATTCACTGGACTGGAGAAGAGAGTGGAGGATATCAGTGAGACCCTTAACACAGAGATAAAAAAGAATCAATCAGAGATCAAGAACATCGTAAAGGAAATTTAAATTAAACCAGGTGGAATATATAGCAAGTTAAATGAAGCAGGGGAACAAATTAATTACCTGGAAGACAGAGTAATGGAAAGGAATCAAGCTGAGTGAAGGAGAGGAAAGGAAACTATGCACATTCAGAATACTCTTAGGGAACTCAGTGATTCCATACAGTGTAATAATATTTGTATTTTTGAGATCTCAGAAGAAGGAGAGAGAGAGAAAAGGGAGCAGAAAGTTTATTTGAAGAAATAAACTTCTCTAATCTGGGTAAGGCAACTGGTATCTAGATCCAGGAGGCACAGAGATTCCTCCCAGAAATTCAATCCCAGGAGGTACAAACCAAGACATATAGTAATTAAAATGAAGAAAATTAGTGGTAAGGAAAAAATTTAAAAGCAGCAAGAAAAAAGAAGACAGTTACATATAGGAGGCAAACCCCATTAGATTTTCAGTAGATTTTTTCAGCAGAAACTCTGCAAGGCTAAAGGAGTGGCAAGATACATTCAAAGTGCTAAAAGAGAAAAATCTGCAGCCAAGAATACTCTATCCAGCAAGGCTTATCCTTCAGAATAGAAAGAGAGATAAAAAGTTCCTCAGACAGGGATCCCTGGGTGGCGCAGCGGTTTGGCGCCTGCCTTTGGCCCAGGGCGCGCGATCCTGGAGACCCGGGATCGAATCCCACGTCGGGCTCCCGGTGCATGGAGCCTGCTTCTCCCTCTGCCTGTGTCTCTGCCTCTCTCTCTCTCTCTGTGACTATCATAAGTAAAAAAAAAAAAAAAAAAAAAGTTCCTCAGACAGACAAAAACTCAAGGAGTTCATGACTACTAAACTAGCCCTACGAGATATATTAAAAGGGACTCTTAGTGGAAAGGAAGACCATAAGTGAAAGTATGAAAAGAAAAAGACACAAAAGTAGTAAACCTAAGTACTTCTGTGAGTATCAGTCAAGGGATTTGTAAAATATAACACTGAATACTAAAATGTGGGAGGAGAGAAGTACAGAATGGGTTCATACTTAAGCGACCATCAACAATATACACTGCTATATGCAGAAGAGGTGATATACAAAACTAATGTGACCACAAATCAGAAACCAGTAATAGATATGCAAAGAATAAAGAGAAAGGAATCCAAGTATATCACTAAAGAAAGTGAACTTATCATGAGAGTAGAGAGCAAGGGGGAAAGGATTGGAGAAAATCTATGGAAACAACCGCAAAACAAATAACAAAATGGCAATAAATATATATCTATCAATAATTACTTTGAATGTTAATAGAGTAAAATGCTCCAATAAAAGACATAGGGTGGCAGAATGGATTAAAACAAACAAACAAAAAAAAAACAACAACAAAAAAACAAGGCCCAAGAGACTCACTTCAGGCCTCAAATAACCAACGCAACCTTGAAAAAGAAAACAGGGGCAGCCCTGGTGGCTCAGTGGTTTAGCACCACCTTCAGCCCAGGGCGTGATCCTAGAGACCCAGGATGGAGTCCCACGTCAGGCTCTATGCTCCTGCATAGAGCCTGCTTCTCCCTCTGCCTGTCTCTCTCTCTCTCTCAAATAAATAAATAAAATCTTAAAAAAAAAAAAACAACCCAAAACTGGAAGATCACAATTTCAGACTTCAGGTTCTATTACAAAGTGATAGTAATTAAAACAGTACAGCACTGGCATAAAAACAGACACTTATATAGATTAATGGAACAGAGCAGAAAACCCAGAAATAAACCCACAATTATATGGTCGAGTAAGGTTTGACAAAGGAAAAATGAATATACAGTGAGTAAAAAACAGTCTCTTGGGATGCCTGGGTGGCTTAATGTTTGAGCGTCTGCCTTCAGCTCAGGGCATGATACTAGGGTTCCAGGATCGAAGTCCCACATCGGGCTCCCCATAGGGAGCCTGCTTCTCCCTCTGCCTCTCTTTCTGTGTCTCTCATGAGTAAATAAATAAAATCTTTTAAAAATCTTTTTTTAAAAATCTCTTCAACAAATGGTGTTGGGAAAATTGGACCACTTCCTTATACCATATACAAAAGTAAACTCAAAATGGAAAAGACCGAAACATGAGACCTGAAACCATAGAAATCCTTGAAGAGAGCACAGGCAATACTTTCTCACAGCAACACTTTTGTAAGCATGTCTCCTGAAGCAAGAGAGATAAAAACAAAAATAAACTATTGGAACTACATCAAAATAAAATGTTTCTGTGCAGCGAAGGAAATAATTAAAAGGCAACCTACTGAATGGGAGAAGATATTTACAAATGATATGTCTGCTAAAGAGTTATTATCCAAAATAAAGAACTGATACAAGCCAATCCCCCAAAACCAAATATTCCTATTTTAAAATGGGCAAAAGGCATAAACAGACATTTCTCCAAGGAAGATATATAGATGACCAATGGACACATGAAAAGATGCTCAACATCACCCCTCATCACCCAATTAAAACTACAGTGAGATAATCACCTCATACCTGTCAGAATGGTTAAAATAAGCACAAGATACAAGTATTGGTGAGGAGGTGGAAAAAAAAGGAATCCTTTTCCACTGCTAGTGGAAATGCAAACTGTTGTAGAAGACAGTATGGAGGTTCCTCAAAATTTTAAAATAGAACTACTCTACAATCCAGTAATTGCACTACTGGGTATTTGCCCCCAAAATACAAAAAACACTAATTCAAAGGGATATATGCACCCCTATGTTTATTGCAAATTATGTACAACAGCCCAAGTGTGTGTCAACTGATGAATGGATAAACAAGATGAGGCATATATATGTAACGGTGTATTATTCAGTCATAGAAGATAACGAAATCTTGCCATTTGTGACAACATGAAAAGAACTGGAGAGTATAAAACAAAATAAGTCAGAGAAAGACAAGTACCATATGATCTCACTCTTGCAGAATTTAAGAAAACAAACATGCAAAGGAAAAAGAGAAACCAAGAAACAGATTCTTAACTAGAAATCCAGTGGATGATTACTACAGGGGAGGTGGTTGGGGTGATGGGTACAATAGGTGATGGGGATTACAGAGCATACTTACCATTGAAAAAAATGCAATGCAGTACAGTACAAAATAAGATAAAATATAAGGACACCTGGGTAGCTCAGCGGTTGAGCGTCTGCCTTCAGCCCAGGGCGTGATCCTGGGAGTCCCGGGATCGAGTCCCACATCGGGCTCCCCATAGGAAGTCTGCTTCTCTCTCTGCGTGTCTCTCATGAATAAATAAATAAAATTTTAATAAAATAAAATAAAATATAAAAGAAAATAAAAAAGAAAGCTAAGCTTAAGCCTAGAATGTCAATTCTATGCCTTATATTTTTCTCCTCAAATTAACAGTGAGAAATGATCAGAGCTCTTCTTCAGAAATCTAAATTTCCATAATGATATTTTACTATGAAAGCCGTTAGCCATCTGTTTCCTCGGTGCTGTATGCACGGCCCTCTCCCCTCTGCCTAGGTAACACCGTTTCTCAAACCTCAAAAACCACACAGAGAATCTTCTTTTCTCTCAGGTAAGTGGTCAGAAAAGGAACATGTTGATGTCTACCACTATCTCATCAGACCAGATTCTCGGCCCAGGGCTATTAAGGGGTTGTCCTCACCTGCTTTAGAACATAGCAGCGTCTAATCCAGATCTCGGTGTCTTTCTCTCACTCTTGGCTGCCCCGCCGCCCCAGGCCTGACCACTTCAGTGGCTTGATCCAGGAGTGATTTGAACATCTCCCTGGGCTTTGCATCTGCGCTCCCTGTAAACACTCCTTTATAGGGTTTCTTTTGCAAGTTTATTTGAGAGTGAGGGGGATTCGTATTATCATATTCACTTCTATGGCCGTTGCATGGAGTAGTTAATGCCCTACATGTTAGCTTCAGTTCCACTGGGACTCTTAGTCATCCTAATCTTACCACTTCCTGGAGTTCGTTGGCTGTATAGTTGACCCTTGAACAACATGTGTTTGAACTGCACTTACATACAGATTTTTTCAATAACTATAGGACTATGAATGTGTTTTGTATTCCTTATATTTCTTCTTTCTTTCTCTTTCTTTTCTTTCTTTCTTTCTTTCTTCTTTCTTTCTTTCTTTCTTTCTTTCTTTCTTTCTTTCTCTTTCTTTCTTTCTTTCTTTCTTTCAGATTTTATTTATTTATTCATGAGAGATACAGAGAGAGGCAGAGACACAGGCAGAGGGAGAAGCAGGCTCCCTGTGGGGAGCCCGATGCGGAACTCGATCCCAGGACCCCGGGATCACAACCTGAGCCAAAGGCAGACGCTCAACCACTGAGCTACCCAGGCGTTCCCCCTTATGTTTTTCTTAATAACATTTTCTTTTCTCTACCTTTATTGTCAGAATACAGTACATAATGCATATAACATGCAAAATGTATTAATCATTAATCATTAATACATTAATGTATTAATGTATTTATGTTATCAGTAAGGCTTTCAGTCCACAGTAGGCTATTCGTAGTTAAATTTTGGGAGAGTCAAGGTGATATGCATATTTCGGACTGCACAGGAGGTTAGTGCCCCTAACCTCCACATTGTTCAAGGATCAGCTTGAAGTGTAATGCTCAGCTGAGAAGATGCTGCTGTCATGGTTTGGGGCTCAGCTGAGGAACAGAGTAGGAGGGCTGCACTTCTGTACCATTCATTTATTCCAGTAATACCACACTAAAGAGTTGTATGAATGTTTCAAACTTTAGAATATTATATCAGAAGGATTGTTAATAAGAGAAACAAAAAAATCATAGTCATAAACATCTAGTGAACATTTTCTTGTAGTAAACACTATTCTACTGATCCAGTTACATGAATCATCAAATTTCATTGTCACAAAATCCCTGAGGTTAGTATAATTACTTTTTAAAATTAACTCAAAAAAAAATAAAAAAATAAAATTAATTCAATTATCAGTATTAATTTATACTATAATTAGTGTAATTATTTTTTAAAGATTTTATTTATTTATTTATTTATTTATTTATTTATTTATTTATTTATTATTTATAAGAGAAGGAGCACGAGCAGAGTGGCAGGGCAGAGGGAGAGGGAGAATCAGGCTTCCCGCTGAGTAGGGAGCCTGATAGGGGGCTCAGTCCCAAGACGCTGGGATCATGACCTGAACCAAAGGCAGACACTTAACTGACTGAGCCACCCAAGTGCCTCATTAGTGTAATTGCTTTTCTTGATAAGAAAATGGAGGCACAGTAAATTAGCCAACTTGGGCATGATTGCATCATTAGTAAGAGACAGACCTGGGATTTGAACCTAGGTGGTCTGAAGTGTAATGCTCAGCTGAGAAGATGCTGCTGTCATGGTTTGGGGCTCAGCTGAGGAACAGAGCAGGAGGCCTGCACTTCTGTACCATTCATTTATTCCTAGTAATACCACACTAAAGGGTTGTATGGATGTTTAAAATTTTAGAATGTTATATCAGAAGGATTGTTTAATAAGAGAAACCAAAGCTTTACACACAGGATGTGCCTATTCTCATGGTTTGAGGGATATAATAACACAAACACAAAGGAAAACCCATCATGAGTGGTGCCTTCATGGGCACAACCCAGTTCCTGGCTATGGTTGTCTATCTTCAAGTTCATGTCTGTCTTAAATCCTCCGTAGTATAAATCCCCACCTTGAGAACAGGTATCCTCAGGTGCCCTACTTCCTGCTCTCAGCAACAGACCCACGTTCTCCCCACTAGTATATATACTGACATATACTAATCCACAGATTGTTTCCAGAAAAGTGAATTAGTCAGACAGGCATAGGGATTATATTTAAAGAAAAGATCCTCTGCAACCTAGAGCAAAACAATAGGAACAATCTGTTCTGTGGTCCAGAGGTCTTTACCACTGCTGTGCCATTCAAAGGGGATTTGGATCCCTGTCCCCACAGAAACTGTCCTAGGTGATGTTGCTGCTCCCTCCCCTTTAAGATTGCTCATCACCATGAGGTGTATATATCCTCCTCACTCTTCTCAGTCATTCAGCAGGAAAACAATGGTATGCATGACCTGTGCACACACACACGTATACTCACACACACATGCATGTACCTACATGCACGCATATACAGATATGCAGAAAAATGAGGCCATGGATCCTATCTTTTTCAAACAACAGAGTCTCTGCTGATTGATTGCTGATCCATGGCTGCAAAGAGACCTCGCTGAATTCCTGAAACTATTTTTTGAACCACATTTTAAGACTAAATATTCTTAATATTCACTTTGAAAGAAGGAAGATAGCAAGATGGATCATTCTCATATCACAAATAGGAAAGGTAGATGTGGGAGCCACTCTTGTGACTCACAGTAGATACCAGACCATCCAAACTTTCTTATGAAACCCAAAGCTTCCAAAGGCAGCTGCTTTAAATTTATAAAGCCTGGCTGTCCAAAGAGTAAACATTTTTGATTCTTAAATGATCTCTGTGCCCTAAGGCAGAATGTCTTTTGTAATAATTTGTGGTCTACAAGTCCTGCCCTTGGCAGCCAGGGGACTCTGTCCCAGGACCCCGGGACCTAGAAACTATCCTTAATATCACCCTTGCTGCACTCTGGTGTCAGTGGGAAGAGGCATATTGGGGAGGGGTTTTTGTTTTTTGTTTTTTTTTGTTGTTGTTGTTTTAAGATTTTGTTTGTTTATTCATGAGAGACACAGAGAGGAAGGCAGAGACATTGGCAGAGGGAGATGCGTGACTCTATCCCAGGACTCTGGGATAAAGACCTGAGCCAAAGGCAGATGCTCAACCACTGAGCCACTCAGGTACCCTGAGGCGTGTTGTTAATTAGAAAAGTCAGGAAAGAACAGGCAGGGAGACAAAACAGAGGTTGCAGTAGTATCCTCAGCGAGACCCCAGAGGGCAGGCAGCACACAGCTTGCCATTACAGATGCTATAATTGCAGCATTTAAGAATTGTACCCCTTTGTGATCAGTCTTTCTCTGACTTGGATGCTCTCATGCAGTCTGTCACTCATTGTGGGAAGAGCTGAATTTTCTCTCTTCCAAAATAGGGAGATTTGAGAGACTCAGGGTCAGGCCTTTGGGAAAACAAAAGGGAAAGGTGAAATTGACTCAACATTCAAAATCCTGAAAGTTGGGTCTGACTCTGGGCTTGGTTTGGGGATAGAGTCCTTTCTAATAATTCTGAACCAGCCTCTTTATGCCTTCTGGAATAAACTACTTGTGCCTAGGAGTTTGGCATCTAGAAAGGCACTTGAAGATACCCAGAAAATCACCAAGAGAACAGTCTGGAGATGGGGGAAGAGATACAAGGAGAACATCCCCAGAACAATTCAGTTGAGAGCCTTTTAGGGATTTACACAATCCTTCAGATAGTTCTTCAGTTTTTGGTCATGCTGGTTTGTAGAACTCCACATCTCACCTTGTTGCAGTAAATCAGAACCCAGTTTCCTTGCTCACTCATCTGAGAGAAACCATTCTGTTCTGAACCTGAGTCCCTGACTTCAAAGGCCATTCTGGAAGACACTGTTCTTGATCTTGCAGCTTACTCCCAGACAAGACAAACCTAAGCCTCAGCGACCATTAAACATTAGCAGGCCCCTCCTACACTAGCCCCTCGGCCAGGTTTGTCTCCCTGCCACGGCAGGCAGACACGCAGCTGCTGCCCCTAGGCAATAACCCTCTTTGGACAGCTGACCTCTGAGGGTCGCCTGCTGGCTGAGTCATCTGCTACCTCCTCAGGCTAGGGGTGGGTGTGTGGCTCCTGAGATTCTCATACACCCAAACCTTCCATCATCTTACATCAGTTATGTTCTTGCACTTTGGCATGATGGGATCATAGAAGACTGAACATGCTTTTCAGTTTTGCTTCGGGAAATAGAAATAATGAATTTCATGCAGTTCTGTCCCATGACGGTGGGTCCAACTTTCCCCAGGGTAACTCTATAACAAATTTGTGGGAACCCAGGTAATTGTTCTCAGTCTCCCCTGTGCATTACACCTGGTTTTTCTTTAGTAGACAAGCACTGCAGAGGTTACAGCCAGGGGGCAGTACAACTCCCTGTCCCTGGGTTCCAGCCAGATTTGTCAATGTCCCAGTGGCCTGTAGAGGAAAGTGCTGAATGGGTGATGAGTGTTAAGGAGGGCACTTGTGTTGAGCAAGTGTTACATGTAAGTGATGAATCATGAAATTCCACTCCTGAAATCAATATTACACTATATGTTTACCTAGAATTTAAACAAAAATTTAGAAAAGAAAAAAAGGTGCATATGAGCATCTAACGTAACTGCAGTCCTGGAAATTGATTGAGAACAGCTGCCCCCTAGCTGTTTGGGGGAGGCTTCCAGGAGCCTTCCATCCTGCACTCATCACTCTGAAATTCTGAGGGCAACGACCGGAGCAAGGGCTGGAAGGCAGTGGGCTAGGGTCATGGAACAGGGCTGCAGGGGATGGCCTCACCGCAGAGCCCTCTCTGCCTTCGAGACTGACATCCTGATGACTCCACCTAGGAAAAGCCTTAGGAAAGGGGGTCACACAGAAAGCTTTAGGAGGAGTCCTGGTGAAGAAGTCCATTGTTACTCCTGACCTCCCCACAATAGATCCCCGTCAACTATGTTAGGTGAGTTAAGATCCTAAGCAGGGCGTGTAGTAGGAGGTGAACCAAGGAGAAGGCGTGACCCAGAGCCCATGAATGACCCCAAATTCCTTTTCCTTGCTTCTGTCACTGGTCTAACATGATCCCTGACCAGACAGCCAAGAGAACACAGCTCAGGAGCTCCCTCTGCCTCTGTGTTGTGGTGAAGCTTCAGTTCAGTCCTGTTTCTTAGGCATAAAATAAAGACATGGGGCTCTGTTGCTTCGATGCCCAACTCACTTACCCATTTGGGAAAATGGTACCTTCTAGGCTGCCCAAAGCTAGAAAATCCGGAGGACAGTTAGAGGAGGGAAGGGGAGGCCAGTTCAGGAGGTTGATTTGGGTTGAGCATGGGAGAGAGGGGCAAGGATTTCTGGGGTGAGACCCTGGCATGCAGGGCAGCATTCTGGGGTGGGTCCAGCCACTAGAGGGAGCATGGTCTGAGGCCGGCCTAGGTGGCCTTGAGGCAAGGGGAGCTAATCAGCCAGACCCCATGTCCCCTGCAGCCTTGGCAGTGAGGCAGGTGTGCTGGCGCATGCAGAAGAAATGTGACTGGACATCCTTCACACACTTCCTTTATCCTGCATGAAGTCCTGTAACAAAGCGAGTCTCCCTCCTCTCACTGACTCACCTGGGACCAGATGATCCCACCCTCAGGTGTGCGCCCTGCTGAGCAGGGCCAAGGGAAGTGCTTCTCTGAGGTTGGCAGAAATGGTTGAAGGGGATATTGCCGAATGCAGGGAACTTTCTTTGGGTTGGTTGGGGGAAAGGGTCCGTTTTAATTTTCTTTGTCCCTACATCCCCTGCCCTTTCACTGTCCTCCTGCTGGGGCAAGGTGAGCCCAACATTGGGCTGACTACAAAGGGGACAAATGTGGCCTCAAGTCCATGGCCTTCTCCTCCATCTGTCCAGATAGGGCGTGGGTACAGGTGGGGCCTCTGGGCAGGGCAGGAGCAGGACAGCATGTCCTACAACCTCCCACCGAGGAAGGGGCAGCAGGGTGGAAAGGCTTTGAGTAGGAGCCAGGAGAGGAGGGGAGAAGGTGCACATTCTCAGCCCCAACAGGGGGAAGAGCTGGGACCCTGGTTCCAGGAGCTCAGATATGGAGGCCTTTCCCTCTCTGTCTGCTGGAGGGAGAGGTGGCCGCAGGGGTCCAAGCTGTGTCTGGGGCTCACACCAAGACCCTCAGGTGAGAGGTGTTGCAAGGCTAAGCTGCTGGCTGGGTCTGGCTGAGTCTGGAAGCTGCAGGGGACCAGCTGCTGCAACTCCTGCCATTTCTGGGGCCCGCATCCTAGGAGGGGAAGCCAGGGACGGCGACAAAGGCACCATCTCCACAATAACAAACCACAACCTCACACATACCATGTCAGCTATGACAGCTCTTATGAACATGAACCTGTAGTATCTGTACAGAAGCATTCTTATATGGAAGAATGCCAGAATGTTCACTTTTCCTCACATTTGGAAGCACAAAGGGAGTTTTATGTACTTCTTGGTAGTTTGGTGTATTTCCACAATTTCTGTTGCTTCTAATCCGAGTATAATGTTGTTCAAAGTTGCCTGGAAGAGCACAGGAGAAAGACATGTTGCACAAATTTGGGATTCACTGCAGATTTTAATCCCTGGGGGCCCAGATCATGGTGGAGGAGCATCTTGCCAGCCAGAACATGGGGTCTTGTGCTTCAAGCATTAGTGGATTCTCCTGGCTCAGACCCTCCGGACTTCATCCATGGATTTGTGTCCGTGTCTCACTTGGTCCAAATGCAAGACTCACAGATGTAGTCCCTGTGGCAATTACTTACCAGACAGAGGCTCATAAGTCTTAGATCCAGGATGCCTGGGTGGCTCAGCGGTTGAGCATCTTCCTTTGGGTCAGGGTGGGATCCTGGAGTCCTGGGATCCAGTCCCAGGGAGCCTGCTTCTCCCTCTGCCTATATCTCTGCCTCTCTCTGTGTCTCTCTCATGAATAAATAAATAAATAAAATCTTAAAAAAAAATAAATCTTAGATCCTAGCTTGGCTTGCAGGACACCCTACTTTCAGTGGGAGTTAGTTTGTGAATGTTGTCTCTACCAGGTAGAGAATCTATTTCTTTTTTCTTTTTTTTTAAATGGAGACACCCGTTTTCTTACCTGTTCCTCCTCCTTCTCTCCTCACTGTCATCTCCAGCTCTGGAAATCCTCCTCCAGATTGGAAAGAGAAAGAAACAGCCCAATGAATCAAACAGATATGCTTGTTCCCTAGGGAAAAATACTTCCTAAGTGCCTTTGGGCTTCAACTGGAAGATGAGGTCAATTATTTCCGACCTATGTGGTTGTTCAGAAAATCCAGAGAAATAAAGTGCATAACATGCCCAAAGAATGTTTGACACCAAGTAGGGTCTTACCACCCATTACCCATCCTTGAATTTCTCTCGTCCTAACAACCATATCTGCTATACCTCTGACAGTCCTTGTTTCCATCTGTGAGGTCCCAGAGGCACAGAGAAGTGAGTAACTTGTCGAAGGTCTCATGGCAGGTAGGTACACATTTGGGCTTGTATCCCAGATATGCAGGAGAAGATTATTTAGGAATCACACTTGGAGTAGCCTGTGACTGGCTCTGGGAATGAGCCCACTCAGAGAAATGGGCCCCACACTCACTCTTTCTCCAGGACAAGGGAATCTGCCATTATTGATGCCTGTCTTCTCTGTGGTGACCACCAACTGCAAGGTAGACAAGGAATGTCATCCTGAGAACTTGGAATTAGGGGCTCTCCATATGGGGGCACCGTTCCCTCGTGCCTCCCAGGTTAACCATACCAGCAATGCATTCATGTTTTCATCAGATAGTTTGACTGTCTGGTAGGGTGCAAGGCATCTTTCTAGGTGCTGAGGAGGAAGCAGTGAACACAACACAGGAAAATCTTGTGTTCATGGCACTTTTGTCCTTGAGTGGCAAAAGAGACAAGTTACATAAATAAGGAAAAACCTTAGAATGACCAACTGGGTTAGGCACATGGGAGATAACAGGAAAGGGGTGGGGCAAGCATGGAACAGGAAATTTGTACCTATATACAAATATTTCTCATTTACATATGTGTCCATTCCCAAGGCTCACTGATGACACTTAGTGACACTTGGTATATGACACAGGGAGGCACAACTGTGTGGCACCATCTGGAGGGAGAGGGAAAGGCAGAGAACCAATGGGAAAACTCTTTTCCATGCTGCCCTGCTCCTTTCCCCCCTGACACTCCATTTCTAGTGACTAATCCCCATCACCCCCAGTGTAAGTCTCTCCCACTGTAATCATCTGGTCTTTGTCTCCCATGGATAAATGAATGAATAAAATTCAAAGGAAACAGATCATCTTCACTTCCTCACCCCTCTCCTTCTTGAGCTGTCCCATCCATCTTGCAGAGGGGTGGGACACTGGGCAGTCAGACCACATCTGGAGTATGAGCCACCTTGGGAGGGATGTAGTGCCATTGAAGGTCACACTGAGGCCAGTGTCCAGGATGGTTATGGTGCCTGAAAGGGACTGAGCAACTCCCTCACAGATGCTCAATGACCCTAGCTTTGTCAGGTGCGAAAGGCTGTCCTGTGGCCTACACGCTGCATGTAGGCTAACAACTAGAACTACACGTGAAGTGATGAGGTACTAGGGAGAGAGGTTCTATACCAATGTTAATTAGTACCTTATTCTGGATCTAATAAAATGAGACAGGGTGTCTGGATGGAGTGAGTCCCAAGTATCTGGAGGAATGCAAACACAGACATGATGTACCCTCTCCTCAGAACATTGTAGAGAGGATTCAGGTGGCTTGATCTGAAATTTGTAATTCTGTGATCTAATGGGATGCCTGAGGGCAGGTAATGGGAATAAATAAAGCTGGAACCTCCTGCTGGGATTGTCTCAGGAATGGGCCCCAGGATGTTCCCATTGCTTCTGCTGTGCATATTCACAGTGCTCTTGATGGATGAAGGTAAAGCCTGGTGAAAGAGGCAGGGATGGGTGGTGAGGGGCTATATGGGGAGCAACTTGACTTTTTGAGAGACTATAAAATGGCTCAAGGACAATTTTTCTTCTTCTCTCCATAGGAGACAGAGTGTGGACAGCGAAATGTATGGTGTAGTTGGTTTGCACTTTTTGGATAAATAATGCCACAATGAGAGGGGACATTCTTGATTGTTTTCAAACATTGTTTCTCTACCCACCCTGACTATATATAACTGTCCTCACTCACTGCTCTAGTGTTTTTTTAACTGCCCTGAGCCTTGGGTGAAGGAGGGAGGGGGCTGGACTCCTCCAGGTCATATGACCTACTCAAAGGTGTAAAGACCCTTGGCAGAAGTCGGGAAGGGTGTCAACTTCCTTCTTGTGAGGTCTATACCATGCTAGTGTAAATGTTGATAGTGGGGCAGGCTTCTGAAGCATAATTACTTTCCCTAGAACTCTGCTTTAAATCTTTCCTTTATTTAGTGATTCGATCTTGCTATCAATGTGCCCACTTTGATGGATACAGATGCCGCAGTGGCTTGAAAAAGTGCTGGAAGTTCAATCTAATGATTCATAACAGGAGTTGTTCCACAGAACACTACTACTACACTGATCGAATTACAGGTAAGTTCAGGTTAGAGAGAGACACAAGACATTACCAATGGTGCCCACCTTTCCTGGAGTCAAGGTGTGGAGGGAAACTGGGACCGTGGGAGAGGCTGGGGAAAGTGGAATTCTCAGTGGTACACCCACCTGAGGTGGAGTCTGTGTGGGAGGCTGAGGTCTTTTCCTGATCCTGTCTAGAGAGACCTCGATGAGATGCAGGCACTGTTTGGGGGATCATTCTCATCCATGGAAAACCAATGAGCTTCTGGAGAGATGTCATTGCTGGGAAGACAGTGTGATTAAGCAAGGCGATCACACTTGCTTTTTTTCTCTCTTTAGGGAGAGCCCTGTATCGTTATACACGATTGTCTTGTAAAGTTTGTGAAGAGGGAATGGTCCAAGTATTCCATGACTTACTGAAAGAAACATTTTGCTGCAGTCATGATAACTTGTGTAATAATGGCAACATAAATTTAGATACTACACTGAAATTTGGAGTGGGGGTAGATAACATGACTGATTTGATAACACATAAATAATAAACATGTTTTTAGATCTTTAAACCATATAGGAACATATATTTTCTTAAATAATCCTTTCTCTTCCCCTCTAAAATAGAAAAGGATATACTAGAGGTGCACCTGACTGCCTCCGTCAAAAAAGCATGGGGCTCTCGATCTCGGGATTGTGAGTCATACCATGTTGGGTATAGAAGTTACTTAAATGAACTTAAAAACAGAGATAGTATAAAAGATAATAGACCCTAAAGTGAAAAAGATACACACAAATGCACATATACCATAAAGCAATAGGACAGCATTGACTAACCACAGCAACTGAATTAGTTTAAAAAGATTTTTGTTTAGTAAACAGAGCAAAATCCAACTCTACGATGATTCAGAAATATGACGAAGTCAAAACAATTCAAGATGGGAAAATATAATTTAATAATGAGTGTGGATCAGGAGCCTATTTTGGGGCTCAAAATCATCAAAAGAGATAATATACTTCACATTATTAAAGCCACTAACCTACAATAAAGATATAAATGATTAAAACTTAAGCAGCCTATACCACAGCAGCAGCTTTTCTTAACAACTCTCCTATAGAAACTATAGGAGATATGATGAGAAAAAGAAATGCATGCTAATCACTAGATCATGTGGGTAAATAATTAGCAAGGAGACTGAAGACATATACAACATGATTATTAAGGCAGATCCTAGAAACCTATATCTAATCCTGAATGCAGATAATAGAGAACACAGCTTTTCAAGTATGCATAGGACATTAACAAAGATTCTTCACATATATCTGCCCTTTGGAGGATAGAGTTGATTTATATCTGAACTGTAAAAGATCCATATTTTTCTCAGTAGATGCTTGGCCTTTTGGCCAGGATAAAAACATTTATGACGTCCTCTTTAAAGTCTGAAACTCCCCTGGTGATTCCCAGCATCATTTTATTTACTGAAAAAATAAACTGTTTTCCAGTCTGGCTTGATCACATGGTCAGAGACATTATAACCCCACCCCTCCCCACCAACCACATGCACCCTCATTAAGAACTTTTGTTTAAAATAGTCCTGAAGCCGAGATTCCTCACACAGATTTTGATTGTGCAATCCAGCAACAGAGAACAGTCTGTATGTAAATGAGGACTCCTGGGAACTTGTGCATGGAATGTCTCTTGGATTTCCCCAACTTTTGTCTGCCCTCTCCTCCTTTTGCTTCACTGTATCCTTTGTCTTCAAATAAAAGCTGTATTCAGTATGCACTATAAGTATTTCCTAGAGAATAAGTGTGTTCTGTGAAGTCCGATGACATTTTCCAGATATCTAAATTTGGAAAATCGGGGTCCCTGGGTGGCGCAGCGGTTTAGCGCCTGCCTTTCGCCCAGGGCGCGATCCTGGAGACCCGGAATCGAATCCCACGTCGGGCTCCGGTGCATGGAGCCTGCTTCTCCCTCTGCCTGTGTCTCTGCCTCTCTCTCTCTCTCTCTCTCTCTCCCTCCCTCTCTGTCAATCATAAATAAATAAAATATTTTTTAAAAAAATCTTTGACGGGGCACCTGGACGGCTCAATGAATTAAGACTCTGCCTTCAGCTCAGGTCATGAGGCCCAGGGTCCTGGGATTGAGACCTGCATCAGGGTCTTCCTCTTCCTCCCCATTCATTCTCTCTTTCTTTTTCTCTGTTTCTTTGTCTGAAATAAATAAATAAAATCTTTAAAAATAAATAAATAAAAATAAAAACATTTGACAAAGTATTAGCAAACATTTCAATAGTAGAGAAAAGGATAGCATAGAATGAATGATTTGTTTTTTGTTGAATAACAAACCATTCCAAAACTCAGTGGCTTAAAATTACAAATTATTTTCCTGTGTCTGAGGAATTCAGATGATCCTGGTTTGCTCAGCTGGGCAGCTCTGCTAATCTCAGCGAGACCAGACTCATTCATATGTTTAGGAGGTAGCTGGAGATTGATTGATTTAGGTTGGCCTTAGCTAGGGTGACCCAGCTCTGCTCTGCATGTTCATCTTTTCCTGGGACCAACAGACTAGCTTAGACATGTCTTATTCATGGCAATGGCAGAAGCATAAGAGAGCAAGAGCCAAGCCCATGAGTCTGTAAACTTCTGCTTACATTAAATTTGCTAACACCCTAATGGCCAAAGCAAGTTACATGGCCATTAGGAAAATGGGCAGGTAATCCACCTACAATGGGAGGACATTGAGAGTTTGCAATTTAAAGGATGTTGACATAAAGGAGCGGTGAAGAATTGGGATCAGGTGATGCAATGCAGGCCAAGTAAACCTTATTCTAGGGATGCCAGAGTGGTTCAGTGTTAAAAATGTCAATTAACATAATATTATAATAACAAAAAATAGATGATCATCCTAAAAGATAATAAGTAGTCATTTCACAAATTTCAACACCTGTTCATCTGTTTAAGAACTCAAAAGTGGAATTGATGAATGTCTTTAACATGAGAAAGTGATACATATCTCAGTTCAAAAGCCTGAGTTAGATGGTTTCATGTTAGATGGTTTCATGCTAAAATAAGAAATGAGGCAAGGATGTTCATTACCCATACTGATAATTAATATAATATTAGAAAATTAATCGATGTAATTACTTATGGAAAAGGATTAGAGGTCTTAGAATTTGAAAGGAAGAGACAAAACTATTTTCTCTTGCAAATGAAGGAGTGTATATCTGATGAAACCAAAAGATTCAATAGATAAGCTACGAATAACACAAAAGTTATTAAAGTACTAGAACATGAAATCAACATTCAATTATTAACAGCATTCACATATACAATAACTACTTAGAATATAAAATGGAATGTCTGTCTCATGTAAAGTAGAAAAACATCCATATAAAGAAATCTATTTAAAAAAAGCTATAAAAGATACAGTAGTTGGATTGAAAAAAATGCCAATAAAAGCATACCATCACATTTTACCCTGGAGTAAGACAAGGCATGAAGATCAATTGGAAGAATAAACAAACAAGAAAGGCCAAGAAAATGCAGAAAGCAGGAATGAAAGAGGGCTAGCCTTTCCTAATATTGAAATCAGCAACGAAGCTTCTGTAACTAAAACAATATGGTATTAATACATGATTAGACAAAGAAGACAACTTCTTGAAAAGATTTCTTTGATGATTTAAATGGCCGTCAAAATAATTTTCTTATTAAAGTAGTGCTTTCTCTGTTCCTTCCTGTGTCATAACCTTCAAATATAAGGACACTTCTGAATTCTATCACTGTATTTCTATCTTGTTTTTAAAGTTCATGTGAGTGAAATTATAGAAGTGATATGAACTGTGCTCTTTTGTGCCTGGCTTCTTTTGCTCATCATTATGTCTTTGGAAGTTATCCATGTTGTTTGCATATAGCAATAGTTTAGTCTTTATATTGCTGTGTAGGGTCATGCTGTATAAATATACCATATTTTATCTTTTCTGCTGTCTACGAACAATTGGGTTGTTTCTAGTTTTTAGTTATCACAAATAAAGCAGTCATGAAACTCATCCTCCAACACTCCTCCCCCCCACTTCTTCCTCTTCCTTCTCCTTTTTCTTTTGTGGCAACTCCTTCATTAGAAAATAGCACTCCTGGGGATCCCTGGGTGGCTCAGCGGTTTGGAGCCTGCCTTTGGCCCAGGGTGTGATCCTGGAGTCCTGGGATTGAGTCCCACGTCAGGCTCCTGGCATGGAGCCTTCTTCTTCCTCTGCCTCTCTCTCTCTATGTCTTTTGTGAATAAATAAATAAAATCTTAAAAAAAAAAAAAAAAGAAAATAGCACTCCTAAAAACATACTCTATGTGGGTTATTTGTTCAAAGGAAGCAAAATGGTTATATGCTCTAAAGGCAGGGAAAACAATGATTAAAACAATTTCCTAATTTGATCTTGGACTAACATGGTCGGGAACAGTTAACGGGCTCAAGAAGAAGGTAGGGTTTAAAATGAAATTCATTCTTGAAAAGTAGCAGACAATGAAACTATTAAATACTTCTTTACAGTTTTAAATGATTAACAGGTAACATGTTTTAGTCACACGCCTATCATAGGGGAACTCAAATGGAAATTACACATTTGCCCTCCAGTGAGCTACTTCCTATTAAAGAAAGAAATACATTCTGGGGAATTTGGAAGCTGTTGCAACTGCCCATAGTGACATGAATGAAAGAGACAAGTCTTTAGAATCAGAGCGATTAGAGCTATAATTATTATACTCTATTATAATACAGTATTGCCTGTAATCACTGTTTTGCGCACTAGATGTTCTGGACTTATTTATCTACTGGTTGCATGTTTGTACCTTTAAACAATAGCTCCTCAATTCCTCCACCCTTAGACCCTGGTAACCATCCTTTTTACTCTTTATTCTTACTAGTTTGGCATTTTAGATTCCACATATAAGTGAGATCATACAGCATATGTCTTTCTCTGTCTAATTTATTTCACAAAATACCATCAAGTTTCATCCTGTTGGGGCGCCTGGATGGCTTAATTGGTTATGCATCTGCTCAGGTCATGATCACAGGGTTCCTGGAATGAGCCCTGTGTCAGGGTCCCTGCTCAGCAAGGAGTCTGCTTCTCCCTCTGCCTCTCCCCCTGGCTCGTGCTCTCGCTCTCTCTCTCTCATTCTTTGTCAAATAAATAAATAAATAAATAAATAAATAAATAAATAAATAACTCTTTTAAAATTTAAAAAATTAAAATAAAAAAATGTCTCATCCTGTTTTCTCAAGGGTCAGAATTTCCTTCTTTATCAGGGCTGAACAATATTCCCGTGTGTGTTGGGGGAGGATATCACATCTCTTATTTATCCATTCATCTGTTGAGGAACGCAAGTTGTTTTCACAGCGTGGCTGTTATAAATAATATTATAAATAATGCTGCAATAAATGTGGAAGTGCATATATCTCTTTGATATCCTGTTTTCATTTCTTTTGGGTATATATTCCAGGAGTGGAGTTGCTGGACCATATGGTAGTTCTATTTTAAAATTTTTGAGGAACCCCCATGCTCTTTTCCATAGTAGGTGTATCAATTTACATTCCCACCAATGGTGCCTAAGAGTTCCCTTTTTTCTTCATATTCTCACACTTGTTATCTCTATTTGTCTTGATGATAGCCATTTTAACAGGTGTAAGGTGATAGCTCATTGTGGTTTAGATTTCTTTGATGATTAGTGATGTTGAACATCTTTTCAGGTACCTATTGGTCGTTGGAAATCTTCTTTGGAGAAATGTCTATTTAATTCTTCTGCCCAATTTTAAATTGGATTTTCTTTTCTTTTCTTTTTGTATGAATGCTTGGAGACTGTGATGTGTTACAAAGACTGTGATCTTCACAAAGATCCCAATTTGAATCACCCCAGTTCTGTTACTATATCACCAAATGGCCCTCTTAAGGGCCATTTAAGAGCACTCTTTTCCTTATTTATGAAATAAAAATAATAGCATCTTCTTTACTGAGTTATTGCAAGAAAGAAATGAGATCTTATATTAATTGCCTGGTATGTATTAGGTGCTCAATAAATGCCAGAAGTTGTTTTATTGTTATTGAATTGTATGAGTTCTTTATACATTTTGGATATTAACCTCTTATCTGATATAAGGCTTGAAAATATTTTCTCCCATTTTGTAAGTTACCTTTTCATTTTATTTTTTATGTTTGGCTGCATAGAAGCTTTTAGTTTGATTTAAACCCACTTTTGTTACTTGTGCCTTTGATGTCATATCTAAAAAGTCTTTGCCAAGACCAATGTCAAGAAGCTTCTTTCCTCTGTTTTCTTTTAGGAGTTTTGCAGTATTAGGTCTTTAATGCAAGTTGAATTAATTTTTGTGAATGGTTTAAGATAGAGGTCCAATTTCATTTTTCCGTGTCTGAGTATCTATTTTTCCCAACATCATTTGTTGAAGAGACTATCTTTTTTCCACTGAGTATTCTTGACTCCCTTGTCAAATATCAATTGACCATAAATACAGGAGTTTAGTTCTGGGCTCTCTGTTCTGTTCGATTGATTTTTCCTTCTATTTTTATGCCAGTACCATACTGTTTTAATTTTTATAGCTTTATGGTATAGTTTGATATCAAGAATTGTGATGCCTCTAGCTTCGTTCTTCTTTCTCATGATTGGTATGGCTACACAGGGTCTTTTGTGGTTCCACAGAAATTTTAGTATTGATTTTCTATTTCTTTAAGAAATGCCATTAGAATTTTGATAGGAATTATGTTGAATCTATAGATGGCTTCGGGTATATGGACATTTTAACAATATTAATTCCAATTCATGAACATGGGATATCTGTCCATTTGTTTGTGTCTTCTTCAATTTCTTTCATCAATGTCTTGTAGTTTTCATTGTACAGATTTTTCACTTCCTTCCTTAAATTTATTCCTAAATATTTTTGGTTTATTTTGATGCTCTCATGAATGAGATAGTTGTCTTTATTTCTTTTTCAGATATTTTGTTGTTAGGTACAAGTGCAACTAGTATCTGTGTGTTGATTTTATAACCTAAACTCTACTGAGTGTGTTGCTTACTTCCAATACCTTTTTGGTTATGTCTTTAGAGTTTTCAAATATATGTTCACATCATCTGCAAATAATGATAATTTTACTTCTGATCCTTTCTGATCTTTTATTTCTTTTTCTTTCCTAATTGCTCTGATTTGGACTTCCAGTAGATCTTGAGTAAGAGTAGTGAGTGTCAGCCCCTTTGCCTTGTTCCTGACCTTAGAGGAAAAGCCTTCAATTTTTCACTATATGCATAATGTTAGCTATGGGCTTGTCATATATGGTTTTTTATTATGTTGAGGTATGTTCCCTCTATAAACACTTTGTTGATAAGTTTTCTCATGAAATGCTGTTATATTTTGTCAAATGCTTTTTGTATCAATCAAAATGATCATATAATTTTAATCTTTCATTCTATCAATGTAGTATATCACGTTTATCGATGCACATACTGTTGAGCCATCCTTGTGTCCCAGACATAAATTCCATTTGGTTACAATGATTAATCCTTTCAATGTGTTGTCAAAGTTAGTTTGCTAATATTTTGTTGAGAATTTTTATATTTACCAGGGATATTAGTCTATAGTTTTCTTTTGTGGTAGTGTTTTTATCTGGCTTCACCATCAGGGTAGTGTTGGCCTTGTAAAATGAATTTTAAAATATTCTCTCCTTTTTAATTTTTTGAAAGAATTTGAGGATCGATGTTAATTATTTTTTAAATGTTTGATATAATTTGCTGACAAAGGCATCTGATCCTGGGATTTTTTTGTGTTGTGAGGGCTTTGATTATGGATTCAATCTCCTTACTCATTATTGGTCTATTCAGATTTTTTATTTCCTCCTGATTCAGACTTGGTAGGTTATGTTTCTGTAAATTTATCCATTTTTCCTAGGTTCACCAATTGGCAAATGACTATTCTTAGTGGTCTTTTATAATTCTTGTTATTTTTGTGTTATCAGTGTAATGTCTCCTTTTTCATTTCTGATTTTATTATTTGAATCTTCTCTCTTTTTCCTAGTCTAGCTAGTAATTTGTCAATTTGTTTTTTTTTGAGAAACCAGCTCTTACTTCTGGTATTTTAAAATTTTCTTGTCTCTATTTCATTTATTTCCATTCTGATCTTTGCTATTTCCTTGATTCTGCTATCTGTGGACTTATTTTGTTTTGTTTTTCTAGTTCTTTGAGTTATAAAATTAGGTTTATTTGATAAATTTCTCTTTTCTTAATGTGTGCATTTATTACTATTAGACTTCTCTCTCAGAATTGCTTTTGCAGCACCTCATATGTTTTGTTATATTGCATTTCCATTTTTGTTTGTCTCAATATATGTATTTTTAATTTTTCTTTTGATCTCTTCTTTGAGCCATTGGTTGTTCTGGAATGTGTTGTTTAATTTCCATATGTTTGTAGATTTTTCCATTTTTCTTGTTATTGATTTCTAGCTTCATACCACTGTGGTCAGAAGATACTTGGTATGATTTCAATCTCCTTTAATTTGCCAAGACTTGTTCTGTGTCCTGTCTTACAGACTATCCTGGGGAATGTTACATGTGCACTTGAGAAGAAAATGTATTCTGTTTATGTTGGATAGAATGTTTTATAAATATCTGTTAAGTCCATTTGACCCAATGTGTGGTTTAAGTCCATTGTTTACCTGTTGATTTTCTGTCTGGATAATCTATCCAATGCTGAAAGTGGAGTATTAAAGTCCCCTGCTGCTATTGTATCATTGTCTATTTCTCCTTTAATTTGTTAGTATTTGCTTATTGATACATTTAGGTGCTCCAGTGTTAAGTTTGTATATATTTATAATTATCCTATCTTCCTGATGAATTCCATTATGTATTGACCTTCTTTGTCTCTTATTACTGTTTATGACTGAAAGTCTATTTTGTGTGATATAAGTACAGCTATCCTGCTTTCTTCTGGTTTCCACGTCCATGAAATATCTTTTTCCACACCTTTGCTTTGAGCCTATGTGTATCCTTAAAACTAAGGTGAGTTTCTTATAGACAGCATACAATCAAGACTTGTTTTATCCATTCAGCCATCTGATGTCTTTTGACTGGGGAATTCAATCCATGTACATTTTTTTTTCAATCCATGTACATTTAGAGTTATTATTGTTATATAAGGATCTACTAATGCTATCTTATTAATTGTTTTCTGGTTGTTTTGTATTTATATTATTTCTTTCCCACTCTCTCTCTGCCTATCTTTGTAAATTGATAATTTTCCATAATTTTTTGTTCTTTCTCCCCTTTCTCAGCTTTTGTGTGTCTACTACGGGTTTTTGCTTTATGCGTGAATCTTATTGAAGTGATAATAATTGTAGTTGCATTATTTTTGCACATAAGTCTGATTGCTGAGGTAAGTCCCAAGTAGTTTAAACAGTCCAGTTTAAGGTGATGGCATCTTACCTTTGAATGTCTACAAAAGCCTTACCCTTTTGCCCTTTTACTCCCCCATTTTAAAATTTTGATGTTATTATTTACCTCTTTTTATATTGTATATTTGCTAATAAATTATAGTAGCTAAAATTATATTAATGCTTTTCCCTTTGCCCTTTGTATTATAGCTAAGTGGTTAACACACCATCCTATTAGAGTTTTCTAAGTCTGACTGTATATTAACCTATAGCAGTACATTGTATATTTTTGTGTGTTTCATGCCATCAATTAGCATCTTTTCATTTTAGCTTGAATGGCTCCTTTCAGCATTTCTTGCAAGGTAGGTCTAGTGGTGATAAAGTCCCTCAACTTTTTGTAAGAATTATTTTTATGTTATGGATAAACATAAGGTATAAGGATTGCAGGTATCTCCTCCAAGTCTGTAGCTTACTTTTTTACTCCCTTAATGATGCATTTTGATGAACAGACATTGTTAATTTTAATGTGGTCTAATTTATTATTCTTAAAAAATGATTTTGCTTTTTAGGTTATGTTTAAGTAACTTTTGGCTCTTCCAAAGTTATAAATGCATATTATGCTTTCTTCTAGTTTTTTGTATACTTTTCATATTCTATTTATAATCCAGTTTGAACTTGTTCTTTGTGTTATAAGAAAGAGGTAATGGATAGAAAATTTAACTGTGTAGAGGACCCAGAATTAGTATTAGTGCTAATGGAAATACAGCGTACTATGAAAGGAGCATCTCAAATTAGTTGAAAAAAACATACATTTTATTTTTTTATTTTTTTTTTAAATATTTATTTATTTATGATAGTCACAGAGAGAGAAGCAGAGACACAGGCAGAGGGAGAAGCAGGCTCCATGCACTGGGAGCCCGACGTGGGATTCGATCCCGGGTCTCCAGGATCGCGCCCTGGGCCAAAGGCAGGCGCCAAACCCCTGCGCCACCCAGGGATCCCAAAAACATACATTTTAAAATAAATATTGTTGGGCTATTAGATAGCTATGTGGAAATACATCAAATTGGATCAATTTCTTACACAGATAAATTCTAAATGGAAAATTTGAGTGTTAATTTAAAGTAAGTATGAGAAGGAAACATGCATGAATTATTTTCTAACTGAGGCATAAAAAGTGGCTGAATTCCATTATCAGGAAAGTGCAAGATATCCTTTACAACCACTAGAATAGCTAAAACTTAAATGGCTGATAATAATTGGTGATGGGAAGAATGTGGAACTCTCATACAGTGCTGGTAAAACTATATATTTGTATGACCACTTTCACAATCTATTTGGCAGTTTCTTTCAAAGTTATACATATGCTTCTAGGCCTATCCTATGACTTATAAATTTTACTTTTATTTACCTACTCAAGAGAAATGAATGTGTATGTCTACCAAAGGATGACCATAGTAGCTTTATCTACAATAGCCCAAATCTTGAAACAACTTGATATCCATCAACATGAGAATCAATTTAATAAATTATAGTGTATGTATACAATGGAGGGAAAAAAGAACAAACTTTTGGCATAAGCAAAAACATGCATTAATCTTAAAAATATCTGGTGAGTGATAGAAGCCAAACTCAAGAAAGTATACTGTGTCTACTTTCATTTGTTCAAGTTCATAAATTCAAGAATAGGTAAAACTATACTATGGTGATAGAAGTTGGAACAATAACTTAGGGAGTGAGTGGTTACCTGAAGAAACATACTGGGTTAATAGGAATGTTTTATATTTTATCTGGGATAGTGGTTACATAGGTTTATACATTTCTCAAATCACATCAAACAGTATACTTAACATATGTATTTTTTATTTTATATGAATCACACTTAAATTAAGAAGATAAAGTAATTAGGGTTGACTGCGTGGCTGAGTCGGTTAAGAATCTGACTCTTGATTTCAGCTCAGGTCATGATCTCAGAGTTGTGAGTTCGAGCTCCACTTTGGGCTCTGTGCTGAGTGTGGAGTCTGTTTAAGATTCTCTCTCTCTCCCTCTCCCTCTGCCCTCCCCTTTAAAAAAAATAGAAGATGATAAAGTAATTCTATTTCAACTCATAATGAATACTGGATCTAGTTAATAATAATCAATGGAGGCTAAAGCTGTCAGATAAGAGATTGAAGAGAAACTTTATATTGTATAAGACAAATCTGAGAACAAACAAATCTATGTGATCAATCTCGACATCATTAAAACTAAGAAAACATGTGCCTTCAGCTATTTCCAATAAGATTGGGTAAGATTATCCTTTCTAAACTTACACTTCTATTTTATAATGGTAGTATTGATGATGAATTTTGAAGTAAGTTTAGCTAATGAGTTTTGGAATAATCCCATAAAAAATAATTGTTAGTTAAGATACTTGAATACTGAAGGGCTCCATAAAAAGAAGTGTCTTTTGCATGATCCCTTCAAGGAAAACATGATAAAGTGAACATTCTTTATTTGGTAGGGGATAGAGATTACCATTCCTAATAGACTCAAGAAAATAGGTATGCAGCCAGAAAAAGCATAAAAGCATCATAAATCCTGTAAACTTAAACAGATGCACAAGAAAAATTTCATCAACATTACTGGCTGTTCAATTAAACACAACAAACTTTCACCGGCTTGCTAAAGGCCACAGAAATGAGTAAGACATGGTATCTATTCTTAGTGTGATTTGTAACTTACTGGGGCAAATCAGACAAGCAGAGAAATGATTCATCGAGAGAGATCGTCAAAAAAAATTATACATAAATGACTTGGGTATTCAGAGAAGGAAAATTTGTACAATAGTGGTGTGGGTTCCTGGAGAGGTGATAGTGGAAGTGGAGAGCAAAAGAAGAAAGGAACAGGGAAAGATTAGGAGAAGAGGGAGAAGAAGGGAGAGTTGTGATGTATCTTGAGTGTGCATCTTGACAGACCTACAAGTGACCGTGTGTGAGAATGACTATCACAGAGGCAGAAATGTCCTTACTCTCTGATTTGCACTAACATCGTATGTGAATGTACTCCGTAAAGGCCAAGAAAATCATGACTGAGTTTGAAGTGAACGCAGTCCACTTGGGAAAATAATGTCTGTTGAGGACAATCTCAAGTGTCCACCATCCATTTTGCTATTTCTGCTTAATTATAGTAACGATAGATGGGAGCTTTGGATCAAAATATTTGTGAACTTTCATCCAAAGTGTTTCTAGTGCACCTCAACTAATTTAAGCTAATCACAAGGTTTTTTAATTGTCTTGTTTTAAATTATGCTATACTGAGCCTTTTGGGACAAGCTTCTTGGATATGGAGATGCCAGTATCCCTGTCATGGGAGAAATCTATTATTCAGAATCATTATCCTCCAACTGAGGTAGAAATCAAGCTGGAGGCACTGGGAAGGATGACACTGAATGAAAGAGCTGCAGTATGTCAAAGACAGCAGGAAACAAGGGCAGGGAGAGGGGAGAGATGAAGGGGAGAAATAACAACATTCTAAGGCAGATATTTTTTTTATTTTATTTTATTTTATTTTATTTTATTTTATTTTATTTTATTTTATGGGTGCATTTTATTTTTATTTTTTATTTATTCATTTATTTTTTTATTGGAATTCAATTTGCCAACATATAGCATAACACCCAGTGCTCATCTCATCAAGTGCCCCCCTCAGTGCCCATCATCCAGTCATCCCCACCCCCTGGCCCACCTCCCTTTGTTCGTTTTTGAAGTTACAATAATTGATCTTGCAGCATTTATGAACATAAGTCCGATTGTTGAAATCAAATGTCAAGTCTCTGCAGAATTTCTGACACACCATATACGATAATTGCAGAATGTTATCTGTAATAAGAAGGAACATAGAAAATAAGCCAGTGATCTAAGTTCTGTAAAGACAGGTCAAACCTGGCAGTAGTCCTGTCAGTGAAAATTTAATTAGGCATGAAAGTAGGTTTAGGGATGGCTTCAGAGCTTATACTTACCAAAAGGACTGAGCGGGGAGATGTAGAAATCACTAGCCTCCTTCATGGTTGCTTGCCTGAGTCCCTAACAAACTCAACTCCATATAGCTGCTTCATTCTTTTTCCTGGTAGATTAGCAACTAGTCCTTTAGTGTCTTCAGAGTTAAAGCTCTGTTTGGTCAGTTTCATTGGGAATATGGAATGCCCATCTTCTTCCTCCTATCTCATTTTCCCCAATCCTCTTCTGTCTGCATGCACAGGGACCTGAGCTCAGGGGCATTCTGCTCTTTGGTTCCTCTCCTGGATTGGCTTAGTCTGAGATATGAGATTGCTGAAGTACTCTCCTAAGAATTTTCCAAGAATCTCACAGAACCTCCCTTCTCCCTCTAACTTACCCTGGAAGATCTTTAAAGTCATGCATGACTCGAACTTCTGAGCAACACAGATACCAAAGCCTCTCCTGCAGCGATCTGTCCTTGTGCGAAGGTGGCATGTCATGCATGTGAGCGGTGTCACTGCTGGAGAGCGTGGAGCTGGTGTGAGACCAGGGGAACTGTAGAAGGAGCTAGAGTTGTCTAGACCTGATTGTGGGAGGAGAGGGGTGGTGCAAGGAGTGGATGAAGAGCTGGTGGTGAGTAGAAGAACATGTAGTAAACAGTTGGAGCTCTTACCAACTTCATATCCCAGGGAAATGCCATTGTGAGAATAAAAGGATTCTTCTGGTCCCTCTGTCAGCCCTTTTAACCTGGGTAACTTAGAGCAACGATTTAGCCTCCATGGCATTGATTTTTCTAGCTTTAAAATAGTCCTGTTTATGATGGCCTAGCCTACTTGACAGCACTGTAGATAGTCAGGAGTGTAATAATGAAGGTGACTGCTTTAAAATAATACCCACTATTTGCTTCCACGTGGAGGGACCTGGAGGGTATTATGCTAAGTGAAATAAGTCAATCAGAAAAGGCCAAACATTATATGGTCTCATTCATTTGGGGAATATAAAAATTAGTGAAAGGGGATAAAGGGAAAGGAGAGAAAATGAGTGAAAATATCAGTGAGGGAGACAAAACATGAGAGACACCTAACTCTGGGAAATGAACAAGAGGTAGTGGAAGGGGAAGTGGACAGGGGGTTGGGGTGACTGGGTGATGGGCACTGAGGGGGACACTTGGCAGGAGGAGCACTGGGTATTATGCTATATGTTGGCAAATTGAACTCCAATAAAAAATTCTAAAAATAAAATAAAATAAAATATTTTTCCTAAGCTACTGTCTGTTGCTAACATTTGCTGCTTAGATATTGTTAGGTAACATACTGTAATTTTGAACTTTGAACTGAATCTATGTAAAGTCCTCATGAGTCCTGACACTTATTGTGGTATTGTGGGGTGAGCTAATTGAAATACAGGTTTAATAAGAGAGAGAAGCAAACAAAAACCTCCTCCTTGGGGCACCTAAGTGGGAAAGGAAAGTAGCATTTGTTGAGCATCTCATTTGGACCATGTTCTCTCACTTTGTCTCTGATTTAATCATCACAAACGCTTTATAAGTATTTCCCCATTTCTCATATGAGCAAGGTACAGAGATTTTAGGACTGCAACTGAAACATTTTTTAAAAATCTGATTCTAGAGCATCCAATATTTCCTCTCCTATAATCATTTATTTCCATATAAAGTCCCTGATGAGGGGTGTCAAAAGCTATTGTCCAGCACTAGAACTATGAAATTATTCATTATAGACTGACCAGCTCTCTCAGCAAATGGGATACAGATTTATGAATGAAAAGGATGGCCTCAGGAAAATCTTGGTAGGATTTTGAATTATGGGGAATGGTAGAGATAGAATGAGGGAAAAGTATGAAGGGGCAGCAGCCATTGTGGCTTGAGCCCCTGGTAAAGAATGGCAGAATGTTGAGAAGGTCAGAAAAGTTGGCACATAAAGCAGGAGGAGCATTCCGAAGAATGGCTTCCCCTCCCTTCCAAATGTGGTCAAGGCCTGGCCCTCCAAGGATACCTATGGCGCCACAGAGTTTCCAGGGGCTCCTGTATCCTGTCTCTGGAGTCCAGTTCTCAGGCCTGTGACTCACCTACAATGCAGCAGAAAAGGGAGAAGACCATCAAGAAGTGTTTGTCCATTCTGAACCAGAAGTTCCTTGCACAGGAAGAAAAGAAGCCAGGAACTGCAAGAGCAGCTCTTTAGGCTGTAGGGACACAAAACTTCACCACGGGCAGCAATTATTCATGCCAAAGGGGAACCAATCACACAAGGTTTTCTCTGGAAGTTCAAGTTCATTCTCGACCCCAAAGCAAAGAATAATGATAATTAGCAAATTTGGGGGTTTACATTAAGCTTTGTTTTTTTTATTATAATCTTTATCATAGTAATTAGAGTTATGATGTTATCATTCTTATCCTAATTTAACAGAGGATGAAATAAGCTTAGTGAGGTCTAGCATCTTACCCATAATTACATACTGAGTGGAGGCCACACTTATAACCACCTTGATTCAATTCCTCAGCCATTAGAAATGACAAATACCCACCATTTGCTTCGATGTGGTTGGAACTGGAGGGTATTATGCTGAGTGAAATAAGTCCATCAGAGAAGGACAAACATTATATGGTCTCATTCATTTGGGGTATATAAATAATAGTGAAAGGGAATAGAGGGGAAGGGAGAAGAAATGGGTAGGAAATAGCAGAAAGGGAGACAGAACATGGAAGACTCCTAACTCTGGGAAACGAACTAGGGGTGGTGGAAGGGGAGGAGGGCGGGGGGTGAGGGTGACTGGGTGGCAGGCACTGAGGGGGACACTTGACAGGATGAGCACTGGGTGTTATTCTGTATGTTGGCAAATTAAACACCAATAAAAAATAAATTTATTATTAAAAAAATAATAATAAATAAATGGAAAAAAAATAACCACCTTGATTCAATGTTTCCTGGAGATGTATTCATACATTCAACCAATATTTATTGAGAACTTTTGTGTGTCATGCACGGTCCCATGTGTGAAAGTAGAACAATGTATAAGTCAGGAAAGTTCATGTAGCTCCTCTCCCTGTGGGTGAGAAAGAAGAGAGTGAAAGAGATGAGAAGATATATCATCTGTGACCAAGCTGGGCCTTCAACCTAGAACTTCTGATTCTCAGCCCAGAACTGTTACTTCACCTTAGAAGAAATCTGTTCTACCCAGCCATAGATGGTTTATTCTGTAGGGCTTTAAAATTCCCCCCTAGAATTATCAAACAACATGATCTTTACCAAATTTATATTGTGAATCAGCTAGTTTTTCTGATTTAGGTATCTATTTCTACAAAAGTTAACTCAGTTAAGGTTTACCATGGGTAAAGCTCTGGGAAACCATGGCCAGTCCCCGCATTCTAGGGTTCCTAAACCTGTCAGTGAGCTAATGGCACCTTTGGCTAGAGATATTGGAAATCTTCCAGGCAGAGCTAATTTGGCAACATGTTCTTGCTTGTAGGAACAATATGTTCATTAAAACATATTGAGTCGGGGACGCCTGGGTGGCTCAGAGGTTGAGCATCTGCCTTCGGCCTGGGGTGTGATCCTGGAGCCCCGGGATCGAGTCCCACATTGGGCTCCCTGCATGGAGCCTGCTTCTCCCTCTGTCTGTATCTCTGCCTCTCTCTCTCTCTCTCTCTTTCTCTCTCTCTCTGTTTCTCATGAATAAATAAATGAAATCTTTAAAAAAAAACATACTGAGTCTGGTGTTTTTAGATATCAGGTGAAGATTGGGTGACATAGATCTTGGTTCAAGTGCCACATAATTTGCGGTGTTCCTGTTCTATGACCACTAGGAGTGTGGAGCCCTTCTATGCCCAAGAAGAGAGCCAAAAGCCTTAGATGTGAGGGCATTGGTTTCTTTGAAAAGAATTGACTGGAGAATGGAGAGCAAGACTGATGTCTTTGAATCTAATTTTCTATTCTTTCATATTTCAGGAGAGCATCTTAGCAACGGATGGCATTTTTCAGGACTTTCCAAAGGCTTACCAAGAAGGCAAAGCCCTGAGCCTTTTGTACTTGGGTTTGCAAGGCTATCAGAGCATTTCCTGTGTCAGCCATGTTCTCTGTTTAAAGAGAATGACTCTAAAATCATAACAAAGGAAGCAAAGGACATTCTAGGTTAAACTGCAGTTGGTTATCAGTGTTTGTTCTTCGTTCCCCTTGGCAGATGCTTTCTGAAAGGCCCACTGAGTTCTGAGTCTCTTTCCTACTGGAGGATTTCCAGTTAGGATTGTGAAATTTTGCAGTTCTACACAAATATTGGGTTCCTCTGACTTACCCCCCTTCCTCCTCCCCAGTACCTCATCCATCAAATTTTCTCTTGAAAACAATTTCTTTCTTCATTTAGCACAACATAGGAAAGAAGCAGTATTAGAACCTACTAGAGACAGTGTAGTATGATGGAAAGGAGATTTTCCTGGGAGTCTGGAGACCTTTGGTTGATTACTATGGAATTCATGGCATCTTTAGCAAGTCATTTATCTGTGATGTCAGACTTCAATCATTCTTATGGTCCCTTACAATTTTAACATTCTGTAGTTTCAAAATGTAAATCATGAGGATGGGTACTAAGGTCTGTTATTCTGACCTAGCATTCTGCTTGGCACATGATGATGTGCTGAACATATGATGGCTAAATGAAGAAGGGAATGAATGAAGGATAAACCTCACATGATACCACTCTCCACATCCCAGTGAGACAGAGTCCCGAATGAAGGAACTCCATGAAAGAAGGCCATCAACTCAGCACAGATGCAGTATGCCCTGCTCTGAGGAGGAGAAAGCAGAACATTGTGTCCTCATATTCATGGTCTCTCTTGGCTTCAGGGTGGGTAGCTGAGATCCTGGTGATACCACAGATGAGCAACCCTCTTAACTTGTGCTTCTAAATACTGTCCTTTGTTTTGGGGGAATAGACTTTGGCAGAGAGTCAGAAATCAGGCTGCTTTGTTCCTGGGCTCCCAGGGGCAGCTCTGGCTTTCCAGAGTGTGTATAGAGACTAGAGCGTGAGATAATGACCATTTAAAAAAATCCGGTGAAGAGGAGCCTGTTTTCAGGGCCCAGGGAAATCATCCTCACACATCTAATGCTGGTGGGAAAAGAGGTAAAGGAAGGAAGAACAAAACCAACATTTATTGAGTGCTTGCACACAAGCCTAGCCACTTCTCCTTAGATCATGTCATGGAGGCCTCAGACTACCCTGGTGATGAAGTGTCTATCAAGGAGCCCAGCTGAGAATCAAGCATAGATCAGTGTCACTAAAATCCTCGCTTTGTTCACAATATTGCTGTTAATAAAATGCTTTAGATGAAAAGTCCCAATGGCTGATGAAATGTTTCAAAAAACCCTTTCACAACTGTTTATAGACTGATCTTGTGCATGTAAGTAGCAGATTATTGTTAGCATCTTACCTTCATTCTGAGCAAAATTTATTAATATGGGGTCTAGTGTCCTCTTAGTTTCATGGGATCTATGAACCTGGTAGAAAAATCTTATATTTTTCATTAACCTCTTGGCAGGGAGCAAACAATCTGTCCCTTTCAAGGTCCTTCTAACCAGACTAACAATCAAATTGACATGAAGGAGATTAACAGGAGAAAAATCAAATTTAATAGCATACCTATGGGGGAATCCACATTGACATGGAAATTCCAAAGACAGGCAGGCAAAATAAGGTATATATGTCCACCCAAACTAAGGAGAAGGGAGTAGGAGTCTGGAACTTCAGAGGAAAGGAACATAATTTACTGGAAGATAGAAAAGAGTAAACGGTAAACAGATGTTTGCTGGGCCACTCAGAAGCAGTGGGACATCGAGGACTAGGTTCCTCCCCATCTACCCTACCTAGTTCTTATCATAATGTCTTTTTATCTACAGAAATAGCTCTCTTCCTGAAGCAGGTTGTCCATCTAAGTTCTTGTAGGCAGTTGATGGGTAGGTAAAAAGTTTTTCCTTAATCTGCTGGCTTTTAATGGATTGCTTTTTTTATTTATTTTTTATTTTTTTATTTTATTTTTTTTTTGCCTCTCTTTTTTTTTTATTTTTTTATTTTTTTTATTGGTGTTCAATTTACTAACATACAGAATAACCCCCAGTGCCCGTCACCCATTCACTCCCACCCCCCGCCCTCCTCCCCTTCCAACACCCCTAGTTCGTTTCCCAGAGTTAGCAGTCTTTACGTTCTGTCTCCCTTTCTGATATTTCCCACACATTTCTTCCCCCTTCCCTTATATTCCCTTTCACTATTATTTATATTCCCCAAATGAATGAGAACATATAATGTTTGTCCTTCTCCGACTGGCTTACTTCACTCAGCATAATACCCTCCAGTTCCATCCACGTTGAAGCAAATGGTGGGTATTTGTCATTTCTAATAGCTGAGTAATATTCCATTGTATACATAAACCACATCTTCTTTATCCATTCATCTTTCGTTGGACACCGAGGTTCCTTCCACAGTTTGGCTATCGTGGCCATTGCTGCTATAAACATCGGGGTGCAGGTGTCCCGGCGTTTCACTGCATTTGTATCTTTGGGGTAAATCCCCAGCAGTGCAATTGCTGGGTCGTAGGGCAGGTATATTTTTAACTGTTTGAGGAACCTCCACACAGTTTTCCAGAGTGGCTGCACCAGTTCACATTCCCACCAACAGTGTATGAGGGTTCCCTTTTCTCCACATCCTCTCCAACATTTGTTGTTTCCTGCCTTGTTAATTTTCCCCATTCTCACTGGTGTGAGGTGGTATCTCATTGTGGTTTTGATTTGTATTTCCCTGATGGCAAGTGATGCAGAGCATTTTCTCATGTGCATGTTGGCCATGTCTATGTCTTCCTCTGTGAGATTTCTCTTCATGTCTTTTGCCCATTTCATGATTGGATTGTTTGTTTCTTTGGTGTTGAGTTTAAGAAGTTCTTTATAGATCTTGGAAACTAGCCCTTTATCTGATATGTCATTTGCAAATATCTTCTCCCATTCTGTAGGTTGTCTTTGAGTTTTGTTGACTGTATCCTTTGCTGTGCAAAAGCTTCTTATCTTGATGAAGTCCCAATAGTTCATTTTTGCTTTTGTTTCTTTTGCCTTCGTGGATGTATCTTGCAAGAAGTTACTATGGCCGAGTTCAAAAAGGGTGTTGCCTGTGTTCTTCTCTAGGATTTTGATGGAATCTTGTCTCACATTTAGATCTTTCATCCATTTTGAGTTTATCTTTGTGTATGGTGAAAGAGAGTGGTCTAGTTTCATTCTTCTGCATGTGGATGTCCAATTTTCCCAGCACCATTTATTGAAGAGACTGTCTTTCTTCCAATGGATAGTCTTTCCTCCTTTATCGAATATTAGTTGCCCATAAAGTTCAGGGTCCACTTCTGGATTCTCTATTCTGTTCCACTGATCTATGTGTCTGTTTTTGTGCCAGTACCACACTGTCTTGATGACCACAGCTTTGTAGTACAACCTGAAATCTGGCATTGTGATGCCCCCAGATATGGTTTTCTTTTTTAAAATTCCTCTGGCTATTCGGGGTCTTTTCTGATTCCACACAAATCTTAAAATAATTTGTTCTAACTCTCTGAAGAAAGTCCATGGTATTTTGATAGGGATTGCATTAAACGTGTATATTGCCCTGGGTAACATTGACATTTTCACAATATTAATTCTGCCAATCCATGAGCATGGAATATTTTTCCATCTCTTTGTGTCTTCCTCAATTTCTTTCAGAAGTGTTCTATAGTTTTGAGGGTATAGATCCTTTACATTTTTGGTTAGGTTTATTCCTAGGTATCTTATGCTTTTGGGTGCAATTGTAAATGGGATTGACTCCTTAATTTCTCTTTCTTCAGTCTCATTGTTTGTGTATAGAAATGCCACTGACTTCTGGGCATGGATTGCTTTTTTTAATTTAGATTTTATTTATTTATTTGAGAGAGAGAGAAAGCAGGAGTAGAGGGCAGCAGTAGAGGGAGAGAGAGAAACAGAGCAGAGAGCCTGAGCAGAGAGCCTGATGCAGGGCTCAAGCCCGGGACCTGAGCTAAAGGCAGCACTTAACCAATTGAGCCACCCAAGCACCCCTGATGGATTGCTTTTGACTCCAAGTAATCTTCACGCCAAAGTAGCCCATCTTGAGTGGCCTGCCCTTGGTTCCTGCACTCTAAATGATATTTATCATTTCCTTCCATATTTAATGTTGGCAACAAACTCCAAAATGTTAGCAGTGCCCGAGACTTTACTACTAATAGAAGTAAGTAAAAGAACAGGCATTATGTTTTCATTTGCATCTTTGAACTTACTAGCACACAAAGGCCACCCTGGTTGTGTGTGTGTGTGTGTGTGTGTGTGTAAATATTCTCATGAAGCCTAAGATAAAATGAAAGTGCATCTCACTTCTCTGTCTGGAAAATGTATCTCAGGATTTGGAATTTTTCCTAATAAGAAAGCTCAGTTTGAAAAACTTAGCCTGTTTCTGAGGTGTCTGGGTGCTTCAGTGGGTTGGGCATCTGCCTTACACGTGGGTCATGATCTTGGGGTCCTGAGCTCAAGCCGTGCGTAAGTCAGGCTTCCGGCCCAGCAGGGAATCTGCTTCTCCCTCCCCTTTTGCCCCTCCCCCCCACTCCTATTCACTAGCAAGCTCTGTCTCAAATGAGGAAATTTTAAAATCTTTGAAAAAAAAAAAGAAAAAATTAGCATGTTTCTAAATGTAGCTCTGCCATTTTACAAAACCCTTTTCTTGGGGCTTCCATACATTTTCTTAGCTGCTTGCTGGATCAAAAGGAGCTCCATTTCTATTGGATAAACTTCAGTGAATCATGTCAGCACTGATTTGTGGGCTTCAACAAAGGGGGGAAAATCCATAAGTCATTTTCCTTGTCCAATAGGACAGTTGGTATTTCTTTAAAAGTTTGAAACAGCCATGGAAAATTAGTACTGTTGCCATCCTCCTTCATTTTACAATTGGATGAAACTAATGGAACCTTCCCATGTTGCCAGCTTCCCTTCTCCCTTTGGTTTTGCTTGCTCTGGGCAAGCTGAAGCCGCCAAAGAGTTCTTACCTCAAGAGTCTCTTTTGGTGACTGTAAAAGCCAATGACTTTTTGGCAATGGTCAAAAGGTGGTTTTATCACACAGAACTTCGAAACAAGAGCTTCCTTTCCCTTTTTTGCAGCCGAACTCCTACAATGTTTGGTGACCATGTGGTTTTCCAACTTTGGGGAGAAAGGACTCTCCTCACATCAGAACTTGCTTTAGGGCAGACATGCACTGCCAACAGACTGTCCAGACAACTCTGAGGGAAGTTCTGTAATCAGTCCCAAGAGCTGTCAACTTTCTCCAAAGTAAGTTTCTAAATCATCACATCTAAAACATATTTTTGTGGAAAGTGAGAAAAAATCTTCTCAATCACGCAGTTCTCTGGCTCTCAAAGGGGCAAACTTCAGTACCGATTTTGATAGAAGATGTTGTATTTATTTGTTTATTTTTTAAAGAAAAAGCGAACCCACTCTTGAAACATTCTGAAAAAAGAGGACTTTATTCATGGCCTGGTTTATCTCAAAGATACTTTTAACCATCTGAAGGTGATAAATGTTTGCACTTGAGGACCTGAACTTATTGTTAAGGAGCTACTGAAAAATCAAAGATTTCTTGACTGAATCACCAATGCGAATGAAGGATATCTTTGCAAACGTATGGTTTCCCCCAACTTTATTCAGATATAATTAACATATAGCTTTGAGTAACTTTAAAGTGTACAGTGTGTTGATTTGATACACTTACCTATTGCAGTAGGACACGACCCAGTGGTGGTAGTTAGCTAACACTATGGTGGCCTTAGCTAATGACTCCTTTGTGTCGCGCATAATTGCCATTTCTTTTTTGTGGTGAGGACATTTAAGATCTATTCTCTTAGCAACTTTCAAGTAATGTAGTATAGGATTGTTTCCCTGTAATCACAATGCTGTGCATTGCATTTCTAGAACTTCCTCATCTTCTCACTCTAAGTTTGCACTCTTTGACCAACATCTCCCTTTTTTTCTCCCTTGCAAATGTTCGAGTGCTTTGGAAAAAGCTTTACCAAAATGGAACTGAGAAACAAAATTCTTTGTCAATTTATTTGAAAGGAGAAATCTGTGGTCATCTGGAAATACCCCAGAAGTCTTTTGAAAGTCATTTCTATCTTAATGACATTAGCGTTGAGTCCAGGAATCACACTATTTCATATTTTTAAATTTTTAAAAAATTTTATTTTTTTTTTTAAGATTTTATTTATTTATTCATGAGAGACAGAGAGAGAGAGAGGCAGAGACACAGGCAGAGGGAGAAGCAGGCTCCATGCAGGGAGCCGGAGGTGGGACTTGATCCCGAGTCTCCAGAATCACACCCTGGACTGAAGGCGGCGCTAAACTGCTGAGCCTCGGGCTGTCCTAAATTTTATTTTACATAGGCTCCACACCCAACGTGGGACTCCAACTCACAGCACCAAGATCAAGAGTCCCATGCTCCACTCTTCTACATTTTATATATTTCTGGTATAAATCAAATCTAAAATGTTGTAGGAGAGTTGAAGATAGGTTCATTTGTGGAAGGACAAAGCACTTTCTTCTATTGTAGTTAATTTTTTTTTAATTTGGAAATTATTTAAACTTACAGAAAAAAGTTGCAAAAAATATAAACAATACAAAGAACACCATTTCTCCTTTCCCCACGTTCGCCTAGTGTTAACATTTAATCCTATTTGCGTCTCCAGGTACTGTATGCTCTTTTACATTTACTGCCCTGTTTAGCCCCACTTCTGAACCATTTTGGGTAAGTTACCTGCTCAAAAGTTGGCTTTCGAGCACTGAAAACTTTTTTAGTATTTATTTTCTAAGAATAGAATAATTGTCTCACACAACCACAGTAACAGGTATCAACTTTGGTAAATTTAACACTGATACAATACATTCATCTACTTGACCATTCGTATTCTAATGAGTCTTTTGACTCAATAATTTCATTCCCCCCTTGGGTATAGAAATCTGCCTAGGGTCAGGCATCACATCTAGTTTCTTCAGGCTTTCTTTATCTTCCATAGCAGTTATATACATTTACATATATATTATCCAGTCCTCTCTCCTTTTATGTGGAACTTTCCTCATTTGGAGTTCGTTTGATGATTCCTCATGATTAGTTTTAGATTATACATCCTAGGCTGAAATACTTCATAGGTGATATCATTACCTTCTTTGTAACATATCTGGACTATAGAATTCCATCTGTCCCTCAATGATGATTTTATTTTATTTTTTAAAGTTTTTTTTTTTTTTTTTTTTTAAGATTTTATTTATTCAGAGAGAGAGAGGCAGAGTCACAGGCAGAGGGAGAAGCGGGCTCCACGCAGGGAGCCTGATGTGGGACTCGATCCCGGGTCTCCAGGATCACACCCCAGGCCGCAGGCGGCGCTAAACCACTGCGCCACTGGGGCTACCCTTTTTTAAAAGTTTTTTAAAGGTTTTATTTATTTATTTGAGAGAGAGAGTGAGAGCCAAAGCATGAGCTGGGAGAGGGGCAGAGAGAGAAGGATAAGCAGGCTCCCTGACGAACAGTGAGCCTGATATAGGGCTCAATCCCAGGAACCCCGGGACCACCACCTTAAGCCGATGCTTAATCAACTGAGCCAACCAGGTGCCCCTCAATGATGATTTTAAAATATGTTGCATTGGGCAGCCCCGGGTGGCTCAGCGGTTTAGCGCCGCCTTCAGCCCAGGGCCTGATCCTGGAGACCCAGGATTGAGTCCCACGTCAGGCTCCCTGCATGGAGCCTGCTTCTCCCTCTGCCTGTGTCTCCGCCTCTCTCTCTCTCTCTCTCTCTCTCTCTCTGCATCTCTCTCTGTCTCTCATGCATAAATAAAAGTCTTTTTTAAAAAAATAAAATATGTTACATTTTATTTTGAAATATTTGTCTTTATAATAGCTTTATTATGAGGTAACTGATGTCCAAAAAACCTGCACTTATTTAAAGTGTGCAGTTTGATAATATTTGGCATGTTCATGCCTGTGAAACCATCATCAAAATCAAGACAGTTAACATATTCATCAGATCTAGAAGTTTCCATGTAACCTTTTATCATTTCTTCTGAAATACCTCTCTCCCATCCCCACCCACCTCACCTCCTGGCATTTATAGGCAACCACTAAACTGCTTTCTGGTAGTTTTAGATCAGTTTGCATTTCTTAGAATTTTACAAAATAAGATCATACAACAATTTGGCTTCTTTCAATCACCATATTCTTTGTATGATTTATCCACATTGTTGAGTCAATAGTTCATCCCTTTATATGGCCTGGTGTTATTTATTCTATGGACATACCACAGTTTGTTTATCCATTTGCTTTTGATGGACATTTGAATTGATTCCAGATTTTGGCTACAATATAATGTGGATTCATCCCTTGCTCCTTGCAATTCTATCAGTTTTGCCTCACATATCTCGGTGCTCTGTGGTAAGGCACATACATTACGGATTTTATGCACTTGGCCCTTCAGGCAGAGGCCTGGGTCCCCATCATGTTACCCACCATCTTCCAGCTCCCAATCCTCATGGAGTAAGCGAATGCCACAGCCCCAGCAGCACAAGTTCAGGAAGATTGTGTTGAACAGGGACCAGATGATGGGGTTGGGCATCTCGCTGCTGATGTTGATCACGGTGGTTGCCACGGGAGCCGAGCTCTGGGGTGCCCGCGGTACAGCCACCTTGCGCTTCTCCTTGAGCATCTCATGGGTGGCGGGAAGGAGGGCTGGGAGTTGTGGTTCATGGAACACCTGTCTATTATTATTATCTTTCTAATCCTGCTGGGTATTCTCTAATCTTCCTGGATTTGTGGTTTGGTGTCTGTAATTAGTTTTGAAAAATTCTGTCATTACTTGTAATATTTCTTCCTTTGCTTCGTCTTTCTTTTCCTCTGCAATTTGCAGTATGCATGTTACTACACCTTTTCTAATCATCCCACAGTCTGGATTATTCTGTTCTATCTTTTCTTTTACTTTTTTTTTTTTTTTCTTTTTGCATTTCAGTTTTGGAAGTTACTCTTGATAGATCTTCTAAGCTCACTGATTATTCTTTGACTGTGTGCATTTAAATAATTACAACAATAAAACAGAAGCCAGGTAGGCTTAAATGAATGTGTACTAGATCCTAGAATTACTGGAAAAGGGGGAAATGTAGTAGTTAGCAATTTTCTGTAACAAGGTAAAGATATAAACATTAATATCAAGGTAACAATTTAGAGAAGAGTTTAAATAAAAAGTATAGCTAATAAATAAGTGCAATGAAAATGAAATAATAGTTTTGAGAAATCCAAAAGAAGTCCAGGAAACAATTTTAAAAGAACCTAAGACAGTTCAAATAGAAAAAGAAAAGAAAAGAAAAAAAAAAAGCTATGTGTAAAAAAAAGGTATGTGTTAAATATAATCTTCTATGTAACAGTAACTGAATTAAATGTCTCTGCCTCTCTCTCTCATGAATAAATCAAATCTTAAAAAGAAAGAAAAAAAACCAAGAAGATTGAGGAGGATTGAGTGTAGAGAATAAACAAGTTATGAAAACCCTAACTTGAAAAAAGAAAGCTGGCATAATTATACAAATATCAGAAAAGTACACTTTTAGGCAAGACCTACTGGAGAGCAAAGGAGACTTTTTATAATGATAAAAGGGTTAATCTACCAGGAATGTATCATAATTCAAAGTGTTTGTGAGCCTGGGACACCTGGGTGGCTCAGCAGTTAAGCATCTACCTTTGGCTTGGGTTGTGATCTCAGAGTCCCGGGATCGAGTCCCACATCGGGCTCCCTGCATGGAGCCTGCTTCTCCCTCTACCTGTGTCTCTGCCTCTCTCTGTGTCTCTCATGATTAAATACATAAAATATTTTTTAAAAAGTGTTTCGGCATCTAATAACATGGCACCAGAATATAGAAAACAAGAGAATGGCAATACTAATAAGGGAATTAGACATTATTTCTCATCTCATTATAAGTATCTCATCAGGGAAGATTTTATTATACCTTTTGCAGTAGCTGATAGAACAAACATACAAAAAATCAGTAAGACTATAGGTAATCTGATAGTAAAACCTGAGCTAGTTGACATATATGGACTAGTGCCTCTAACAAAGGCAGAGTAAGTATTCTTTTTAAGTGCACATGGAATATTTACCAAAATTGGACAATAAATTAAGATGTAAAAATTCCAAAAGATAGAAATAATTCAGGGTATATAATTGACTACTGTGGAATTAAGGCATGCATCAATTATAAAAATACAACTAGAAAATGTCCCTACTGTTTGGAACAAAAATAATCTTTAAAACACTGATGGACTGGGACTGAATACTGAAATTGTCATGGAAGTTAGAAATAATTTGAAGTGAATGCTTATGAACATGTGACATTAAAAGTGTGAGAAATAGCTAAAACAGGGCTAAAAGGAAAGTTTATAATCTTAAAATGGATATAACAGTAAAGAATCATGCAGAACAGTATGCCTGGGTGGCTCAGTGGTTGAGCATATACCTTTGGCTCAGGTTGTGATCCTGGGGTCCTGGGATGGAGTCCCGCATCAGGCTACTGCAGGGAGCTTCTCCCTCTGCCTATGTCTCTGCCTCTCTCTATGTCTCTCATGATTACATAAAATCTTTTTTAAAAAAAAGAATAATACAGAATGTTAATTATCTATATATCTACCTCAAGCAGCTGACAAAGGAGAGCATATCAAACCCAGCAAAAATGTAAGAAAAGAAATAAAGATAAAAGCAGATATAAATAATCAAAGGATAAAATCAACAAATCCTAAATGTGTTTCGTTGAAAATCAAACTTTCACAAAGAAAAATGGAGAGAACACAAAACTTAAACATACAAGGAATAGGGGGAGACAAGAAAGGGGTGGGCAAAATAGGAGAAGAGAAATGGGAGGTATAGGCTTCCAGTCATAGAATGAATATAAATCATGGAGATTAAGTGCACAGGTATCGTACCAGCAGCTTATGCGACAGGTGGTAGCTCCTGCACTTGTGGTGAGCATAGCATTATGTACAGACCCATCAAATCACTATGTCACACACCTAAAACTAGTGTAACATTTGTTTCTCAACTCTGCTTCAACAAAAATAAAGGAATAACAAATTTTAAAAACAACATTTTATAAAGACAAATGCAAAAAAGTAAAAAAGAATAACAGGAATAAAGAGGTCTACTACTACCTTCCCAACAGACATTTAAAAGAAAAGGATGGTATAACAAGCTCTCTGTACTGATAAATGTTAACAATTTCACAAAGCGCAGAATTTTTGGGAAAATTTAACATGTGAAAACTGTCAAAAGAAGAAATACTACTAATAATGAAATTAGATTCACAATTATAACTCTATTGCCAAGAAAATTGTAGCCTCAGCTGACTTTTCTCAAACACCAAAGGAAAAAAGCCTCATGCAACTACTTTCAGAGAAGAACATATCAGCAAGCACTCCCTAACTTGTTTTATGAGTCAAGTATAGCCTTAACATGACATTATAAAATTTTTTGAGTCCAATTTTTCAAACTCTGATGCAAAATTCCAAAAACAAACATTACCAAACTTAATTCAATAGTATACAAAAAGGTATCTATATCGTCCAGGTAGATTTACATCAGGAATGCAAAGGTTGTTTAACGCTGGAAGAGGGAATCAATTTGGGGCACCTGGGTGACTCGGTCCATAAGCCTCTGCCTTGGGCTCAGATCATGACCTGGGAGTCCTAGGATCAAGCCCTGTGTCAGGCTCCCTGCTCAGTGGGGAGTCTGTTTCTCCTTCCTCTGCCTCTCCCTCCACTGCTCCCACCAACTCATGCTCACATGCTCTCTCTCTCTTGCTCTCTTAAATAAATAAAATTTTTAAAAATGAGGAATCAATTTAACTGTCTACATTCATAGAAGAAGAAAAACAAAACTATGACAATAAAGTTGAAAATTAATTTATAATAAAATTGTCATCAAATAACTGTAGAAGAGAACTTTTAAAATTTGATAAAGAGTGATAAAAAATTTGATAAAGAGTGATTAAAATCCACTTAATTGTGAATTATTAAATCAGTAGTCTTTCCAACAAAGTGTGCTGGAACAACTGGATATCCATATGGCAAAAGATGTAACTTTTCCTTTACACCATACAGAAATACTAACTTAAATGGATCCTATACTGATAGGTACAAACTAAAGTGACAAATCTTGTAGAAGAAAACTTAAGGAGGAAATATTCACAACATTCAGGTGGGCAAAGATTGCTCTAATAGAACATGGAAGCACAATTCTAGAAAGAAAAAATTATAAATTTAACTTCATCAAAATTTAAGTCCTCTGATTTTTAAAAAATCACTACTAAGAAACTACAAAGGTAAGCCACAGTTGAGGAGAAAGTAGCTCACGTGTCTCATGAATATACCATTTCATTTGATTAGTGAGGCTTTCAGGAGCCGTGTCCACCTACTGAGTTATTGAGTCTGAGTTGACTCACTCCCAAATGTGAATATCAGGCCAGAAAATACATGACAAGACTCCCTTGGATCAGGCTTCAGTTTTCACGGCCACTCTAGCAGGTCAATAGCTGCTTTTCAAAAGGGCTAGAGCCCTGTCAATGTGACAAGTCCAAATCTCCAAGGAGTATCTCCAGGTGGATGTTGCTTTTTTGCTGCCAGAAGCTCCAACTGATCATCCTCAGTCATGGTGCCTGTAGCTCAGAGAGGTCATTAGTGTCATGGGGCTCAAAGGTGGAGTGTGGGCAACATATGACTGCAAAGCTTCCGACATAGCTGTGTTCTCTGGGCCCCACTGCAAGTGTTCCTCAAATCCTGCAATTTGAATCCAAGTGCTTTTATTCCCTGCTTTGGGAAAAATACCAGGTTGTTTAACATCCCCCCCACCCCCACATACACACTTAGGGGGTTACCACAGCTGCAAGGACATTGCTATGCTCTGGTCAGGAGGGTGGAGCACACAGGCAGGAAGAGAAGCGGGTCTGCAGGGATGGCTGGAGCAGTGCAAGGCTTTTCCCTCTCTGGTACCTTGTCTCACTGCTGGTACTACTTCCCTCAGTCCTACGTAACTCCCAGACTCTGGGGCTCTCTCCTTTTGTCTCTGCACATGCTGATCTATTTGTTAACGTATTGCCGCAGAGCCAATTTCCCAAACCTTAGTGGCTTAGAGCAACAAAATGTATCGTTTCAAAGTTTTTGGTTAGGAATCGGTGTGACTTAGCTGAGTCCTTTGCTTCAGAGTCTTTCACAGACATAATGAAGGTGTTGGCCAGGCTGTAGTCATCCTGTGGCTTGACTTGGGGGGGATCTACTTCCAAGCTCACTCACATAGTGGCTGACAGATTGAGCTCTTTACTGGCTGTTGACTTCAGATGAAAACCCCACACCTTGATATTAAGCTGGTGAGACCCTGAGCAGAGAATCCAGTCACACTGTGCCCACACTTCTGACATATAGAAACTGTGAGATCATAAATCCGTGTTGTTTTGAGCTGCTGTGTGAATGGTAATTTGCTGTGCAACAATAGAAAAGTAATGCAAACAGCTAAGAATGCAAGAACCTGCTACCAGAGAGATATCATCTCTCACTCTTCACCCAATCCCGTGGGACCCCTTGTCTGTCATCCTCCAGAAGGCCCTGTCTCTGTCACTGTCTCATCCTCATCTCTCAACTGTCAAGAAGAGTGAAGGGTCTGGGATTTTATCCTACTTGAAAGCCTAACAAGCTGGCTGTAAAACTATTCTTATTATATAGATGCTGGTAGAAGAAACAAAACTCCTAGGTCAGAAACAAAGGACTTCCCTTGGTGAAAGCAGAAGCCAGAGCACCATATTGCTCAGGTGCCCTGAGTCTGACAGGTCAGTACAGCTGAGGCCCAGGTAGATGTTACTCGCTGTGGGTTTGTGTCACATCTGGGGAACACTGAGTTTAAGGAATTGATTGCTTATATACTAAGTGGAAGCAAGCCTACTCTTTGTCCTGGGGAGATGTTACCTCATTCTTCAACATTTTCCTCTGTGAACACAACTCTGAGCTATGCCCTGGGAAAAAGAGCGGTTGAGGCCCTGCATCTTGGCATACCCAACGAGAAGACACTGAGATGCTCAGGGCCCGTGGTGCACCATCTCTACTAATGAAAGTTGAAGAACATAAGCATTAATGGTGAAATACTGACCCAAGAGAAATAGAAAGTGAAAAAGGTAGAAATTTTAAAATTTGAAAGAAATGAAGAGATTCATAGATTTTAAAATGTTATAATTTTTATTTATTTATTTTAAATGTTACAATTTTTAAGTAAACAAAAAAAGATTATTATTGCCATTTCTAAAGAATCCATGGGGGGAAAACACTTCAGATAAAGCATATGGAGATTCCTAAAAATGTTAAAGATACTAAATATTAAAACAATCTTTAAATAATAAAAAATGAGGGATCCCTGGGTGGCGCAGTGGTTTGGCGCCTGCCTTTGGCCCAGGGCGCGATCCTGGAGACCCGGGATCGAATCCCACGTCGGGCTGCCGGTGCATGGAGCCTGCTTCTCCCTCTGCCTATGTCTCTGCCTCTCTCTCTCTCTCTCTGTGACTATCATAAATAAATAAAAATTAAAAAAAAATTAAGGTAAATAATAAAAAATGATCCCACAATTACTAGGTATTTACCCAAAGGATACAAAAATACTAATTGCAGGGATATATGCACCCCAGTGCCAAATTATGGAAAGAGCCCAGGTGTCCATCGACTGGTGAACAGCACCCATAAAAAAGAATAAAATCTTGCCATTTGCAATGACATGCATAGAGATTAAGAATGTTACGCTAAGTAAAATAAGTTAGTCAGAGAACGACAAATACCACATGATTTCACTCATATGTGGAATTTAAGAAACAAAACAAATGAACATAAATGGGAGCGAGAACAGCAACAAGGTGGGTTAGAATCCTGGTTGAATCATTCCCCCTGGCTCACTCTGAAAGCAATCTGGACCCATGATTGGGTCCTTCCTTAGGGTCCTCTGAGAGGGGGAAATGTGGAGGCGAGAAAATTAAGGCCATTCCACTTTAAGTTCAGCGTTATCACAAGTACAGCCATCCCAGGCCCCTGTTACTTCAGTTACAGGAAAAAAACAGTTTACAGCTTAACGTCCTAGAAAGCCCCATATTAGAATAAAAACAGAGTCCAAGCCAAGGGCTGGAAGCCCCTATTAGAATGAGAACAGAGCCCAAGCCAGTGGCTGGAAGCCCCTATTAGAATAAGAACAGAGCTCAATGCCCTTGAAGGCCCCACATCAGAATGTAAACAGAACTTGAGGAATTGTTCCACCCCTTCTGGAGGTCCCCGAGACCAGCACTTAAAACTAAGCTGAAACCAACCTCGGGGTCCAAGTCCCTGCTCCGCTGTGTCCGGTATACTTGGACCCAAGCTCGAGCTTGTAAATAACCCTCGTGTATTTGCAAAATAAATAAATAAAAATAAAAATAAATGAACATGGTGGGAACGGGGTGGGGGGTGGCGGGGAAGAGAAGGAAACCAAGAAACAGACTCTTTACTATACAGAACAAACTGATAGCAACCAGAGGGGAAGGCTCTTGTGATGGACACTAAGTGATGTATGTAAGTGTTGAATCACTAAATTCTATACCTGAAACTGATATTACACTGTATGTTAACCAACTGGAATTTAAACAAAAACTTGAAAAAATAAATATCACCATTTTGAAAACCTGATGAATTATGGCTCTAAATAATAAGCATAAATGGCTGCTAACATCCCAGAGAGAGAGCAACCTAGACATATTGTGCCCCTTGATTAAACAACAAAACATCACCCATTGTCTTTCCAAAGGGATTGAATCTGAGTCTAATCAGACCTATTTTTTTAATTTTTTTATTTATTTATGATAGTCACAGAGAGAGAGAGAGAGAGAGAGGCAGAGACATAGGCAGAGGGAGAAGCAGGCTCCATGCACCTGGAGCCCGATGTGGGATTCGATCCTGGGTCTCCAGGATCCCGCCCTGGGCCAAAGGCAGGCGTCAAACCGCTGCACCACCCAGGGATCCCTCTAATCAGACCTATTGACCCGATTATGAATTCTGGGAAATATGCAAACATAAGAACAGGTCTAACTAAACCATGAGTTTGTGATCATCAAAATATGACCTATTGAAGCTCTGTTGATTTTTCAATAGGTAAATTTGAAGTATCTGTAATTTATTTTTTTTTATTTTATTTTTTTTTTTAATTTCTATTTATTTATGATAGTCACACAGAGAGAGAGAGAGGCAGAGACACAGGCAGAGGGAGAAGAAGGCTCCATGCACCAGGAGCCCAATGTGGGATTCGATCCTGGGTCTCCAGGATCGCGCCCTGGGCCAAAGGCAGGCGCCTAACCGCTGCGCCACCCAGGGATCCAAGTATCTGTAATTTAAAAGAGTCTTCACAGCATATTAAATTTTTACAAAACTGGGTGAAATTAAACTGTAGTTTCCAAGGATACATATTTGAGTGATAAAATCAGGAAGAAACAGAAAGAAGTGAATTCCTACGAAATGCAGAATAGTGGATGGTTTAGACATGAAGAAAACTGGGACAGGCTTCAAGGAAACTGGCAAAGTTCTATTTCTTAACCCGGATGATGAAGCAGGATGCAGAGTTTCATTTTATGGGATGACTTCAATGAGATTGGGTCACCACTACTGACCAAGAGTTGAAGAGGAGATCATTGTTTTTCTAGTTAATTATTACTAAAAGGGAAAAAAGTTCCTCAAATCCAGATAGTAATATGGTATTCATTGTATCTATGACTGGCAGAGCTGGCTTAAAGTTTTTTTATTCCTTTACTCTATTCAGTTAAAAATTGGCTGGTATTCAGTATTGCAAATGTACAGGATAGTGGCCAGAGGAGCAATCTGAAAGCTGATGGTGTTGAAAAAGTACTGTACCTTAACTATAATAGCAAGCTTTTCAAATCCATCTCTATATTTATGCAACAGCCTCATGATTAGTTTTTATAAAATTTCAGCCTTATCTTCATTTCCTAAATCGTGGGTTCAATTCAGCTTCAACTGAATAGGTATATTTAGCCTAAAAGGTATATTTGATGTGTTACTAAAATTCACTTCAAAAAAACCTGCTTCATTCTTTTTTTTTCTACCTGCATAATATTCCATTGTGCGGATATATCATAGTTTATTTAGTTATTCCCAATTGGTCCACAGACTTTCTCTGTTTTTGTCCCCCAGCTTCATTGTTTGTTCTGTGCAGCAAAATTATATATATTAAAAATGTACAATGTGATAATTAGATACTCATATACATTGTAAAATGATCACTGTAATCAGGTTAATTAGCACACCCATCACCCCACATAATTACCATTGTGTGTGAGCGCCCATGTATGCACATGTGTGCGTGTGTATGTGGTGAGAATGCTTGAGATCTACTCTCTTAGCAACCTGCAAGTTTACAGCACAGTATTGTTAACTACCATCACTATGCTGTACACCATTAGATCCCCTAGAACGTCATCTCATACCCAAAAGCTTGTACCCTTACACCAACTTTCCTATTTCTTCCACCCTGAGCCCCTGGTAACCACCCTTCTACTTTCTGTGTCTATGAGTTTGACTTTTTTTTTTAAGATTTCACATGTACATGAGATCAGTAGAAGTTGTTTTCAATCTTGCAGTTATCAAGCTGTAAAGAACTATGTATAGTCATCTTTTCACCGATGTGCACAGCTAATTCCACAAAATGAGTTGGGTAAGATCACTAGATCTTCATAATTCTGATAGCCCCTGTCTAGCTTTCCTCCTTACTGATGTGTTCACTTACAGTCCAAGAGTAAGGAGAGAACAGCTTTACTCCAACCTCTCCAATTTAGGGGTGTTATTAGATTCCAATATACTATGTGAGTTTAGTTTCAGTTCACATTTCTCAAAGTATATGTAAGGCTCAGCACATTTTATATGCCTAAGAACCATTTGTGTTCCTTTTTCTGTGGACTAATGTTATCATTAACCACCTACCTTCCCTCTTGAATTGTTAATATTTTTCTAATCAATTTTAGAAATTGATTTCTTTGTATAATAGGACGATTAAGCTATATGTGTATATTGTATATTAGATTATAGTATATATTATATTAGAGATTATAATATAGATTATGTTATATATAATATAAAATAACATGACATAATACAATAATACATAACAAAATATAATTATGTTATATATTATATATTCTAAATAATTCTGCATTACATTATAGATTATATAATATGTGTCATTGATCTTATCATTGAGGAGAATTTTTAAGTAGATGGACAGGGGTAGGGGGCACCTAGGTGGCTCAGTTGGCTAAGAATCTGCTTTTGGCAATTTGGCACTGTGGCAGGATACAAATCAATGCCCAGAAGTCAGTAGCATTTCTATACACTAACAATGAGACTGAAGAAAGAGAAATTAAGGAATCAATCCCATTTATAATTGCACCCAAAAGCCCAAGATACCTAGGAACAAACCTAACCAAAGAGGTAAAGGACCTATACCCTAAAAACTACAGAACACTCCTGAAAGAAATTGAGGAAGACACAAAGAGATGGAAAAATATTCCATGCTCATGGATTGGCAGAATTAATATTGTGAAAATGTCAATGTTACCCAGGGCAATTTACACATTTACTGCAATCCCTATCAAAATACCATGAACTTTCTTCAGAGTTGGAACAAATTATCATAAGATTTGTGTGGAATCAGAAAAGCCAGGGGAATATTAAAAAAGCCAGGGGAATATTAAAAAAGAAAACCATAGCTGGGGGCATCACAACGCCAAATTTCAGGTTGTACAACAAAGCTGTGGTCATCAAGACAGTGTGGTATTGTCACAAAAACAGACACATAGATCAATGGAACAGAATAGAGAATCCAGGAGTGGACCCTCAACCTTATGGTCAACTTATATTCGACAAAGGAGGAAAGACTATCCACTGGAAAAAAGACAGTCTCTTCAATAAATAGTGCAGGGAAAATTGGACATCCACATGCAGAAGAATGAAACTAGATCATTTTCTTACACCATACACAAAGATAAACTCAAAATGGATGAAAGATCTAAATGTGAGACAAGTTTCCATCAAAATCCTAGAGGAGAACACAGGCAACACCCTTTTTGAACTTGGCCACAGTAACTTCTTGCAAGATACATCCATGAAGGCAAGAGAAACAAAAGCAAAAATGAACTATTGGGATTTCATCAAGATAAGAAGCTTTTGCATAGCAAAAGAAACAGTCAACAAAACTCAAAGAAAACCTACAGAATGAGAGGAGATATTTGCAAATGACATATCAGATAAAGGGCTAGCATCCAAGATCTATAAAGAACTTTTTAAACTCAATAGCAAAGAAACAAACAATCCAATCATGAAATGGGCAAAAGACATGAACAGAAATCTCACAGAGGAAGACATAGACATGGCCAACAAGCGCATGAGAAAATGCTCCAAATCACTGGCTATCAGGGAAATACAAATCAAAACCACAATGAGAAACCACCTCACACCAGTGAGAATGGGGAAAATTAACATGGCAGGAAACAACAAATGTTGGAGAGGATGTGGAGAAAGGGGAACCCTCTTGCACCATTGGTGGGAATGTGAATTGGTGCAGCCACTCTAGAAAACTGTGTGGAGGTTCCTCAAAGAGTTAAAAATAGACCTGCCCTATGACCCAGCAATTGCATTGCTGGGGATTTACCCCAAAGATACAGATGCAGTGAAACGTCTGGACACCTGCACCCGATGTTTATAGCAGCAATGTCCACAATAGCCAAACTGTGGAAGGAGCCTCGGTGTCCATTGAAAGATGAATGGATATGGAAGATGTGGTCCATGTATACAATGGAATATTACTCAGCCATTAGAAATGACAAATACCCACTATTTGCTTCAACATGGATGGAAGTGGAGGGTATTATGCTGAGTGAAATAAGTCAATCAGAGAAGGACAAACATTATATGGTCTCATTCATTTGGGGAATATAAAAAACAGTGAAAGGGAATAAAGGGGAAAGGAGAAAAAATAAGTGGGAAACACCAGAAAAGGAGACAGCACATGAGAGACTCCTAATTATGGGAAACGAACAAGGGGTGGTAGAAAGGGAGGTGGGTGGGAGGGGGGGTGTTGGGTGACGGGCACTAAGGGGGGCACTTGATGGGATGAGCACTGGGTGTTATTCTATATGTTGGCAAATTGAACACCAATAAAAAATAAATTAAAAAAAGAATCTGCTTTTGGCTCAACTCATGATCTCAGGGTCCTGGAATTGAGCCCCACATCAGGCTCCCTGCTCAGCATGGAGTCTGCTTCTCCCTCTCCCTCTGCCCCTCCGCACTGCTCATGCTCTCTCTCTTTCATAAATAAATAAATAAATAAATAAATAAATAAATAAATAAATAATCATTAAAAAGAAAAGATGCCTTAGGGGTAGTGAGACTTCAGTTGGTGGTTTAGGTCTGGGAACATGGAGGTACTGTCTGTCCCTGAAATTTTATGATTATGTGATTTGGATGAATAGCCCAAGAACAGATCACTGGTGAAATCAACCAGCATGCTCTACAGAAAACTGTACATGACAGAAGTTCCAGGATGTTTGTTGTGTTTCTGCTGGGCATAGTCTTTCTGATCTGCTCAAATAAGGGTAAGTTCTGGAGGTTGTTGATTAAGAGATGGGCAGATGCTGAGAAAGGGGAAATTTCCACAGTTGGCTCCTCGGGTTTTGGCAGGTTATGTGAGATTATGACAAAGAAGACTTTTCTTTCTTTTTCCCTCAGGTGAATTGAAGGAACATCTGACAGGTACAATGGCTGTCTACAGTCCTTGGTGTAAACAGGTCGTTTGTGACATGTTGAGGAGAAAACCGCCTCTCAGTCTTCAGAGAGGGGTATAATCCATTCTTACTCTACAATCCTAGGAGTTTTATCTTCTCCCAGACTAATTTAGTCCAATTTTTGGAGTAAAGAAGCTGAATTTCTCTCTTTGCTTCCTTTCCCCCATTAATGGATGAAATCATCAGGTTAAATAATAGGTCTGTAGGTAAATTTCATAGGAACTCTGATCTTTTGAGGTCATATACAACAAGTGATTCATGTCTGTAAAAATTATCATTCCCATGATTATCAGAAGACTCAACAGCCAGAGAAAGATTAGGAACCACTAGGCAATAGAAGTTCCTGTAGAGAAACCCACAAGCCTGGAGAATCTTCTTCAGACTAAATCCTTTAAACACCTCTTTCTGTGTCTGGCAGAGATTGCAAAGTCATGTTATAAATGTAAAAAATATCATCTTGGGTTATGCTATGACATCATGAAGACCTGTACCCTAAAGTACCAACAGTCCTGTGCTGTTGAGAACTTTTACTTCCTTACAAAAAAAGGTAATGTGGGGTAGAGAGTGGCTGAGAAATAACAACCTGCATATGGGTGAGTGGGTGGGTAAAGATGGGGTGGTCCTGTAGAGGGGATGGCAAAGGTGGACTTTTCCTTAAGACAATAGTGAGTAGAAGAAGGGTTGATATCTCTTATCAGCTAGAGAAATACAATCCATTCTCTGGGTCAATCATGAGTAGACTCAACCTTGTAGTTCATTTGGGCTTAGCCAAAGGTTAGTGAAGCTCTGAGATGTTATTCCTAGGAATATGAAAGGAAGAAATGGAGTTATTACACTTGTGTTCTCTCTCTTTCATCTCCTCAGGACGGAGTATGTATTTTTATTCCAAACTGTCATGTGTGACCAATTGCGAAGACATCAACTTCTTGAGTTTTGAAAAAAGGACAGAGCTCATCTGTTGCAAACATGCTAGCTATTGCAACCTCCCTGAGGGAGTCTAGTTCCACACCTTTCCTGGATTTGGAGTCCTTCTCAACTCACCCTCCCTTTATCTCTTCCCCCCAAGCCTGTGCTTAAATCTCATCTTCCAACCAATGAGAGAGAGTGAGACAACGAGCTGGTGAAAGTCCCAGGAGAGAGAGAGAGTGCACAGTAGCTGAGTCTTATTGAGCATGGATGACTAGACTAGACTGAAGTTTTGCAAACCCCTGTTGCTCACATCTGGTGGTTTTGATTTCCTTATGATGGATATAGAGTTGCCACAAATAGAGTTGGGTTTGAAACTGGCTATTTATTATCTCTTTTTTTAATTTATTATCTCTTTTATGGTAATGCAAAGAATTGGGCAAAATAATCTCAAACTTGCACTGAGAACTCTGTGGCCATACTTTATGCTCATCTATATCCACTCCTCTGGTTGGAGTTGAGATTCTCTTTGGATTAGCCCTGACACCTCCTGGTGCTCTCCTTTTGCCCATGAGTTATGGAGATAAAAGAGGAACGACTCTGGCTCCCCAATTTGTTGGCAACATGAGCCATATTTTTTTGGTAGAGCTCTTGGAGGAGAGGAATCTCAGGCAGAAAGAAAACCGGACAGGCATAAGGATGAAGCATCAAGGAAAATTGTAAGGACCTTTCAGTCTGTGGAAACTGAGATTTGAGAGATAATTTGATGTAGGTGAAATTGGCTTGAATTACCAGGGCCCTGGCCAGCCAGTACCAGATTGAGCTAGGTGATTTAATTGGGAATGGAAACCTTGTGCAAGGATGACCAGCACTCCTTATAAGAGTGAAGGGGGGGGGGGAGGGGGAGAATGAAGGGGAAAACGTGAATAATCAAGCAGACGGCATGGTAGTTGAAGATAATAGAATGAACAGAGATGCCATGGGTAGTGTTGTAGTTAGAAAGTTTCCTATATAAACTGAAGTTATGAGTAAACAGAGGATGTAAGAGAGTAGAAGTTAGTAGTGGTGGGAACAGAAGACACTGAGTGAAATAAATAGGCAGAGAGAAATGGAGTAGAACTGGTGGTGGGATGTGGCCAAGATGGTGAAGCTTCCTTGGATACAGAATAACCCTGGCATGCTCTCCTTATGCGGCATACCAAAGTTCCTGGTTCTGGATTTCCATAGCTTTTTCTTCCATTATTAGTCCACATAAAATTCTTAACAATAAACCAACCACCCCTCTACTTGAGTAGTTTGGCGTGCTCTGTGTCTGATATTATGATTCTTTCTGAGGAATTCTCAATTGGAATTTTACAGAGTCGGGATAAACAGACATGAAGACAACCTTTTAAAAATGGGCAAGCTGATTGGAAAGGCCAATGTAACATGGATATTTTGAGTTAGGGAAACAACATATTTTTATTCCTAGTTGTATACGGGCTTGCTCACCCTTTGAATCATGGGGATGGGAAACATCAGTCTGAGGATAAAAAAAGAAAGAAAGATCATTGTTTTGCACTGGATTTCAAAAGAGATTTCAAAAATATTTGTGAAACAATGTTTGGAAAAGCTTGGCTTTGTTGAACAAGAAGAGGGTTCTTGTTATAAAATCTTTCCTCAATGGTCCGAGAGCAACTGTTGGCATTCTCAGCATCAGATCACTGAAATTATTATTATTTTTTACATAGTGAATGATTTTCATTTGGTTTGGGTGCCCTGCCCAAACCCTCCTAGCTGATCGGTACATCTGCCACCCAGCTGCATTGAGTGTCGGCCCATGGCAACTCATAGCTATTTACTACTCTGCAGATTCGCCCTCACCAAGTGGGGGCTGCCTTGCCCAGATGCTAAGCTCCCAACTTAAGCATAGACCTCAACCAATAAATGACCGACTCCTTCCATCAAGATGGACTAAGTCTGTGGTGTATTTTGTGCTCCAGAGCTTTTCCATGAGATCTGACTGTTCATGTTAACAGTTTCCCCCTGACCTCTTTTGCTTCCACTTTCCCGCCTCAAAATTGTATGCTGAGAAGACCAATTGTTCCCCACCATCACTGGGAATGGAGCTTCGAAGTCAAGATGAAGTTAGGTTAGAAAATGACATTTCAGTTTGGCATCTAAGAGTGACAGGCTGTATAGGGTTACTGAAAGGCTTCCTTACCGCCTAGAGAAACATGCCCTAACCTGGGAGATGATCTTTTGGTTCACCCCATCTTGGGGTTCTCTTTCTTAGTCCCATTTTCCAGCTTGAACAAATGAGCACAGTAAGACCTAAGTGAAAATTTCTTTATCCATATGCTACCACCCCAAGTGTCAATCCTCTGATAAGCAAGCACCTGTTCTTTTTTCATATATGCACATAAAGATGCATGAGAATTTTCTTCACATATCTTTTAAAAGACAGTAATCTGGTTAATAATCTAAGTGTTAACTTGGAATTGACTGGTAAATAATTCATACAATCTTACACATTAGACCAAAGTAAATTTCACATATATTAGAGATTTAAATGTAATAAACAGAAAACCTTACTTTTAAATACTGTTGTGATTATTATTGTTTGACCTCTTAGAGTGTGCTAGACACATGTTAAGTACTTTTCATATATGATCTCACTTAATCTTCACAATTCTCTATGAAGTGGCTACTACTGTAAGACAATTTCATAGAGGAGAAACCTGAAGAACAGCTTGGCTTCCTGATGCTAACTGGATAACTTGACAAATATGGACACAAGTCTAGTAATTTGACAACTGTCACATGGTTTTCCAGGTATTATTCCTGAATAAAAATATCAATTTATTGACAGTGTAGTACTATGTTCACAATTCAGAAAGTAGAGAGTGGGGGTAGCTTGTCTCTGCTCCATGATGTCTGGGAGCTCAACTGGGAAGACTCTGAGTCTGGATATGTTTCAAGAACTGGAGACTGAAATCATTCTGAGGTGTCTTCACTCATATGGCTTTACAGTTGCTGCTGCTCTAAGTTGTGATGTCACCAGGGGAGGGGCTGTTGGTCAGAATACTTCCAAATGGACCCTTCATGTTTCTTGGGCCCCTTCACAGCATGGAGCCTCCAGACTTAAACAGAAGTGTGTATTCTAACAAAGTGGAGGTTGCCTCACATTTTAAGGGCTAGCTTTGGAAGTCATGCCTCATCACTTCTGCTATATTCTATTGGTTATAAGTGAGCCACAAGCCTGGCCAAGTTCCACTTTTTGATTGGAGAGTAACAATGTTGTAGCAGAGCTTGTGGTATGGGAGATATCCTTGGAGCCATCTTTGGAAAATACAGTTGGTTACAACTAGTTAATGGTTAATTATTACAGTAAGTTAATTGTACGGCTGGAGTTGGATCCAACATCTACACAATTCCAAAGTGCTCTCTTATTCTAAGCTATTATATTAAAAATATTTATAAATATTTGTATAATCTAGTGATAGAGGAAGCTTTTCTAATCATAACATCCATCACAAAACAGGACAAGACTGATCGATTTGACCACATGCAAAAGTGTATATGCGTGTGTGTGTGTGTGTGTACATGTATACATGCACATGTATCAAAGGGCCAATCAGGAACAACTGGCAATACCAAGAGCCCACGATTCCTTAAATTGACCTGGTGAAACTTTATCAATCACACATGTATATACATATATGTATATAAGACATATACTTAATGTATATATACATATACATCTACTTGAAGCTTTATCAACCATATATATATATACATATACATGGAATACGTATATTTAATGGAATACTATACAGCCATAAAAAAAGAATGAAACCTTGCCATTCAGAACAACATCGGTGGAACTTGAGGGCATTATGCTAAGTGAAATAAGTCAGACAGAGAAAGACAAATACCATAAGATCTCACTTACATGTGGAATCTAAAATCAAAACGAAGAAAAACCACACACACACACAAACAAGGTCATAGATACAGAGAACAAGAAAACAGATTGGTGGTTGCCAGAGGTGGGGGTAGGGGATAGATGAAATGGGTGAAAAGAATAAAAAGGTACAAACTTCCAATTACAAAATAAGTCAGTCATGGATATTTTAGTGTACAGCATGGTGAGTGACTATAGTTAATACTATTATTTTGCACATTTGAAAGTTACTAAGAAAGTAAATTTTAAAGATTCTCATTACAAGAAAAAAATTGTGTGTGTGGTGATGGATATTAATTAGACTTATTGTGATGATTATTTTGCAATATCTACAATATGGAATCATGATGTTTTACACCTGAAATGAATATAATTTTGTATGTTATTATATCTCAATTTTTAAAAAACTCACAAGAAAATAATTTTAATTTTGGGGAAAAAATGAGACAAGACAAAAAATATATGTGTGAGGAAACAAGCTTCATGGCAGTGTTAGGTGATAAAAGTCAGAAAGTAGAAACAATCAGGATTGTCTAAATCAAATATATACATCCATATACTAAAAAACCATGAATCCTTAGAAGTGATATAATATCACTACAATGAATTGATTTGAAAACATGATAGAATATATTCAGTAAAAATGATTTTAAAATAGTATACTTTAGTTTGATTCCATTTTCATTTAAAATCCATTATCAGGGTACCTGGGTGTAGTTCAGTAGGTTGAACATCTGGCTTTGGCTCAGGTCATGATCACGGGGTCCCAGTATTGAGTCCCGTGTCAGGCTCCCTGCCTATGTCTCTGCCTCTCTCTGTTGTCTCTCATGAATAAATAAATAAAATCCTTAAAAAATAAAATAAAATAAAATAAAATCTATTATCTACCTCTCTCTCAACTTTTTTATTCAGCAAATTTTAATAGTGAAAAATTGTAGGTTTTTAATGTATTAGCTAGTATTAAGCATTGAGTGATACCTTTTCTGGCATACGTTTATTTTCTTTTCCTACAGAAGTAAAACTGTGGAGAAAATTTCAGAGACTCAGTATAAAAAGATCTTCCAACAACCTAGTTGTTGGAATTAACAGACAAGGAGTTTAAAATTCCTATCATAAATATTCTCAAGAACCTACAGAAAAAGAGAGACATGATGAACCTCTCTTTCAACAGAGAGGTGAAAAATATAATAAAGACCATTTGACCAAAAACTCCTATAATAGTAATGTGATAGATACTTTATATTTTGCCCTTCTGTCTTTTTTTGTTTGTTTGTTTCCCTGATTTTTAAGTGGGTCCTAGGACCCCGGCTCACATCAATTCTAGAAGAGATAGAAACAGGAGGGCTGCAGATATGGGAAGAAGCAACATGGGAGCTGGCCCATCTGAACATACAGGCAGGCTCCCTGGGATCCCTCCTAGGGTTCCGACACTTCAGGGCAGTCTGTGCTTCTTGCCCCCCCCAGAAAAGAAGCCTGATTTTTGTTTTTAAAACTAAATAAAGGACATAAATAATTTAAATAGGATAACACTATATATTATTCAGTGAATTAGAGACATCAAAGTAGAACATTTTATAGCTTTCTTTTCAGTTATGATACTGCCAGCGGTGTAATAAAATCCTCACTCATGTCGCATGCCTAACAAAGGTATCGATGAAAGAACAGTCGATAATACAAACCCTTGAACTACCAAAATTTAGCATTGTAAGGTATGTATAAAGCCAACCCACACCAACTTTAGCGTCATTTCATTACACTAAGAGCCAGATACTAATTGAAAATATTTTGAGCACTTTCCAAGTGCTTAGCAATGTACATAAATCTCATCTAAATCTTCTAAAACACTTAGATATTTTCATCATCTTTATTACCCAGATGCAGAAACTGAGTCTTACAGGTATTGAAGTTTTCTAAGGAAAAAAACAATTTGCAAAGACACTGTCAGGATATATTCAGTATATGTCTGACCTAGAGTCCCTGTTATCAACAATTCCACTAAATTACCCGGTAGCCCAGAAAATTAGGCATTCCTTCTTAAGCTAATTTTTTTGAAAGCATGAATATAGTTCTTATAAGAGACAATTTCATTTCCCATACAGGTGATACGTAAGATGTTCTTGACAAACTACTGCAGTTAAAGGAACATTTATTTGGTATTGATCAGAAGCAACCACAATGAACAGATCGACAGATGGATTATGTAGTTTCCTTTCACTTGACAAACATTTTATAAGGTGAGAATATAGTAGTGAGTTATAACTTATGAGAATATAGCATTGCAAAAAATATTATTTCACAGGACTCAAAACCTACAATATGAATTATTTTCCTTTTGAAATTGTGGAGCAACAAATGGCAAATTAATGAATTTAATTACCGTGTTCAATGAATGCTCATGAGTTTTATAGTAGATTCTCTCTCTTTTAAAAAAAAAAAGATTTTATTTACTTATTTGAGGGAGAGAGAGAGAGAGGGAGGGAGAAAGCACACAAATGAGGGGGAGGGGCAGAGGGAGAGAGAGAAGCAGACTTCCCACTGAGCAGGGAGCCCAACTCGGGCTTGATCCCAGGACCCTGAGGTCATGACCAAAGGCAGTTGCTTAACTGACTGAGCCACCCACGTGCCCTAAGTTTTATGTTATCGGCATTTTGATAGAGATTGCATTAAAAGTATAGATTGCTTTGGGTAGTATAGACATTTTACCAATATTTGTTCTTCCAATCCATGAGCATGGAATGTCTTTCAATGTTTTTGTGTCGTCGTCAACTTCTTTCATCAGTGTTTTATAGTTTTCAGAATGCAGACTTTTCATCTCTTTGGTTAGGTTTATTCCTAAGTAGCTGCTTCTTTTTCTTTTTTCTTTTTTCTTTTTTTTTTTTGGTTCAATTGTAAATGGGTTTGATACCAGAATTTCACTTTTTGCTGCTTCATTATTGGCGTTTAGAAATACAACAGATTTCTGTTCATTGATTTGTATCTTGTAACTTTACCAAATTTATTTATTAGTTCTAGCAGTTTTTTGGTGGAATCTTTTATGTTTTCTATATATAGTATCATGTCATTAGCAAATGGTGAAAGTTTTATTTCTTTGCTAATTTGATGCCTTTTATTATTATTATTTTTTACAGTCTGATTGCTGTAGCTAGGACTTTCAGTACTACTATGTTAAATAACAGTGGTAGAAGCAGACATCCTTGTCTTGTTCCTGACCATAGAGGACAAGCTCTCAGTTTTTCTCCATTTAAGGATGATAGTAGCTGTGGGTTTTTCATATACAGTCTTTATTATGTTGTGGTATGTTCTCTCTAAACTTACTTTGCTGAGGGTTTTTATCATAAATCGATGTTGTACTTTGTCAAATGCTTTTTCTCCACTTATTGACAAGATCATATGGTTCTTATCCTTTTGTTTATTAATGTGGTATATCATGTTGATTGATATGCTAATATTGAATCACCCTTGCTACACAAGGATAAATCCCACTTAATGGTGAAGGGTGATTTTTTAAAATGTATTGTTGGATTGGGTTTGCTAGTATTTTGTTAAGAATTTTTGTTATCTGTGTTCATCGGGAATATTGGCCTGTAGTTCTCTTCTGTAGTGGTGTCTTTTTTTAAAAGATTTTATTTATTTATTCATAGAGACAGAGAGAGAGAGAGAGGCAGAGACACAGGCAGAGGGAGAAGCAGGCTCCATGCAGAGAGCCTGACGTGGGACTCGATCCAGGGTCTCCAGGATCATGCCCTGGGCTGCAGGCGGCGCTAAACTGCTGCGCCACCGGGGCTGCCCTGTAGTGGTGTCTTTATCTGGTTTTGGTCATCACCAGGGTGATGTTGGCCCCATAGAATGTATTTGGAAGTTTTCCTTCCTCTTATATTTTTTGGAATAGTTTGAGAAGAATAGATATTAACTCTTCTTTAAATGTTTGGTAAAATTCACCTGTGAGGCCATCTGGTCCTGGACTCCTTTGTTAGGAGTTTTTGATTATTGATTCAATTTGTTGCTGGTTATTGGTCTGTTCAAGTTTTCTATTTCTTCCTATTTCAGTTCTGGTAATTTTTTTTAATTAATTAATTTTTTTTTTTTGAGAGAGAGAGAGAAAGAGCATACATGGGGTGTGTGAATGGGGAAAGGGGCAGAGGAAGAGGGAGATAGAATCTTAATTACGCTCCCATGGCCGGTGTGGAGCTCAATAGGGGCTTGATATCATGACCCTGAGGTCATGACCTGAGCTGAAACCAAGAGTTGGATGCTTAATTAACTAACCACCCAAGCCCCCCTCAGTTCTGGTAATTTATATGTTTCTAGGAATTTATCCATTTCTTCCAGATTGTCCAACTTGTTGGCATATAGCTTTTTTTTCTTTTTAAACCAGAACGTTTATTTTGACTAATCATTGAAATCCTTAAGCTGAACTGGATACTGCAACAGCTGCCCTCTTGCACTTAGGTGTCGTTCCTTCACGGAATCCATGCCTGAATCTGCGGTATACAATTTTTAGGTGCCTCATTCAACCGGTCCCAGTGGTATTTCGTCTTTTAGCCTCGGCACTCCAGTTATACTTTCTCTTCTGCTTGGAAGTGTAGCCACAGTTGCCCCGGGCGGACATCCGAGGGTGGTAGGCCTTAGAGCCACAGTGGCGGCACAACGTGTGCGTCTTATTGCAACGCTTTCTGAACGATAACGTCCCCTTCCTCATCTTGTTTCCCCACAGACCCCAAAGAGCAGCATATAGCTTTTTATAGTATTCCCTTAAAATTGTATTTCTGGGGCATTGGTTGTGATCTCTCCTCTTTAATTCATGATTTTATTTATTTGGGTCCTTACTGTTTTCTTTTTTGGTAAGTCTGGCTTTAGGTCTATCAATTTTATTGGATTTTTCAGAGAACCAGCTCCTAGCTTCATTGATCTGTTTTAGTGTTCCTTTTTTTTTTTTTTTTTTTTTTTTTTGAGTTTCCATATAATTTATTTCTGCTCTTTTTTTATTTCCTTCCTTTACTGGCTTTTGGCTTCATTTGTTCTTCTTTTTCTAGTTCCTTTATGTATAAAGTTAGGTTGTTAAGGAGATTTTTTTTTTTTTTTTTTTTTTGCTTCTTGAGATAGGCTTGTATTACTTTATACTTCCTTCTTAGGACTCACTTTTGCTGCATTCTAAAGGTTTCATTTTCATTTATGTCCATGTGTTTTAAAATTTCTTTTTTGATTTCATGGTTGACCCATTCATTGTTTAGTAGCATGTTTTAACTTCCATGTATTTGTAGTCCTCCCACATTTTTTCTTGTGGTTCACTTCTAGTTTCATACTGTCATGGTCAGAAAAGGGGCATGGTATGACTTCAGTCTTTTGATGTTTGTTGAGGCCTATTTCATGACCTAATATATGATCTATTCTGGAGAATGTTCCATGTGCACTTAAAAAGAATGTGTATTCTCCTGTTTCAGGATGGAACATTCTGAATACATCTGTTAAGTCTAACTGGTCCAGTGTGTATTCAAAGCCATTGTTTCCTTGTTTATTTTCTGTTTAGATGATCTGTCCATTGATGTAAGTGGGGTGTTAAAGTTCCCTACTATTATTGTATTATTATTAATCAGTTGCTTTTTGTTTGTTATATTTGGGTGCTCCCATGTTGCGTGCATAAATATTTATAAATGTTACATCCTCTTGTTGGATTTTCCCCTGTATGTATGATTATATAGTGTCCTTCTTTGTCTCTTGTTACCATGTTTGGTTTTTTTTTTTTTTTTAATTTATTAATGATAGTCACAGAGAGAGAGAGAGAGGCAGAGACATAGGCAGAGGGAGAAGCAGGCTCCATGCACCGGGAGCCCGACGTGGGATTCGATCCCGGGTCTCCAGGATCGCGCCCGGGGCCAAATGCAGGCGCCAAACCGCTGTGCCACCCAGGGATCCCTCATGTTTGTTTTATAGTCTAGTTTGTCTGATATAAGTATTACTACTCAGGCTTCCTTTCGACATACATTTGCATGATAAATATCCTCCAACCCATCACTTTCAAACTGCAGGTGTCTGAAGGTCTCAAATGAGTCTCCTGGAGGCAGCATATGGATGGGTCTTGTTTTTTTTATCCACGCTCTATCTTTGGATTGGAATGTTTAGTCCATTTGCATTCAAAGTAATTATTGATATATTTGTACTTACTGTCATTTTGTTACTTTGTATATACTTATTTCTGGAGATTTTCTCTGGTCCTTTCTTTTCTTTGTCACTTTTGGTCTCTCCTTTCCACTTAAGAAGTCTCTTTTAATATTTCTTGCAGGACTGGTTTAGTGGTCATGAGCTCCTTTAGTTTTTGTTTGTCTGGGAAACTCTTTATCTCTCCTTCTATTCTAAATGATAGTCTTGTTGGATGAAATATTCTTGGCTGCAGATTTTTCCCATTCAGCACTTTGATTATATCATGGTACTCACTTCTGGCTTGTCAGATTTCTTTTTTTTTTTTTTGGCTTGTCAGATTTCTATTGAGAAATCTTGAGCTATCCTTATGGGTTTTCCTTGTGAATTAAGGACTTCTTTTGTCTTGTTGCTTTTAAGATTTTTTTGTTATCATTATATCTTGCAAATTTAGTTACAGTACAACTTAGTGTTGGCCTGCTTTTGTTGATTTTGATTGGAGTGCTCTGTCCCTCCTGGATCTGGATGTCTGTTTTCTTCCCCATATTAGGGAAGTTCTCAGCTATTATTTCTTCAAGGAAATAATCTGGTCCCTTTTCTCTCTTCTTCTTCTGGGATTATTATAATATGAATGTTATTACATTTGATGGAGTCACCAAGTTCCCCAAGTCTATTCTCTCTTTTTTTTTTTTTTTAATTTATTTTATGATAGTCACACAGAGAGAGAGAGAGAGGCAGAGACACAGGCAGAGGGAGAAGCAGGCTACATGCATCGGGAGCCCGACATGGGATTCGATCCCAGGTCTCCAGGATCGTGCCCTGGGCCAAAGGCAGGCGCCAAACCGCTGCGCCACCCAGGGATCCCTATTCTCATGTTGCAGAATTCTTTTCCTCTTTTGCTCAGTTTCAGTACTTTCCATTACTTTGTCTTCCTGGTCATTAATTAATTCCTCTGCTCTTTCAGTCTGCTCTTCCTTGCATCAGGCTCATTTCCAATCTCATTTGTTGTGCTTTTCATCTCTGATAGATTCTTTTTAAACTCCTTTGTCTTTATGGTTAGAGTCTCACTGATATCTTCTATTCTTTTGTCAAACCTAGTGAGTATCCATATGGATGTCGCTTTAATTTCTCCATCAGGCATATTACTTGTATCTGTTTTGCTTATATCTCTGGCCATGACCTTACCTTGTTCTTTCATTTAAGATAAATTCCTCCATCTTCACAAATTTGTTTAAGTCTCTCCCTTCTTCTCTATGTAAGGAAAGTCAATTATGTCTCCTGGTTTTTCTTCCTTTGAACTTTTCTCTCCTTTTAGTTGTAGAGTTTGTTCTGTCAGTCTTCAGGTTGATTTCTGGGGTATTTTAAATGATTTGATACCTATCTAGTTGTGTTTGTGGGACAAAGCTAGCCTAAGGTTTTCCTACTTGATCACCATCTTCTTCTCTCCCCTCCCCAAATCCTCATCCCTATTATTCTTAATTGGCATACAAAGAATACTTTGTGTCTTGTAGCCTGTAATTTGGTCAAGTTCTGCATTGATCCTCAGAGGAATCTTTGATGTCAACACCTCACCAAGTGCCCTCAGGTGCCTACAATGCCAAGCTTTCGTTCCATTCTATGCACATAGTTATTTGAAGCTTCTTCCAACATTGACATTTTTGTGAGAAGAGTTTCCCAGGTGGCTAGTCTCCCACAGGGGTACAGTATCCACTGCAGGAGGAGGTGCAGGAGTCTGAGCCTTAGACTCTGAGCATCCCCTCACTCCCCAGCCCCAGCGGTTCTCACTAGCTTCCTCTCCATAGGATGGCCTCCCTCCCAGCTAGCCATCTTTGTGGCATTTTAACTTGACCCATTCCTCTCTCTCTTTCCCTAGCTACATGGTAGCCTTGAAAACCAGCAGGCTTTTGACCATGGTAGATGTGGAAATCATCAGCCTAGCAGATACGCTGGGGAGAAAAATGAGCTTGAAGCTGCCCCCACAACCCCCATTTCCAGAGATTTGTCACTATTCAGCATATATGAATACTCTCTGAAAAAGCCCCATTTACAGAGCTTGTCTTTAATTGACCTTGTCTTTGACCTGATTCAGATCGTGGTCTATGGGAAAGTTTTTATCCTCAGAACATTTGTGGAAAGCAATATGTGACAAGTGTTGACATTGCAAATACCTGAGACAGTGATATCTATTTAGGCAAAATAAGTGAAGGGCCAAAAACCTTAAAAGAGAAAGCTGGAGAATGAGTTGTCTATACAGGCCTTTGAAAAGCTCCAATATATTCCTGAGAATATGGAAAGATGCACACACGTGCAGAGCTGTGCACATATCCAAGAAAGGCCTGCGAAGATCTTAATCTCTAACCTTTGGCTAAGCTTGGGAATCTATGGGAGCAGGAAGTAAAGGCTAAGGCAGAGTTTTAAACTGTCAGAGCATTAAAGGCAAATCTCAACATACACAGATAGCCCTTCTACAAAGGACAGGAGCCTTACTGGTTGACAGCATTCAAGGAAATTTTTGTTGAGTTATTTCTGACCACAAAAGGAAGTGAGGAGTGATACCAGTGACCACACATGACAAAGAATACACACTTTACAGAATTAATCCAGGAAAGTCACCAACCAACATAACAAGAGTAAGAAAAGGAACAACAACAAGCACAAATAAAACACCACCACCAAATATCACTGGCGGTATTTATTTCCCAAGTTGCCACTTTATGTTTTTTAAAATGTTCAGTTTTCAACAAAAGAAAATATGAGACATACAAAGGAATAGCATGACTTATACACAGGGGAAAGCTTATGTTGGACTGACTCCACAAAAAGCTTTAAGTCAGCTATGACAAATATCTTCAAAAAAGATAAAGGAAACCATGTCTAAAAAAAAAAAAATAAGGGAAAGTAGCTTACAGTATCTCTCCAAACACAGACTATAAATAAACAGAAATCATGTGAAACAATCAAATATAAATTCTACAATGAAAAACTACAATAACTGATACTTGTTGAACCCACTTGAAGGATTGAACAAAAGATTTGAGCTAATTGAGGAAAGAATGAGTGAACTTAAAACAGGTCAAGATCCCCTAGTCTGAGAACTAGGAAGAAAAGAATGGAGAAAAATGAATAAAACCTCAGAGACCTGTGAGACACCATCAAGTGCACCAACACAATGGGAGCCTCAGAAGAAGAGAAGTGGAAAAAAGAGCAGAAAGAATATTTGAAGGAATCAAGAGCCACAAATATGCAAATTTGATGAAAAATTTTAATCTACATATCCAAGAAGATAAATGAATTCCAGGTAAGATAAACTCAAATAGAACCACCCATGCACAAAGTAAAACTGTTGAAAACCAAAGACCAAAACATATTGGAAACAGTAAGAGAAGCTCTGAAACTCCTAAAAACTCTTGTTTTTCATGCTTCATGGCATCCACCTTGGGCAGCACACCTTGTTTGATTGCCTGTCTCAAGATTTTTAGCCAAAATCCTGAGAACTTCACTGGTACCACTGGGTTTCAAGCAGGAAATAAGAAATTTTAGTAAAAAATTCAATAGGTATGTATAAAGAGTCTAATTATATAGATTTGTGCAAGAAATAAGGAAACTATCAGGCTAGTTCAGGAATTGAGGAAGCATTTGGATTGTCAGCATCCCTAATTCACAGGAACTGGGGAAGAAGGATGTTGCTGGACATGCAAAGAGAGTATTCATTCAGCAGAGACTTTTTGTTGGGGCAGAGTTAGCCTGAGGCCGTGTTTTCAAGCAGGAACCTGGAGACTAAGGACTGTGACCTCACACTACTGAGATCCTATTCCATCCCACTGAGCTGCAGAAGCTTCCCACTGGCCACGCTCAAACAAAGCCCAGGGGCTTTGGGGCCATATATCATACGGGTCAGACAGCAGGTAGAAAAGGGGGAGAATTGATCTGGAAGAGGTAAATGGCAGAAAATTAGCACCCCCACCCCTTTTATCTCTCAGCATTCATTCCCTTTCACCTGGGTGGAAGCTTTACATTTGCAGCACAGGGGGTACAAAAATTCCTATTGTAACCTCATCCTTGGGAGGTGATAGCAATTCAACCATACTACTACCACCACCCGTGACATAGCCACTGCCAGGGCTCTTTCTAGTGGGGTCCAAGGGAGATCATTGAAATGATGAAGCAATATGAAGTAGTTGCCACAACCCCCACTTGTGTAACGGAGAAGGTCGGTCATCACAGCTGCATTCCCACACTTGTATTTCCTGTTCTCTCACTTCTGTTGGCATCTCAGCTGCACAGGCTTCCTGACCTGGTGTCATACTCCAGCTCACATTCTTGCAAGATCTGAATCCTTGGTGGTTTTGTCTTTATTGTCCTTCCTACTCAACGAGACTATTGAGCAAGGGAATAATTAAAGATCTTCAAATTTTGTTTTTCAAAGAAACCTATCTAGACATTTAACTTGAGCTTCCTGAAAAGGTCTCTGTGTGTTCTCTGGATGTTTTCCCAGACTGTGACCACCCAGAATTAGAGAGTAGGGACCAGTCTCGCCCAGCCTCAACATCACAGCTCAGTGAACATCTGTGCTTTTTACCCACTAAGGAAAATCAGACACTCTGGCCTGAACCTGAGCCTCCACCTTCAAAGTCTATTCTGGAAGAAACAATTCTTATGCCCGCTTCAACACACAAGCCAAATCTCAGCCTTTGTGGCAGTTAACCTTTATCAGGACACTCCTGTATCTACCCTCCCGTCAGACTTTCCCTCATCCCGTGCCAGAAGTGTACCGGCAGGTCCTAGTTGGCTGTTAGCTATGGACAGATGACCTTCTTGAGACTGGCTCATGCTGGTTGAACTTTCTGGCATCTATCCTGGCTAAGAGGCCTGGGCTCCTAGGGAAAGCTAAAAATACAAAGTGTTTCATGTTCTTAGTTCTTATCTCAGCCCTGTCATACAGCTTTCTATTCTGGTAGCCCTGGCCAGCATCCACCTGGTTGACTCCTAGCCTGGGAAAACAGAGAAAATGGATCTCTTATTGTCATGTTTGGGGTGTCAGCCCCCATTCTGCCCAATGCACGTTCAGAGTGAATTCAAATGAAGTTAAAGTGGAAGTTCTCAGTCTCCTGAGCCTCACAGGTGGGTATTTATGTGAAGATGAGAACAGGGCGAAGTTAAAGCTAGGGGGCAGTATAACTTCCAGTCCCTCGCTTCTACCCTGATTTGTGCAAGTCCCAGCCGCCTATAGAGGGAAGCACATCTACAGTGCCTGCAGTTCTGGAAATTGGTCAAGAACGGCTGTTTGGGGGTGGCTTCCAGGAGCCTTCCATCCTGCACACATCACTCTGAAATTTTGGGGGCAATGACCGGAGCAAGGGCTGGAAGGCAGTGGGCTAGGGTCATGGAACAGGGCTGCAGGGGATGGCCTCACCACAGAGCCCTCTCTGCCTTCGAGACTGACATCCTGATGACTCCACCTAGGAAAAGCCTTAGGAAAGGGGGTCACACAGAAAGCTTTAGGAGGAGTCCTGGTGAAGAAGTCCATTGTTACTCCTGACCTCCCCACAATAGATCCCCGTCAACTATGTTAGGTGAGTTAAGATCCTAAGCAGGGCATGTAGTAGGAGGTGAACCAAGGAGAAGGCGTGACCCAGAGCCCATGAATGACCCCAAATTCCTTTTCCTTGCTTCTGTCACTGGTCTAACATGATCCCTGACCAGACAGCCAAGAGAACACAGCTCAGGAGCTCCCTCTGCCTCTGTGTTGTGGTGAAGCTTCAGTTCAGTCCTGTTTCTTAGGCATAAAATAAAGACATGGGGCTCTGTTGCTTCAAAACCCAACTCACTTACCCATTTGGGAAAATGGTACCTTCTAGGCTGCCCAAAGCTAGAAACTCCGGAGGACAGTTAGAGGAGGGAAGGGGAGGCCAGTTCAGGAGGTTGATTTGGGTTGAGCATGGGAGAGAGGGGCAAGGATTTCTGGGGTGAGACCCTGGCATGCAGGGCAGCATTCTGGGGTGGGTCCAGCCACTAGAGGGAGCATGGTCCGAGGCAGGCCTAGGTGGCCTTGAGGCAAGGGGAGCTAATCAGCCAGACCCCATGTCCCCTGCAGCCTTGGCAGTGAGGCAGGTGTGCTGGCGCATGCAGAAGAAATGTGACTGGACATCCTTCACACACTTCCTTTATCCTGCATGAAGTCCTGTAACAAAGCGAGTCTCCCTCCTCTCACTGACTCACCTGGGACCAGATGATCCCACCCTCAGGTGTGCGCCCTGCTGAGCAGGGCCAAGGGAAGTGCTTCTCTGAGGTTGGCAGAAATGGTTGAAGGGGATATTGCCGAATGCAGGGAACTTTCTTTGGGTTGGTTGGGGGGAAAGGGTCCGTTTTAATTTTCTTTGTCCCTACATCCCCTGCCCTTTCACTGTCCTCCTGCTGGGGCAAGGTGAGCCCAACATTGGGCTGACTACAAAGGGGCCAAATGTGGCCTCAAGTCCATGGCCTTCTCCTCCATCTGTCCAGATAGGGCGTGGGTACAGGTGGGGCCTCTGGGCAGGGCAGGAGCAGGACAGCATGTCCTACAACCTCCCACCGAGGAAGGGGCAGCAGGGTGGAAAGGCTTTGAGTAGGAGCCAGGAGAGGAGGGGAGAAGGTGCACATTCTCAGCCCCAACAGGGGGAAGAGCTGGGACCCTGGTTCCAGGAGCTCAGATATGGAGGCCTTTCCCTCTCTGTCTGCTGGAGGGAGAGGTGGCCGCAGGGGTCCAAGCTGTGTCTGGGGCTCACACCAAGACCCTCAGGTGAGAGGTGTTGCAAGGCTAAGCTGCTGGCTGGGTCTGGCTGAGTCTGGAAGCTGCAGGGGACCAGCTGCTGCAACTCCTGCCATTTCTGGGGCCCACATCCTAGGAGGGGAAGCCAGGGACGGCGACAAAGGCAGCATCTCCACAATAACAAACCACAACCTCACACATACCATGTCAGCTATGACAGCTCTTATGAACATGAACCTGTAGTATCTGTACAGAAGCATTCTTATATGGAAGAATGCCAGAATGTTCACTTTTCCTCACACTTGGAAGCACAAAGGGAGTTTTATGTACTTCTTGGTAGTTTGGTGTATTTCCACAATTTCTGTTGCTTCTAATCCGAGTATAATGTTGTTCAAAGTTGCCTGGAAGAGCACAGGAGAAAGACATGTTGCACAAATTTGGGATTCACTGCAGATTTTAATCCCTGGGGGCCCAGATCATGGTGGAGGAGCATCTTGCCAGCCAGAACATGGGGTGTTGTGCTTCAAGCATTATTGGATTCTCCTGGCTCAGACCCTCCGGACTTCATCCATGGATTTGTGTCCGTGTCTCACTTGGTCCAAATGCAAGACTCACAGATGTAGTCCCTGTGGCAATTACTTACCAGACAGAGGCTCATAAGTCTTAGATCCAGGATGCCTGGGTGGCTCAGCGGTTGAGCATCTTCCTTTGGGTCAGGGTGGGATCCTGGAGTCCTGGGATCCAGTCCCAGGGAGCCTGCTTCTCCCTCTGCCTATATCTCTGCCTCTCTCTGTGTCTCTCTCATGAATAAATAAATAAATAAAATCTTAAAAAAAAAATAAGTCTTAGATCCTAGCTTGGCTTGCAGGACACCCTACTTTCAGTGGGAGTTAGTTTGTGAATGTTGTCTCTACCAGGTAGAGAATCTATTTCTTTTTTCTTTTTTTTTAAATGGAGACACCCGTTTTCTTACCTGTTCCTCCTCCTTCTCTCCTCACTGTCATCTCCAGCTCTGGAAATCCTCCTCCAGATTGGAAAGAGAAAGAAACAGCCCAATGAATCAAACAGATATGCTTGTTCCCTAGGGAAAAATACTTCCTAAGTGCCTTTGGGCTTCAACTGGAAGATGAGGTCAATTATTTCTGACCTATGTGGTTGCTTCAGAAAATCCAGAGAAATAAAGTGCATAACATGCCCAAAGAATGTTTGACACCAAGTAGGGTCTTACCACCCATTACCCATCCTTGAATTTCTCTCGTCCTAACAACCATATCTGCTATACCTCTGACAGTCCTTGTTTCCATCTGTGAGGTCCCAGAGGCACAGAGAAGTGAGTAACTTGTCAAAGGTCTCATGGCAGGTAGGTACACATTTGGGCTTGTATCCCAGATATGCAGGAGAAGATTATTTAGGAATCACACTTGGAGTAGCCTGTGACTGGCTCTGGGAATGAGCCCACTCAGAGAAATGGGCCCCACACTCACTCTTTCCCCAGGACAAGGGAATCTGCCATTATTGATGCCTGTCTTCTCTGTGGTGACCACCAACTGCAAGGTAGACAAGGAATGTCATCCTGAGAACTTGGAATTAGGGGCTCTCCATATGGGGGCACCGTTCCCTCGTGCCTCCCAGGTTAACCATACCAGCAATGCATTCATGAATGCATCATGCATTCAAAGATGCAGCAAGGCATCTTTCTAGGTGCTGAGGGGGAAGAAGTGAACACAACACAGGAAAATCTTGCATTCATGGCACTTTCGTCCTTGAGAGGTGAAAGAGACAAGATACATAAATAAGGAAAAAGCCTTAGAATGTCCAACTGGGTTTAGCACGTGGGAGATAACAGGAAAGGGGTGGGGCAAGCATGGAACGGGAAATTTGTACCTATATACAAATATTTCTCATTTACATATGTGTCCATTCCCAAGGCTCACTGATGACACTTAGTGACACTTGGTATATGACACAGGGAGGCACAACTGTGTGGCACCATCTGGAGGGAGAGGGAAAGGCAGAGAACCAATGGGAAAACTCTTTTCCATGCTGTCCTGCTCCTTTTCCCCCTGACACTCCATTTCTAGTGACTAATCCCCATCACCCCCAGTGTAAGTCTCTCCCACTGTAATCATCTGGTCTTTGTCTCCCTTGGACAAATGAATGAATACAATTTAAGGGAAAGAGATCATCTTTACCTTCTCGTCCCTCCCCTTCTTGAGCTGTCCCATCCATCTTGCAGAGGGGTGGGACACTGGGCAGTCAGACCACATCTGGAGTATCAGACTCTGGTCCTAATGAGCCACCTTGCCCCTGGAGGTCACACTGAGGCAAGTGTCCAGGATGATTATGGTGCCTGAAAGGGACTGAGCAACTCCCTCACAGATGCTCAATGACCCCAGCTTTGTCAGGTGTGAAAGGCTGTCCTGTGGGTGTGGGGTTATACACGCTGCATGTAGGCCAACAACCAAAACTACAAGTGAAGTGATGAGATATTAGGGAGAGAGATTCTATACCAACATTAATTAGTACCTTATTCTGGATCTAATAAAATGAGACAGGGTGTCTGGATGGAGTGAGTCCCAAGTATCTGGAGGAATGCAAACACAGACAGGATGTACCCTCTCCTCTGAACATTGTAGAGAGGATTCAGGTGGCTTGATCTGAAATTGTGATTCTGTGATCTAATGGGAGGCCTGAGGGCAGGTGATGGGAATAAATAAAGCTGGAACCTCCCACGGGACTCTCAGGAATGGTCCTCAGACTGTTGCAGTTGCTTCTGCTGGGCATATTAACATTGGTCTTCATGAAAGAAGGTAAAGCCTGGAGAGGGAGGCAGTGATGGGTAATGAGGAGGTATATGGGGAGGAGGGTGAGGTGGTTTCTGAACATGACTTTTTGGGAGGCTGAAAATGGCTTAAAGAGGATTTTTCTTTTTCTTTTCACAGAGGAGATCCCTTCACAATCAAAATGTATGGTGAAGTTGGTTTTCAGTTTTTGGATAAATAATGCCACAATGAAAGGGGACGTTCCTGATTATTTTCAAACATTGTTTCTCTACCCTCCCTGACTATATTCCACTGTCCTCACTCACTGCTCTTGTGTCTTTGTTCTTCCCTGAGCATTGAGTGAAGGGGAGGGGGAGCTGGAATCCTTGGCATCATAGCTGTTATCTACTCAAGGGAGTAAGGACCCCTGGAAGAAGTTGGGAAGGGTGTCAGCTTCCTTCTTGTGAGGTCTGCACCTCACCAGTGTAAATGTTGACAGGTGGGGCAGGCTTCTGAAGCAGAATTACCTTCCCTAGAGTTCTGCTTTAAATCTTTCCTCTGTTTTTCTAGGGATTCGATTTTGCCATGAATGTAACTCCTTTGATGGATTCCAGTGCCGTGTTCCCATGAAACACTGCTGGAAGTTTAATATATTCTCAAAAAACAACAGGAGTTGTACCACAGAGCACTATTACTATTATCATCGAGTTACAGGTAAGTGGAGATTAGAGAGAGACACAAGACATTAACAGTGGTGCCCACCTTCCCTGGAATCAAGATGTGGAGGGAAACTGGGACCGTGAGAGAGGCTGAGGAAAGTGGAATTCTCCATACATCCACCTGAGGTGGAGTCTGTGTCCCTAGAGGTCTTTGCCTGGTCCTGTCTAGAGAGACCTCAATGAGATACAAGCACAACTTCAGGATTCATTCCCGTCCACGGAAAACCAATGAGATTCTGGAGAGACGTCATTGCTGAGAAGATGATGATTAAGCAAGGTGATCACACTTGCTTTTTTCTCTCTCTTTAGGGAGATACTTTTATCATTATACACGACTGTCTTGTAAAGTTTGTGAAGAGGGAATGGTCCAAGTATTCCATGACTTACTGAAAGAGACGCATTGCTGCACTGATAAACCCTTGTGTAATACCGGACATGATATTGCGGAAAAGTCAGTGCTGTATGGAGAAGATAAATATACCTCTATTCATGATGATATCCCAGAAAATTAAGCTAATTATTAATCAACTTAAGCTTTCTCCCAGTAATCCTTGCCCCTCCCCTACACCAGGGCAATCTCATCGTACATTATCTCAAAACCTAGACCTTCCTCTCCTCTCTATCCTAGTAGATATAACCATGGAAGCTCTGTATTTCCTGTCTCAGTGTTTTCATTAAGAGGAAAATGGGAACACTCATCTCTGCCTTCTGCTAGGATACTTGATACTGCTTGGCAATCTGTAACTGTCCTTAGATTCTGATGCTAAACCTAGAGTACAACTTCTGGCAAAGGGAAAAAAATATTTTCTAGTAGAGCTCCTGAGTGGGGAATCAAGAGAAAGCAGACTGGACAGAAATAGGGACAAGGACTCATAAGAGGTTTTAGGAGAAATATTTGGGAGGAGGATAGAAGAGGTAATTGGTGGAAGGCAGAAAGGGCTCGTATTAAGCAAGGGTTTGAGGAAGTAAATGTGAAGTTGGAAAACTCTAACTCCTGAAAAAAGAAAAGTCAATGAACTAGACAAGAGGGTCTTTGTGCCTGCCATCATTTTGGGAGAAACTGTACCAACCACAGCTACTCCTGATCACATAGCCCTGAGCTACTGTGTCTCTCATGATCTTATTTTGCTTTCATGGCAAAAGCCAAGTACATCAGGATAAGCACTGGCCTCGTTGTTGGCCAACAAGTCTGTCTTCTGGCATATGAGGAATACTCTACCGTCCAGTTCTGAAAAATATTAAATATTACCTTGCGTTCAATAAACTCATTGATAAAAAGTTGAATGTTTTTCATCCATTGGTACAACCCTATAATGGATTATGTCAAGGAGAGATAAGAATTTCAAACTCCACTGTAGCATTCTAACAAAAATAGTAAGCTATGAAATGACAAAAATGAATCCTTAAGTTGCTGTTCACTCACTTTAGGTTAAACTTTTCTTTTACCGTGTTTGCCTTCTTATGTGTTAGAATCTACAGAAATTATTATACTTAGTTTTTAGCTGTATAATTATATATACATATTTAATATTACCCCAGGTTTAATAGTATCCCTCCTGATCCAGGCTTATAATAGATTATTGCTTTCTATCACATTGTATTTGCATAGATATAATAAAATACAAATGAATTTTGAAATATTTGCAATATATGTTTGCTCGGCTTTGCCCCAAATTGTGTCATGCTAGCAAAGGCATTACACTTTAGCATCTTGAGAAGTAGAAAATATGAAAATATGGTAGATATTAATTAGTTTATATGGATAGAATGGAGATGTTGGCAGTAGGTTCCAACAATGAAGTGATTCATGGGGGAATTACTGTGATGTATGGTTAGTACCTAGAATGGTCCCAAACAAATCAAAATTGGAAACTTCAGATTAGGGAAGATAAATAATATAGATGGTGAAGAAGGTAACCAGTAGCAGGAAGAGTAGCAAATAGACACTGAGTGATACAAACACATTTTTATAGCTAAATTTGAAGTGAAACTTCATAAACCATTGTGGCAAAGTCCCCAGAGCTTCATCATACCCAGACTGGCCATCCAGGTCAAATCTTTCGGAATCTGTATTATTATGTCCCCCATCATTTCCATGAGATTCTAACTCCCATATTGCCGCCATTTACAATAACAACACCTCTTAGTTTTCTTGCCCAAGTGGACTACATCTCTGTTATTCACATTTTCAGGGGGGAAAGAAGTAGAGGAAACAATGAGGGAAGACAGACCCTGAACATGAGCCCTAGTTCTAGATTCAGGTCCAGAACACTCTTTCAGGCCAAAGATTCCTTACTTGGTAGTAGACCTAAACTGGAAAAACTGATCAAAGGAAGACAAACCAATTGTATGGACCTAGAAATCTGGAGGATTATTAATATTAGGAAAACAGGGTTTCTTTCTATAAATGTGTGTAAGATCACAGAAACCTAATAGAAATATGTTCATTATTGACAACTTCTCAGAAAACCACACATCAAAACTTCTACTCATGAATTTTATACAAGTCATGGTTGGTCTGAAATATCAGGAGGCTGGTTCCAGAATCTCATCTAGAGATATTATATGCTTTATATAGAGATATTATTTGATCTCATGTTGTTTTTATGGGTGGAGCTCTAAAACAACTACTGAATATTTCAAAATACACCCATAAGTATTCAACACCTATGTATGGATTGCTTGATTTATGCTGAGAGGTGCTGCTAACGGTGACAAAGAACAACGGAAGACACAAACATTATTTGTACTTTTTCAGCACTTTGGGTGCATATTTGTTTATAGTTCTATCACAGATTGATGAGGGCAAGAAAACCTGTCCCACTGGCTCTCAGGCAGAGGAAAGAGCCTCAGGAAGCACATTGTAAGCCACAAATGGGAAAAGGCTATGAGTCTGGAGGCTAAAGGTGCCTGCCTTAAACTTCTTGGGTTGATTTTATTTTATTATTTTTTAAAGATTTTATTTATTTATTCATGAGAGACACAGAGAGAGGCAGAGACACAGGCACTGGGAGAAGCAGGCTCCCTCTGCGGAGCCCGATGCGGGACTCGATCCCAGTACCCCGAGATTACGACCTGACCCAAAGGCAGATGCTCAACCACGAGCCACCCAGGTGCTCCCTTGGGTTGATTTTAAATCTTTGCTTAGGACCATCAAGGTAGGACTGTGGTCTTTAGATTGGGACAAGTTAGAGACAGCAACATGGTTTAGGAACCTCCACAAGTCCTCTTTTCAATGAGGCAGAAGAACTAGGATCCTGCAAAAGCAGGGTCTGCTAGGGCTGGCTAAGCCCTCAAAGATCTCAGAAACGTGGAAATATGCCACTAAAATTCCTTCCACAAACATAGAGTGCCATTCTAAGGAAGAAAGGAACAGTCTGTAAAAATGAAATTGAGCAGGAATAATGACTAACGTTGTAAGAGAATGTTCGAATCCTGGTGGGAGAGGACATGACAGGTAGCAAGTCTTGGAAATCACTATAGAGGCTGAAATAGAGAGATGAAAAATCTTAACTATTTCCCTGTCAATGCCTTCAAGAGATGAAGCTAGGAAAGCTCCCCTAGCCCACCTCCAGCCACACAACATAAAATCTCCTGGAAAAATACAGTTAATTTAAACATGTATGACATAAAAGATCTGCTAATAAACCCCATAACATAATGTTATGAGATGAGTGCTGGACACCATACTTACAGAAACAAAGGATACCAGAAAAATGTGGATTCAAAACGAATAAAAACTCAATCTGATGTTTCAAAGTAAACTAACAGAAATGAGGGAAACAACAGAAACTATGAAAAAGCAGCATAGAAAAAAACTTTTTAAAGATTTATTTATTTATGAGAGAGAGAGAGAGAGAATCTCCAATAGACTCCTTGCTTGAGATCATGACCTGAGCTGAAATCAAGAGTCCAACACTTTACTGACTGAGCCAATCAGGCGTCCCAGGAAAAACAAAACAAAACAAAACACTTTTTAAATGTTCAGCTTCCAGGATGCCTGGGTGGCTCAGCGGTTGAGCATCTGCCTTTGGCTCAGGGCGTGATCCCAAAGTCCTGGGATGGAGTCCCACATCGGGCTCCCTGCATGGAGCCTGCTTCTCCCTCTGCCTGCAGTTTCTGCCTCTCTCTCTGTGTCTCTCATGAATAAATAAATAAAATCTTTAAAATAAAATAAATGTTCAGCTTCCTTCCTTCTAAGAATTCAGTCTAAAAGCCATTTAGGCTGAGCAAGGTAGGTCTCCATGAAGGGGTTTACTGGGTATAGATAGACTCAAAAGAGGATACTGGCAGCCCAGGTGGGCGAGGACAACATCCATGTACTTTGGTGCAGATTGTCAGAGTCTGCTATGGTGAAGAGGGTGTCCCTGAAGAGTGATAGGGTGGTAGATGTGGGGAAACATAGGTAGTTGGTGAATGAGTACGGGTGTCACTCGGTCCAGCTTTGGTCATTAGAGTCCAAGCTGTGTGAGGAGAGCAACTTATGTAATGGACGGCAGTGGCAGACTGGTAAAGAGCATTTAGATTTAAGTGGGGTGCATAGTGACTCCAAAAAAAGGATTTGGTACCTGAAAGTTGCAAGGAGGGCATCTGCATGTGGAGATAACACTGGTGGTAACCTGTGGTGGAATGCTGGAGCCCAAGGGGGTCAGGTGGTAACAACGGGAGTTCAGTATTGTAGAAAGGGGAATAACAACATAAGAAATGTATTGAGGATACTAGGAGCCCAGTGTCTCAGTATTATAGAAAGGATTTATAAATATGGAAAAAGAAAAAAACTAGAATAAATTCTAGGTGGAAGTGTGCATGTGGGGGGGTATGTATGCACGCATGCACACACTTACATGTGTACATACACACGTGTGTTCTTCAGTGTTGGCCATAGAGAAGACCTAAGAGTAGTGACACTCCAGTAACAATGTGCATACCTGGTATGCAGATTTTTTTTTTAAGATTTTATTTATTTATTCATGAGAGACACAGAGAGAGAGGCAGAGGCACAAGCAGAGGGAGAAGCAAGCTCCGTGCAGGGAGCCTGATGTGGGTGGGACTCCATCCAGGGTCTCCAGGATCACGCCCTGGTCTGAAGGCGGTGCTAAACTGCTGAGCCACCCGGGCTGCCCCAGATTTTGGTTTCTAAATAACTTTCCCACTGAGAAGAAGCAGGGCTTCCTAGAGCGAAAATGCAAAATGAGCCTGGAACATTTGACTGTGGCAGATATAAGGAAATGTTCAAAGAATGACAAAGGATATTGAAAGGACACAGGTTCAAGCTTATGCACAATAGTAACAAATTATAATCAGTCAAACAAAATAGGAAAATGTGTTTATATTTAACTAATGAAATAAATAGGCCTCATCCTACCAGTTTGTTAGGTGAGCATGCTCATTCCCACTCCTACTTATCCCAGGATGCTAGAACTATACAGAGTGGAAAGCCTGAGCATGTGTGAGGTAGGGACAGCTCTGTACAGAGGTTACTGGTGAGATGTCCAGTGGGCAGACTCACATGACTTGCTCAGATCCCACCAATTTCAGCTTTTTCCATGCCATGCTAGACATGCAGGGATATCTGTGTGGCTGCCTCTGGCCCCATCTCCTTGGAAGTATCCTGCAGCTCTTCTGCATCTAGCGGTCCATGCCTTCCTGTGAGGTTGCCAGGGAAGCAGGGTGCAAGTTACTATCTCGAGACCCCATAGATTCCCTCTCCTTTTCTTCTCTGACTCCCAACCCCCAAAAGAGAGTCTCATTCCTGAAAGGCAGAAAAGCTTTCTCTCTTCAGAATTTCTAATGCAAATTCCTTTCTATGTTCTACCCTTCTCCTCACTCTGGGAATAGCATTCATGAACAGAATTCAAGAAGACCCCAGTAGCTAGGGTGTTTTTTGACTTTGCTACTTCCCTCCCTGAGGCCAAAGTTTTGTGCTATGATGGGAGTGTGATAAGAAGGATAATACTGAGAGAGAGAAACATTTAAAAAGAAGGAAAAGAGGGAGGGAGGGAGGGATGGAGGGAGAGAGGGAGGGAAAGAAACAAGAAACAAAGAAACAAAGACAGACAGAAAGAAAATATCCTGCCACAGAAAGAAGTGGAAAATCCAGGAAAAGAAGTGACCTATTCTTGTCTTCATCTTTTTTTTTTTTTTTTTTTTTTTTTTTTTTGAGAGAGGAAACACATGAGGGAGTGCAGGTCAGGGGAAGAGAGAGAGAGAGAATCTTAAGCAGACTCCATGCCGAGCACGGAGCCCGAGGCGGGCCTCAATCTCACAACCCTGAGATCCTGACCTGAGCCAGAATCAAGACTTGGACACCCAACCAACTGAACCACCCAAGAACCTCTTGTCTTCTTTATCTGAAGCAACTTAGCTATGCGGTGAAAACACTAGTTTTGTAATAATCTTCAGGAGACATTGGTCTTACTCTCAAAGAATTGGTTGCCCCCACCGCCACCTGCTCCCCACCACCAGGGACCAAGATGGAAAATTTAGAAAAGGAGATGGCTTTTTCTTACACACGCAGAAGGCAGAACCATGTGTTTGCGATTTTTAGGAAATCATTGGGAAGAGGCTGAGGCAACAGTGTCATCCGGAGATGAGAGCCCCCAAAAGACGAACAGTCTCTATAGAGATTCATTGCATAAGTCATAGCCTCTGCAGCATCTGAACTTCACCAAGTAGATACTCCATTTTATTTTGTCCACATTAGCACACTTTTCCAGGCAGCCCATGAATGTTAACCACAGAGTCCCATCTTCTGCAGAAGGAAGAAGGAAGGAGAAACAGGTTAGCAAAGAGCTTGTGCAAAGAAACTACTTTCCAGCCCATACCAGCAGACAAGAACAACCTCGTGCGTCGTTCAAGTCTGTTATTCCAGTGTGAAGAACTGCAAATGCTGCAAGGTGAGGGTTTCCCAGAAGAAGAGCAGTGGTGGAACGGTTGGAAAAACTTCTTGGGGGTGAGGAGGTGATGAGAGCAGCAATGGAGGGATTTCCAAAGCTGGCTGTCTCAGTAGAGAATCTTCACACTGGTTTAAATGAGGGCTATATATACCAAGGGTTCACTTGGCACGAATGGTAGGAAAATAGCGAGGGCCATTTACCCAGTGTCTATGGCTGGCACTGGCCCCTCTATCTCCACAGTTTAAAACCAGCCCCAGGGAAAGCCAGGCAGGGACAGACAAGGAGCTGCCTTCCCCACTCCAACAGGCACCTGTTCTCCACTGGCCATATTGTGCTCCCCTCTCTCCTCTCCATCCAGTCTCCCTGCTTTCCACAGGCTTCTCAAAATACTAGCTCCATAGCTCCAGATCCCCACCCCTTGGTGACCACGTCTATTTCTCATTATGACCTATGTCAGGGGTCAAGAGATCAGTCATCCCAGGGCTCCCTGGGGCAAAAGAAGGTCCCTGTTTTTTCCTGTAGCTCATATGTCCTAGGCAGCTTCCCCCACCCCCATCCCACAACTTACTCTTGAAAATCCTCCCGGTCATGCAAACCTCATTTTCTGTCGCGATGCAAAATCCTCTCCCTCTGGAACACTTCTCTCCTGGAAACTGGAGGTGGCACATCCTACACTGAATGATTTCTGTCATTGGGGCCAGGAAATCAGGAAGAGAAGTTAGATCTCACACTGCCAGGAGAAAACCTGTCCCCCCTTTCAGCTCTGAGGTTGGCTTGGCTTTACCAGAGACCCATTAAGTGTGGGCATCTGCCTCTATTAAGAGAGGCTAAGCCACGAGAGGGACTGGAGTTTATGGTCTCCGGAGTTCAGGTTGGCAAAATGGGAGGGGAAAGAAATGTGGAGGGACAGGGATAGAACTAAATCAAGAATGAGATAATCAGGTCTTCTTCATACTCACTGGGATAATATTCTTCATTGATGAATAGTTCATGGACTGCACTGGCAAAGAGAAACAAAACCAGTCTGCAATTTTGTCTGAAATTCAGCCCTGCAGAGCCCCCTGTGATGCTTGTAATGCATAGGGTCCAGCCTATGCTCTTCACTTGTTGCCACTCTAGGCTCCTTCTGTCCTTCCAAAGCCTCGGCATCTGTCTCCTGGCATCTGTGCACCCCCGCTTCCTTTCATTTCCCTTCGCCTCCGTGGGGCCTCTCTAATACCCTCCCCATCCCTAGAGGGTATAGTACAGACCAGGGGAGAAATAGAAATGCACCGTCCCCTCTTCATTCCCTTCTTTGTAATGACCTATGTGACTTTCTTATCTACCTGCTCCTGGAAACTGACAATGGGGAAAAGCATCTGAAATTCATGAAGTTGCCACCTTGTAGGTTTGGCCAACTAGGGCTGGTAAAGTCTATCTTCCACTCTCTCCTTTTCCTTTTGTTTGCCCTTTTTTACACTCACCCTCGGTCTTGTCAACTGCTGTTCATGTTATTTTGTCAAACTTCAAATCAGCTCCCAGCCCAGCCCATCCTACTGTAAGAGGTTGCTGAGTGGTGAAATTCAAGGTCCATCTCTGGGTTGCTTTCAATACCCAAAGCCCACTTTGCCCAGCTCATCTCCTCCCTCCTCCCATCTTCCCGCTCCCACACCATGATCTAGTTCTACTCACTCAAGCGTTTGCTGTTTTCCAGGGACCCAGACAGTACTGTTGAGGAAAAAGATACATGTTCTGCAGACCTCATTTCACAAACCTCGCCTCACAGCTTCTATGAAAATCTTCTCATTCCCTTTTAATGCACCTATTTCCTCCTATAAGAGGGAGACTTGAGCTTCTGGTGAAGGTGCCAGGGATGTGATGCATGAAGTGGGTGAAAGGCAAGGTATTATAATGATCATGTGGCTCGCATAAGGGGACCTCTGTCATGGAAGTTCTGACCCATTCCCATATCCTGGATACACCTCATCAACTGTCAACCCTAGGGACTCACTTCTAATGCAGCCAAGCAGGATGGGGAGTCCCAAAAGCAGGAGCTTGTCCATTTTGAAAAGAGAAAGGAGCAGGTTAGGGCGGGAAGCTGCCAGATGCCTATTTATACCTCTGCCAGGCTGGGCTTCCCCAGGAAGAGCTAGGGGTGGGTACGCTGCAGAAGTGCTTGAAAAGTATACTCTGCTCCTAGGGAAACCAGTGACTCTGTAGTTTCTCTTTTCTAGAGAACTGGTGAGAAGAGGCACTAGCTAGGTAAACCCTGGTCCTGATTTATTCAGGATGGTTGATACCATGTTCTATGGCTTTTTTTTTTTTTCATGACACCACACTGTGGGAGAGTACAAGGATAAGTCCGAAAACTAGGTGGGTAGGATTCAAAGTCATCTATGCCAAGGTGCTCATTAAAGCTGAGAGAGTATATGAGCACGAATAATTGCAATGCAGGAAGGACACCGAGCATAGACCCTTAAAAAGGCATACCTACAGGGAGTAAAGGAGAGAGGCGGAGGTTAGACTCACTGACAGGACTCTCAGGAGGGACCAGTGTGACATTGTCAATCATCCTGGAACAAGGCAAACCCTGGATGTGAGAGCTGAGGAGGAAGCTGCTTCCCATTCCTAGAGTTTCCCAGAGGTTGAGGCAGATTTTGTTAGGAGGTCTGAGATTACTCCTGGAGCAAGGTAAGCTGTCCTTCCCACCTGGTGTCAGGCTGGGTATCAGGGCAGGGGGTGACCTCAACTCAGAAGAACTAGATATTCAGTCAGAGAGGTGGCTGGAGGTACAAGTCCCACAGAGGGGGTTGAGCTGGTGGATCTTAAGAACAGCCACACCTAGTATCTCCTTCTAGGTTTCTTTCTGGTAGTTTCCTTTGGTTATTCCTATACCTTTAATGGGTAGGAATGGAAGTTGCAACCTCGTCTCTGCTGTTACTGCAAGGACCTGAGGGAAAGGTCTGCACCCCGTGCTTAGGGCGAAGCCATGTGGGGAGAGAAACAGCAACTGGAAGGAAGCAGATTGCAATGGGGCATAATTTAGGGCTTCAGCAGCAAAGTGGGGTCTTGGTCTAAGCCAGATGTTGGCTGAATACGTAAGGGGTGAGAGTGATGTGTGGGGGAGATTTTCTCCATGATATATTTATTGGAGGTGATTATTTCACAGCAAAAGAGAAAACTGGTATCTCCATACAGGGAAGAAGGAGGAAGAGAAGTATAACCAGTTAACAGCTTACCCAGGGCACTCAGGAGCCTGGTGAAGTTTTGAAATAATACCATTAAGTACTTATGTGTTACACACACACACACACACACACACACGTCACTGATTTTTGTTTTCTGCATATTTACGAACAGATCTTTCCCTTTCCCTCCTCTCATTGCCATGGAATTTAGCATCCTCTCTTCCATCTTTACATCCCTTTCTCTGACTTTTTGAGATCTCCCTTCTTTATCTCCTAGAAATTCCTTATTTCATCACTTGGCTAATGGCAGCCCACAAGAAGGGAGGAGATGCCCTCTACCTCCGCCTCATCAGAAACTGTCTCTCCCCCTGATGACACTTCTGTGCTATGATTATATCACTTCTCCTCAAGCAGAATTTTCCTCTCCCAGCCTTGGGGATCCACCTGGATTCCTAGCTTATAGTTGAGGCCTATTTTATTGACTGACTTTTATCTCAAAGTTTCCTCAAATTCATGCTTCCAGCCTTAGCATTCTATAATACCTGATTTTCCTCCTTGGCCCCCACTTTCCTTTTCCCAGTACCTCTTAACTCTCTAAGAGAGAGTTAACTCTCTTAACTGCCCTCCTTTGGCACCACACATAATTCATTTTATATCATATATTTCAGATCTATGACTTGACAGTATTCAGGAATGAATCTCTTTTGCCTATTGCTCTGAAGTTCATGTAAGTCTGTCACAATCCCTTTGCTCATGATGCTCTCTCTTCTCACCACTGCAGAGTTCTGGGAGAACACTTGTTAGCCCAACTCTTCATCTCTGAGAGTGACTAGGTAGGTGCCCAGTTGTGTCTTTATGTGTATGGTTGGAAGATGTTTGGATAATGTGTTAGCATTTTCAGTTTGCATCTCCAGTGTTGTCACATAAAACAGTAAAAACAAAATGATGTTTTTTGAATGGAAATTCACTTTCCAATTCCAAGTTATCATTATTTTTATTTATTTATTTAATATTTATTTAGAGAAAAAAAAGATTTAGAGAGAGAGAGAGAGACGCACACGCACAAATGCATGCATGAGCAGGCAGAGGGGCAGAGGGAGAGGGAGAAGAAAGAGAATCCTCAAGCAGACTCCCAGCTGAGCATGGAGACTGATGCAGGGCTTGATCCGAGGACCCTGAGATCATGAGCTGGGCCAAAATCAAGAATAGGATGCTTAACCAACTGAGCCACACAGGTGCCCCAAGTTATCATTATTTTTAAAATAAATAGATCTACTCTGCACAGGAAATACAGCAAAATAGCCAGAAAATCATTGGTAATTAAGAGATTTTCACATAATGACCTTTTTAAATAGGCCCATGGGGCTGGAGGTGAATATTACCAGGATCTGAGGAATGAGACCTCAGCTTAGGCAGATCCCACATATGAAGAGGCTTCACAAAATGAAGAACTCCAGTGCAGCACCAATGGTCTTAGGCTCCTGGGCTTTTCCCAGTACCCACAGGACTTGTTCCGGTGATCTAGCAGGGACAGAACAGTTTCTTCTAAATCAGGGTTTAAGAAAATGGTCTGTCTCTTTTCCTTCAGGCCAGCAACCAGCATAGCCTTGGGTAACTGAGACTAGATGAAATCAGGGAAGTTCTACCCTCTGAAGGGATGTGAAGACATGACTTCACAGATAGTATGAGAAGGTCTGAGAAAGAACATAAAAGGAGTGTATCTGGGGAGTTTTTATGTGTGTATTCTTTTCTATCATAAGACTCATGATCCCCAACGATTTCCTGGGACTCTGAGAATTGTTTGAAACCTCCACAGTTCCCTGGATAGTTCCCTCCTTTGATGCCAAGGGCTAGAGAGGAGAGCATGGACATTGACATGACTAAGGAGGTAAGTTTAGGATTCAAGGGTGTCAAAGTAACCAATCATCTACCCATTGTTCCTAGTATGGCTTACCACTCAAAAAAAAAAAAAAAATCTCCTGTACTTTCAATATGCTGTATCAATAAACCTAGCTCTCACCTGGAAAACTCATTCGAAGAGTCACCTCGGCTAAGGAGAAATTAGGGAATCCTCTTCTGCTTTCCATGGGAAATTCACCAACGCACAAAGGCCATGCTCAGAGGCGTCTCTGCAAACTGCAGAAACTCCCATGGTGGCACATAGCTCTCTCTATTGCTCAGTTTACAACATACTATTTAAATGAATCCCTCCAGATTACAAAAATAATCTCTCTCACTTCAGAGAGACCAGTTGACCAAAGCAGATTTCCCCCTTGATATTTCCTCTGTGTGAGTGTGCAAATGTTTAGAGTTTTTATACTGGTGAAAAATAATAAACATACCAAAAATAGTAGAAAACATAAATGCAATCTTAAATCACTGACCATGAACCAGGTCATGAAATTGAATATTGCCAAAACCACAGAAAATTCCCCACACCAAGCACTCCTTCCTAATGACATTCTCCTTTTTCTTTACCTAGTGGGAAATGTCCTTTCTCTTATGGAATTTAACCATTGTTTGGTTTTATAGTTTTACCACACTATATTTTTGCTTGTTTTTGGATAATTATATAAGTGGAATCAAATGGTATGCATCCTAGGAATCATTCATGTTTTTGTATAAAGCTTCACGTTTTTTCTATGTTGTATTCCGTTGTGTGAATTTTAGGGATGAGAACTTTTCAGTACCAATGGGAAACATCAGTTCAGATATTCAAGAAGCCTAAAAAATCCTAAGCAAGAAAAAATGTCAAATTCAGCATTATAGTGAAATTTCAGAAAGTCCAAGAAAGTGATAAAATGTTAAAAGTAATCAGAAGTAATAATCAAAAAATATAATACATGCAAAAGAGTGGCAGCTGAATTCTCAGTCAGAACAATGGAAGCTAGAAATTAGTGGGATGATATCTTCAATATGCTGGAGACAGGGAACTGCCAGCATAGAATTCTATATCCAGGGGCACCTGGTAGGCTCAGTGGTTGAGTGTCTGCCTTCAGCTCAGGTCGTGATCCCAGGGTCCTGGGATCAAGTCCCACATCAGACTCCCGGGAGAGAGCCTGCTTCTCCCTCTGCCTCTCTCTGTGTGTCTCTCATGAATAAATAAATAAAATCTTTTAAAAAATTTTATATCCAAAAAAAAAATTATTCCGTAATAAAGTGAAATAAAGACATTGCTAAGCAATAGTAATGCCATCAACAAATCTTCACCTAAAGAAACCAGATACTATCAATAAACATTTGTTAAATTGAATTGATATGTTAGTTTTAACTAGTCAAGCCTGGAGGACAAACGTGTACATCTATGGATTTCTGTAAAAATAATAATAATAATAATAATAAGAAGAAGAAGAAGAAGAAGAAGAAGAAAAAGAGCTTCCTTTCTCTCTCTCTCTCTTCTTTCTTTTTTGCAGGAATCCACAAATGGGCCTAGAGGGTACTGGGTAAAATAAATCAAAGAAAGAGAAAGACAAATACCATATGATTTTTTTATATATGAAATCTAACAAAAAAAGAATAAATAAACAAAAAGCAGAATAAGACCTATAAATACAATTATTTTTTTGTATTTTTCAATTTGCCAACATATAGTATAATACCCAGTGCTCCTCCCATCAAGTGCCCTCCTTGTGCCCATCACCCAGTCACCTCATCCCCCCACCCACTTCCCCTTCCATAGTCCTTTGTTTGCTTCCCAGAGTTAAGAGTCTCTCATGGTTTGTCTCCCTCTCTAATTTTTCCCACTCAGTTCCCCTCCTTTCCCTTATAATCCCTTTCACTATTTCTTACATTCCACATATGAGTGAATAATAAAAAAATTTTTTTTTAATTTTTATTTATTTATGATAGTCATACAGAGAGAGAGAGAGAGAGAGAGAGAGAGAGGCAGAGACATAGGCAGAGGGAGAAGCAGGCTCCATGCACCAGGAGCCCGACGTGGGATTCGATCCCGGGTCTCCAGGATCACGCCCTGGGCCAAAGGCAGGCGCCAAACCGCTGCGCCACCCAGGGATCCCAATAAAAAAATTTTTAATTAAAAAAAAAGACCTATAAATACAGAGAACAAACTGATCGTCATCAAAATGGGTGAAGGATGGGATGCCTGGTTGGCTCAGCGGTTGAGTGTCTGTCTTTGGCTCAGGACGTGATCCCGGGATCGGAGATCGAGTCCCACATCAGGCTCCTTGCATAGAGCCTGCTTCTCTCTCTGCCTATGTCTCTGCCTCTGTGTGTGTGTGTCTCTCATGAGTAAACAAATAAAATCTTGTAAAAAATGGGTGAAGGAGGTACAAGCTTCTAGTTACAGAATGAATAAGTCACAGGAATAAAAAGCACAGTGTAGAGAATATAGTCCATGCTACTCTAACAGTGTTGTATATGACAGAGAGCAACTATACTTGTGGTGAGCAGAGCATCACTCATAAACCTGTTCATTCACCATGTTGTACACCTGAAACTAATGTAGCATTGTGCATCGATTACACTCAAGAAGGAGAAGATGAGCTTCTGAGGCGAGGCTGCCATCTGTACAGGGTCCTCCCTCTTCAGACCTCTTTAAGTCCTTCAGCCCATGCTCTAGCAATCCCAACCCCATAATCCCCCTCCATGGTCAGGCTTCTTGAGTGTTCACAGATGGGTCCAGTTGTTCTTACTGAACCCAGAAAAACACAGACATGTTATCTTTGGGTCTTGTATCCTTGATACTCAAGAGGCTCATGAAAAAGAATCACCCAGGACACAGTAAGGATGATATACAAATTCATCTAAGGCATCTACTAAGACTAAATTAAAATGAAGCCTAAAAGGTGCCATGATGATTGAGCACATAGAGGTCATTTATGTCCACTGTGAAAAGAATAAAGGAGAGAAGAGGAAGCCAGATAAAAAGGAATAAAGAATAAACTATCTAGGGGTGCCTAGGTGGTGCAGTCGGTTAAACATCTAACTCTCGGTTTCAGTTCAGGTCCTGATCTCAGGGTCCGACTTCAGCATAGAGTCTGCTTGGGATACTCTCTCTCCCTCTCCCTCTCTCTCTGCCCCTCCCACTCATTCACACATGCTCTCTCTCAAATAGATAAATCTTAAAAAAATGAAATATCCAACAAAAAAGTTAAAAATTGAGTTTTAAATAGTGCAGGAAGATATTAAGCATCTAGGAATAAATCTATACAAGTGGTGTAATTTCTCTGAAGAAAAATAGCATAATTAAGAAAAGCCAGCTAAGATCCAGAAATAAATGGAGAAACAGACCATGATTACTGAATGAAAGATTCAATAATGTAAATTAATTTCCTCTAGGCCTATAGATTCAATGAAGTCTCAAAAAGAATCAAACACGCTATCAAAAAAATTTTAGTTCAATACAATTCATTTTTATATAGTTTAAGAATCTCAAGAAGTTACCAAACATAGTACAGGGAGTCTCTGTGTATTTTTAATCCATCTTTCCCAATGAAATAAGCATAATGTATTCTACAAACTAGGAAACAGATATTGGTAAAATACTATTAACTAAACTATGTACCTTATTCAAATCTCATCAGTTTTTATGTGTACTCATTTTTTGGTGTATGTTATTATGAAAATTTGTCACATGTATAGATTTTTCAAATAACCACCAAAATCAGGACACATAACTAACTTTTCCATCACCACAGAGGCCCTACCATGCCACTCCTTTACAGATTCTGGAGCCTGATAGCCACTGATCTCTTCTCTACATCGTAATCTTATCGTTCAGAGTATTATAAAACTGGAATCACATAGTACGTGATCCTTTGAGATTGGATTTTTTTCACTCAGCATGAATATCCTTGAGAGCCATCCAACTGTTATGTGTACCAGATTCTTTTTAAATGCAGAATAGTAATCTGTTGTATGGAGGTACCAGAGCTTGACTATCCACTCACTCACTGAAGAAAGACTCGGGTTTTTTTTTTTTTTTCCTGTTTAAGACTAGTACAAATAAAGCTGTTATATTCTTTTTCAGGTTCTTATGTGAACATATATATTTTTCCTTCCTCTAGGGTAAAAACTTTATGCTAGTAAAAAAAAGCTAGACATAGAGTGTTCAAATATATAGCAGTCAACAATTAGTGATATTTCTAGAGACAGAGAGCCAACCAGTAGTTAAATGGGTAGGAGATGAAAGAGTGTTGATTACAGAGGGGCATGAAAATGCTTTCTGTAGTAATGGAAATGTCCTGTATCTTGATTAGGATGGTAGTTATACAGTGGTGCACATATATCAAAATTCATTGAAATCTTCACTTTGAATGGGCTCATTTTGATATGCACAACCTATACCTTAGTAAAATTGACTCAAAAAAGTGTTTTGTGCATGAGTCTCATTATAATTTTTCCTTGCATTGTTTCTATATGATTTCTCTAGGGCCCTGATGCTGCCTACAGGTGCTAAAGTCTCTCTAACAAGAAATTCCAAGCCATGAGAAGGATGGATCTTTTTCCTCATTTTGTTCATGAGAGTTCATAGAAAGCTTTCAGTTTTGAAGAAAAGGAATAGGGTCACTTGGGTTCAAACTTCAGTCCCATAGAAGCTTTGATTAGCATCCCATCTTCAAGGTGGAGAGATCAATCATACAGTAGCGACAACAACAGACAGAGAGAATCAGAATGTTCTGAGGACTGAAGTGCTCAGATAATGTCTTTATGACCAGAATATGGAAGAACAAAGACTCACGAGACTGACAATGGGTAGCATGTCCTGTCTTTCCAAACATGGACACCACAAATCCATTCTGTATCTTCCTGCTTGCACTGAGCCTGCAGATCAAATGGAGGGGAAAGCTCAGGTTCTTCTCAAGTCTTTCTGCTCTGGAAGTTGTGTGTGGTTTTCTAGATTCCCCATCATGTGTGAGGGTGTTTTGAAGCTCACTCTCGAAAGTAACTCTCCCCCCAAGATTTTCCTCTCTGGTTTCTGGCATGTCTCCTGTTGGACTTAACCCTAATATTTTGCCCTGGGTCATAAGAACTTGTCCAGTTACCTTTCAATATTTTCACAGAAAACTGCTTATTGGCCCAAAGCAGTTACAAGTCAGGTGAAATAAAGACAACAGTAGAAAGGTAAAAACAAACAAACAAACAAACAAAAAACACGATTCTTTGACAACAAGGTCCATTTTGCTTCTGCTGGAGCCAGGGACCCACATCAGGAATGGAGCCGGTTGGGACAAAGGCTAAGTTTTAAATGCCACAAAGCTCTCCTACTCCGGTTAAGCTGCCTTATCATGACTCATCGTTCTCCTGGTTGCTGTAAAACTTAGATAAAGTTGATTCTGACGATCTGTGCTCTTCTCACTGTTTCTGTGAAGGGACTGTCCTTTGGAGCTCCCTCTTCTGCCATTTCTGCTGACGCCACCTCCAGGTCTCCTCAAAACATATGACATTTAAAAATAATTAAATAGTTTATATGTACTAATTTAGTCCTTACAATTCTTCCTGATAGATGCTACTATTTTATTTTTTTCTGGGGCAAAAACTGAAGATAGAAAGGCTGAAGGTCACACACAGGGTCACACAAGCAGCAACTGGAGAATCCAGGTTTAAACAGAGCTTTGTCTGCCTCCTGACACTATAATGGCCAACTGTGGAAAGAGAGTAGCAGGTTTTCATAGATTATAAGAAAGTGGTAAGATTTTTTTTTTAAGATTTTATTTGTTTATTCATGAGAGACAGAGAGAGAGAAAGAAAGGCAGGGACACAGGTAGAGGGAGAAGCAGGCTCCACTGATGTAGGACTTGATCCCAGGACTCCAGGATCACTCCCTGAGCCGAAGGCAGATGCTCAACTGCTGAGCCACCCAAGTGTCCCAACCGTGGTAAGATTTTTAAAGACTCTTGCAATATTCCTGTGTTTGAAGTGATTGGCAGCAAAACTCCAACACTGAAAAGTATATGTAGGGAGAGGATGCTTCGTGGCCTATTTCATGGCCAGGTATAAATGGAGAAAACCTCCAAAAGATGCAGTGGATGGTGGGAATCTGGGGAGGAAAGAGAGAGAGTTGAGCCCCTGATTCATTGCAGGGGAGTCCAAAGGGCCCTGGGAAGCTCCCAGGGTGGAGCGATGCTCTCTGCTGGTTGCCCCTCTGCAGATGACTCCACCCAACTAGCCCCCTAGGCTTGCATGATGGAGAACCTTCCTCAGTCCCTGGCCAAAGCCACATTCTCTCTTGTACATGCTTCCCCCACCCTCTCTTCCTAGGAAAGTGCCTCTACAACTTCAGGTCCTGGTATAAATGTTCCTTCTTCCGGGCCTCCTCCTCTGACTCCTATGTGTTTCCTTTTTTTTTTATTTATTTTTATTTTTTTTATTTATTTTTTATTTTTTTATTTTTATTTATGATAGTCACACAGAGAGAGAGAGAGAGGCAGAGACACAGGCAGAGGGAGAAGCAGGCTCCATGCACCGGGAGCCCGATGTGGGATTCGATCCCAGGTCTCCAGGATCGCACCCTGGGCCAAAGGCAGGCGCCAAACCGCTGCGCCACCCAGGGATCTCTCCTATGTGTTTCCAAGGCACAACTGAGAGCCACGATAGGAACATAGCCTTATCTTTGATTCTTCTTCCTCTTCCGTTCCACATTAAGCCAGTGACAGAGTCCCATCTGTTTGTCTTCATGCTGTCATGACTCTCATTCCCTTCTCCATCTCCATTTTGCTGTGTTGTTACGGCCTTCATGTCGCTCATCCTGGAGCCCATTCTTTTCTCAGTATGGAGGCATGGATTGAGTTCCAACCACTGAAATGGAGTCCTCTTTTTTTTTAATTTAATTTTTTTTTTTTATTGAAGTTCTATTTGCTCATCCTATCAAGTGCCCTCCTCAGTGCCTGTCACCCAGTTACTCCAAACCCCCTTCCACCTCCCCTTCCACAACCCTTTGTTCATTTCCCAGAGTTATGAGCACTGGAGAAGAAAGCTTTGCCTCTGCTCCTTTGAGGAAAGGAAGGCTGTTATTCCAGAGCTGAGATGCCAAAGCTGCAGGGAGGAATGAAGGAAGAAGGATCTAGGAGCTGGAAGGAGAGATTTTAAGCCCTTCAACCTGAGAGCAGATGCAGAGGAAGGAGTAGCATGATAAAACTGCAGAAGGAGGAAGGAGGAATTGTGTAAAGTCAAGAAGAGGAGCCCTGAAAGAAAGGCATCCCCTGAGATTGCCTCGAAACAACCAATAGGGTAAAGTCCCTTTGCATTACTGTATGGAATAACTTTTCCCACTGTAGACCTATCAGTAGATGGAAACTATAATGCTCTGTTCACTTATTCACTTGAGGTCGGGTTAATTAATAAATATCTAATGAATATGCGAACCATATCCTTTTTTGAACCTGATCTGACAGTCACTAGCAACCCACCCCACATAAACCCCAGAGACCTGGTTTATTTAGAGGGTTGGAGGTCTAATACAGTAGGGGATTTAACTCCAAAATGGAAGGGCCCCTACTGGGTCATATTATTTACTCCCATTGCAGTAAAGTTAGAGGGGCATCTTCATGGGCTCATATATCTAGAATAAAAAACTGTATCTCCTTCACAGGAAACCAATGTGCAAACTAACGTGCTTCCTTATTCCCATAAATCCGTGGAAGACCTCAAATTTCTCTTCAAACAACAGAGGACTGGAGGAAGATTTTAGTTAACTATCAAAGGTCTTTTTATTCAGGCTTCTCTTATAATAACCTTATTTGATTTTTTCTAGGCATCTCCCTGACTGGTGCCAAGACTCCTTCACTGCCGTGGCTTCCAGCCAGCAGATGACCCTTCCTACTCAAGGAGGTTCATATATGTTGTCTACCTTGGATTGGCTGCCTCTGCCTTTTTGGTAACTCCTTTATTTAAACTCCCCAACTGGGGCACCTGGGTGGCTCAGTGGTTGAGCATCTGCCTTTAGCTCAGGGCGTGATCCTGGGTCCAGGAATCGAGTCCCACGTCAGGCTCCCTGCAGGGAGCCTGCTTCTCCCTCTGCCTGTGTCTCTGCTTCTCTCTCTGTGTCTCTCATGGATAGATAGATAGATAAATAAATAAATAAATAAATAAATAAATAAATAAATAAATAAAATCTTCATAAAAAATAAAAATAAACACCCCAACTGACCTATGTTGATCCACAGGTAGGAACACCTCTATGCCCCTATTCAGCAGGAAGAAGTTACAGAAGATGAGACCTTCCACCCTCAGCAACTTTAAAGATTTCAGGGTCAAAATTGATCAGGGGGAGATGATGTGAGAAACAAAGGCAGAGAGATTGTATGTAAAATTAAGTCTCCTTATAACCTGCAGCCCCTCAACAAATACTTGAGATAGGTAGATTATAACATTCCTCTGGGATCCTACGAGTCTTCTTTAACATATGAAAGTCCTTTTGGAATTTCCCTTATCTTTATTTCTCCCAACCACAAGGTAAAAATCACTTGCTCATAATCCTGGAGCATCAGGGAGCAGCAGGTAGCAGTGGTCAGCTCTTCCTATGCACGCACAGGTGATTTTAATAAAATCACCATTTTGCACCAAAAAAGCAAAAAAAAAAAAAGAAAGAAAGAAAGAAGAAAGAAAGAAGAAAGGAAGAAAGAAGGAAAGAAGGAAAAGAAAGAAAGAAATGCATCCCCTGGTCAGGGCCTGCAGCGCTGGGGGAAGTCCGGTTGGATCCATGCTCTCAAGGAAGGGGTAATAATGGGGGAGGGGGATTCTCATAGCTCCAGACAGGGTAGGAGGTAGGTTGTGGACATCGAGGTCCAGTGCATGTCCTCCTGACAAGTCCAGGACCACTGTTCCAGGAATAGCCTTGGACCCAGCCCTGGGGGTTAGAGAACAGAACATCTTCTCCTTGGGGCACTGAGCTGAGGTGGTTTCTGATCCTTGAAGGCCAGATGGGCAGCATTTGAGAGGTGAGAAGCTTAATCAGATGAGGAAGAGGGGCAAGGAGCCCTGCAGCTCTTGGCCCCGTTCAGAGGTGGGCAGGAGAGGGGTAAGAGGTACATTTAGAAGCTATCTGTCTACTCCAGGAAGAAGAAAAACAGTTCTTATAATTTCAAAGATTTATTTTTTTTAGATTTTATTTATTGGTTTATTTGAAAGGGAAAGAGAGAGAGAGAATATGAGAGCACAAGAGCAGAGAAGGGAGAAGCAGACTACACGCTGAGCAGGGACCCCACGTGGGGCTCCATCCCAGGACCCTGGGATCATGACCTGAGCCAAAGGCAGATGCTTAACTGACTGAGCCACCCAGGCACCCTGGTTTCGGACATTATGTCCAAATGTTGCAGATCTAAGACTAGAAAGAGGATGTCTTAGAAATTCCCTGAGGATGTATGCTCACACATGGTATAAGGAAGGGACACCCTTGTACTACCTCCATACTCCCCTCCTGGACCCAGAAACGTTCCTCCCCCAAACAGAAGTCTGGCATGCTTGTCCAAAGGTGGTCTGAGGAGGACTCTCTGCCCAGGTCCGCATGGGTACCCATGTCCCCATAATTTCAAATTGGTTGCAATAGCCAAGTTTAGTATCACAGGTATAATGGGGCATAATTTGAATCATAATTTCTTTTTCTTTTTCTTAACTCTCAAGTGATTTTTTGGTGTTCAGTACTTGCCAGCAGCTTACCAGCATGTCTTCCGTCCCACCTCCTACCATTCAGTGTCACCACTTGGCTTTGTGGAATGTTAGGCTGGGGGCCGTCTTTTTGGCACTTCCCTTATGCCATTATGCTGACGCCCTCTGTTGCGGGCTGCCCCTCAGAAGGCCTTAGCAGGCACAAATCCAACTGCACTCCTTCAGGAAGATTCTCAGTGGGCTGCTCAGTCAGGACAGAGGCTACAGTGTAAAAGCCAGATTGCAAAACTGTGCTTATTTAGCTTCTATACGAGTCGGCGAGAGAGCTGTACCAAACAACCAGAGCAGCACCACTGCCAGAAGTAATAGTGATAACGATAATAATACCTAGTGGCCTGATCAGGTTTTTATTTTTTTTCTTTTCAGCACCAAAAAACCTGAGGCTATGGATATGGTAGGACTTGCTCAGTCCTTGGTCTTCTTGCCCTATTAAGTATCTCGTTCAGTGATTGCGTGTCATGGCTCTAAATGCCCCCTGTATGCTGATGACCCATAGATCTTTACTGTCCTCCCTCAACCCTTCTCTACCTTCTCTTCATCTCCATTTGATTGGGCATCTCGAATTCAACATATCCAGAATCATACCACTGATTTCATATCCCTTCTCATACCAACATCATACTCCCCACACAGTCTGCTCCCAACCTCACCCAGCCCCCACTCTACTTCTCTCTGTCTTTCCTAATACCTTGTATTTCCTGAATATTCCTTCTCTCCTTCCCCCACTCCCCTCCTCCCTCACCCCCAACATGAAGATGGCTCTTTAATCCCCTACCTATGTAAAGCTATCCTGGCATTTGTTTGAAAGGTGGTTAAGATTCAAGGGAGCTGTCATTGAAAAAAAAAAAAAAAACTTTCAGGGCACTGAAAACTCTTTTAGCATTTGGAACATCTCCTCCACCTAGCCTCATTTTTCTCTAGTAAATTGTTAGCACCCCTGGGGACTTATGTTAAGAGTGCCCAGGACACTGGGACAGGGCTGGGCCAAAGGCAGGAGCTCGCGAAGCACAAGTGAACTGATTGTTGCCTGTGTGCAGATATTTCTTGCAATGCCCACGCAGAGGGAAAGCTGATATGCCAACTCTCTCCCACGTCAGCTAGGAAGACGTGGGTTTGGTTTAACAGTTCATTAAACATATTTTGAGTAGCACCATTGGCCAGGGCCAGGCAATGTAAATTAACCTGAACCCTTGAGGCAATGGCTCAAGAAAACATATTCCCTATGTCCCAATCCCTCAGTCCCGGTACATTGGGAGCCACAGTGGAATGGTGAGGCACAGGACATCCTGAGCCTGGGGCTGAGAAAGAAGCCAGTCAAGGTGGGTGTAGGTATCTGCCCATGACGGGCCATCCCATCAACCTGCCACTAAAAGTTCACAGCGACCACCTTGGGGAAACAAGCTCAGGAAAATGAAGAGAGCATCCCAGAAAGGGAAAGGGGAACTAATGAAGAGAAGATGCCAGAGGGTGATGGGATAGACCTTCAACCCCACCCCCAGGCTAAATGAAAGTATTAAACCCCAGTAAGCTAGAAACAAGACCAATGCCTGGGTGGCTCAGTCAGCTAGCATCTGCCTTCAGCTCAGGTCATGATGCCAGGGTCCTGGGATCGAGTCTCACACCAGGATCCCTGCTCAGCAGAGAGTCTGCTTCTCCCTCTCCGCCAACCCCTCCCCCTGCTCATGCTCTCTCTCACTCTCTATCTCAATTAAATAACTAAAATCTATTTTAAAAATAGAAACAAGACAAAGCCATGAAAAAGTGAACTTTGTCCCAACACCAAGCCTGTGTTATACGAGGCTCTTATACGATAGAGCTCCTCCTTCCTTAGCCCTCAACACATGCCCAGAGCATACCCCAAAGAATCCTTCTTTTTTTTTCTTTTAAAGATTTTATTTATTTACTTGAGAATGAGAGAAAGAAAAAGAGAGGGAAGGAGCAGTGGGGAGGTGAGGCAGAGGGAGAGAGAAGCAGACTTCCTGCTCAACAGGGAGCCTGACGCAGCACTCGATCTCAGGACCCTGGAATCATGAACTGAGCATGAGGCCGATGCTCAACCAACTGAGCCACCCAGGTGCCCCAAAATCCTTCTCTCAAAGGGACCACCTCCACCTTAGCCAGTTGCTTCTCCTTAAAATGGCCATTGCCCCATTCAATGTGATTCTTTCTCTCTCTCTCTCTCAGATAAATAAAATCTTTTTAAAAATTTAAAGTAAACAAACAAAATATCTCAGTAGGAATTAGCTTCTCAAATTTATTTCTTAGCCACGGCAACAATTTAGGGAGATGGCACTGAGTTCCGGGGTCCAGAGGGAGCCGTGAAGAGCTGGGAAAGGGCGAAGAGCCCCGCTCTGAGGACCCCCAATGCCTCCTCTCCCTCGGATTCTCTGCAGGCTGTTGTATTTGGACACTCTCCTTGAGTCCTGACTACAAAGACAATGAGAAAACCCCCAGACTTGGATTCCTGAAAAGTCACTTCTCCTCTGGCTAAAGATGGCCACATGTTTTCACCCTCCTCTTCTCAGCAGGTGAGTTTGCCATAAATAGTATGAGATGGGGAGAAATTTGGGCTTGGGGTGGGCTGGTGTTACATCCAAGTAATAGACTTTGAAGCCCCACCCCCATCTCCAAGTGTGCCCCAACCACCCCAAATTATTGAAGACTGAAGAGACTGTTCAGTGTGGTCCCAGCAGCACAGGGCTCTGAGAGTTCTCACCCCCTCAGGTCACACCTTCTCAGAGCCCTGTTTCCTCACCCCTAAAACAACCAGCCTATCACCTCCATCAGAGGTCTGTGGTTGAGAGCAAATGAGAGAATGGACCCTTGTTCTGACCCCTGGCCCCCAGGCGTTTGGTCTCCTCAAATCTACTGTAGCAGCGCCCTGGCCTCCATCCTAAGCGATGCTGCCAGAACCTGCAGTTCCCTCCTGAGAAATGGAACTCCCCGTGCTTTGGGTGATGACAACCATCCTTCTCAGGTCCTGAGAGAGAAGAGTGAAAGCTGGCAGTGGGGAGGTGGGGCTCAGCAAAGAGGCCTAAGGAAGAAACAGTACAAGAGGCCCCACGGAGAAAGAGAGTCGTTGCAAGACAAAACACAGAAGGCGGCCTTGCAGCCTGTGGCTGGTCACAGGACCTGGGAAGGCAGGTGTGTTTGCTCAAAAGACAGTCCCCAGATTGCTCTGCTTTCTCCACAGCTCTGCACACTCTTCTCTCCAGTGTCTTCGTCCCGACTTCCTTTCAGGGTGCAAAACCTCTTGGGCACCACCGCCCTCCTCACAAGGCTGTATCCATGACCCTGAGAGCATACGCAGCAGAATCAGATCCATTGTGCTTCAGATCTCAGCTCTTCTCTTTATGAAGAGTCTTAGCTTCAGCATCTATAAATGGGGATGATCCCTGATGCCCAGACTTGTAAGGGATCATGAGATGTGCAAGGTGCTAAGTGCAGTGACACATGGGACTCCCAGGAGCCCTCAGCTCCAGGCTAAAACTCCCTGAATGTGGTCCTCTCTGCAGGACACTGCCTCACTGTGCAATTCAGCCTGACTGGACTTGTGCCAGACTTCCGTGGGCAGTTTCACACAGTGTTTCTCAGCCTGGAGCCACCTTTTACTCGGCCCCCAGCCCACGGGCAGCCAATTAGAAATACTAGCAGGATGCCCACAACTGCTCCAAGGCTTTACATATATTAACTCATTCAACCATCACAGCAAGCTTATGCTGTAGTATCCACAGCATTAGTTTCCACCAATAGTATCCAGTAGTATCTCCAGTTTACCATTCAGGATACTGAACCTCAGAGAAGTTACTAATTTGCCCAAGATCAGAGCACTAGGAAGAGGTTCAGCAGGGATTCAAATGCAGAACGCCTGGCTCACAACAGGATCTTCTTACCCAGTAAGCTCCATGCCTCCCTCCTCCCCTTTCAATAATGAAAGCAGACTGATCTGCATCCCGGCCTTGAGACCTATGACCAGGTGTGCTTGCCTGGTCTCTTACACGCTGGCCTCTCTGGCTCTCCTTGCAGACATCAGGGCTCCAGAATATTTTCACATTCAACTTATTGACATCTGCTCAGACAGCAGAGTTACCTCTGTGCTTCCAGTGGAGAGGAAACAGAAAAAAATACTAAGTGAGTCCCTGCTCTGTCAGAACCATTGGGCCTTTGCTTTACACACATCATCTGGCCTAGTGATTAAAAGCTGCATGGGCAGGGCGCCTGGATGGCTCAGTAGGCTTAGCTTCAGACTCTTGATTTTGGCTCAGGTTGGGATCTCAGGGTCCTAGGATAAGATTGGGCTCCTCACGCAGCGGGGAGTCTGAGGACTCTTTCCTTCTCCCTTTGCCCTTCTCTCCTGCTCTCTCTTTCAAAAAAAAAAAAAAAAAAAAAAAAAAAAAAAACTGCATGGTTGGTTGAGTGAAATAAGCCAGAGAGACACAGCATGGTACCACTTATATGTGGAACCTAAAAAAAAAAAAAAAAAAAAAAAAAAAGTCTAATTTATAATTTATAAAACAGACAGTGGAAAAGGGGTTCCAGGGGTTGAGGAAGGGGGAAATAGAGACAAGTTGGTAAAAGGGTACAAACTTTCAACTCTAAGATGAATAAGGTGAGAAGATCTAATGTAAACCATGGAGGCTACAGTTGACAACACTATAGTGTATAATTGAAATTTGCCAAGAAAGTAAGTAGGACTTAAATGTTCTCACATCCCCCACCCCCACCACACCCCACACCTGCCAAAAAGATAAATATATGAGATGACGGATATGCTAATTATCTAGGTGGGGGATAGGGAAATCCTTTCACAATGTGTGTATATATGTATATCAAGCCACCATGATGCATACTTTAAATATTTTCCAGTTTTGTCAATTTTAATTCTATAATGCTGAAATGTTAAAAAAAAAAAAAATGCTGCATGGGTTTGGGGACAGGCCCAAGCTGCAATCACAGCTCTACTCCCTAGCATTTTTTTTTTGATAAATTTATTTTTTATTGGTGTTCAAGTTACCAACATACAGAATAACACCCAGTACTCATCCCGTCAAGTGCCCCCCTCAGTGCCCGTCACGCATTCACCCCCACCCCCGACCCTTCTCCCCTTCCACCACCCCTAGTTCGTTTCCCAGAGTTAGGAGTCATGTTCTGTCTCCCTTTCTGATATTTCCCACACATTTCTTCTCCCTCCCCTTATATTCCCTTTCACTATTATTTATATTCCCCAAATGAATGAGAACATACACTGTTTGTCCTTCTCCGATTGACTTACTTCACTCAGCATAATACCCTCCAGTTCCATCCACGTGGAAGCAAATGGTGGGTATTTGTCATTTCTAATGGCTGAGGAATATTCCATTGTATACATAAACCACATCTTCTTTATCCACTCATCTTTCGATGGACACCGAGGCTCCTTCCACAGTTTGGCTATTGTGGACATTTCTGCTGGAAACATCGTCTACTCCCTAGCATTTTGACTTTGGCAAATCACTCAAGCTTTCTTAACCTCCATTTCCAAACCTGTGAAATGGGTAGAAAGATGCCTCAAGAAGAAAACAGTCCAGGGTCAATGTCTCAGGAATTTTTCTCCAAGGCCTCCATCAGAATTAACTGAGGAACCACCTTGGTCCTCCAGAACCAGAAGACATGTGAGATCCAAGCAGCATGACCTACCCTGCTCCTCACGTCCAAGGGCTTCTGTGACCAGGGCATAGCTATTGGAAGAGTCTCCAGGAGAATGAGGAACACCTGCCTCTTGGCTGCAACTACTCACTAGAGCCACAGAAGGAGGGCAGAGCCAGTCATCTATGGGCCCCCCAAGCTTTGGAAAAGGACTCACCTGACATTTCTATATCCATATGTGGGGTAGGGGGGCAGTCTTAGAAAAGATGATTGCTTGCTGCTTAAAAGATTGTATTAGCTCAGAGAAGAGCAAAGGGACAATGAAAAGCCCCTGAGATTCAATATTGATATTTTTATTCCTCCTAGATGTTTAGTATTTGAATCCTTTGAATTCCTGTCATTCTATAGTATAAAATTAACCTAGAGGATTTTTTTTGTCTTCATTAAAGATGGTTCTTTTTCTCCTTAGAAGATAGCAATAATAATGACTAGAGGGGTGCCTGGGGGGCTCCATTGGTTAAACATCTGCCTCAGGTCATGATCCTGGGGTCCTGGGATCAAGCCCCGAGTTGGGATCCCTGCTCAGTGGGGCTCGTCCTTCTCCCTCTCTCTTTGCCTCTCTCTCCCCACCCCTGAGCTGTGCTCTCTCTCTCTCTCTCTCTCTCTCAAATAGATAAATAAAATCTTAAGAAAAAAAAAAAAAGCGACTATAGTTTTCTAAGCACCTTCCCTGGGTTGTAAACACTGCAAATACATTATCTTAAGTCCTCACAAACCAAACTATAATAGGCAAACTCATACGGTGTTTATATGAGTTTGTTTATACTGCCCGACAATGGGCAGTCCTGAAGGATTCCAACTACCAGAGAACACTCAAAAAGTCATAAATACATTGCTATTGATTAAAGATATTGACTTTTTAGTTAAAAACCCCACAAGGGGGCAACCCTCTAGGGTCCCCTCCCTGTTCGAGAGCTTTGTACTATCACTCAATAAACTTTGTACTATGGCTCAATAAACTTTCCTTTGCTGCCAAAACAAAACAAAACAACCCCCCCCCCCCCAAAAAAAAAAACAACCTCACAAGGGAAGCACAGATGGCTTCACTGGTGAACTCTGTGAAACATTTCAGGAAGGTATACTAATTCTAGAAAAAGTCTTCCAGAAATTTGAAGAGGATTTGTCCTAACTCCAGAATTACCTTGATACCAAAACCAGATAAAGATATTATGAGAGGGGCGCCTGGGTGGGTCAGTTGGTTTAAGCATCTGCCTTTAGCTCAGGTTATGATCTCCGGGTCCTGGGATGGAGCCCCAGTCAGGCTCCCTGCTCAGCAGGGGGCCTGCTTCTCCCTCTCCGTCTGCCACTCCCCCTGCTTGTTCTCTCTCTCTCTCTCTCTCTCTGACAAATAAAAGCAAAATCTTAAAAAAAAAAAAAAAAAGACTATGAGAAAAGAGTCTGATCTGTGACATAGGTTCCCATCTCTAGAACTTCAAATGCACCTCATGTACCTTTTTCTGATTATAGAATGAATGTCATGGATCTTGATTCTGCTCAGTCAAATCCTACTCTCCTTTACAATATATCCCCTCCAGAAATTGTTGTTCTTCTCTTCTAGTCAATGGTGACTAATGTTCTTCCTGTGAGTAGATTTTAGTCTTATTAGGTGGACTATACATGAAGCCATCCGAAAGTTGAGTCCTATCACTGTGTTATGCAATTTGGCTGAGTTGAGGAATCCAACATAACACGGGGATGCGCCATGCACTTGTATGCCTACAGGGCAAAGCCTGATGCCAGGGCTCAGTGGGGCACTTGGTAGCATCACACATAGAAAGTTTAATGAACAGAGAAAATGCGGAATCTGAAGGTAGCTCCCATCTCAGCTTCACTAAGATCCCTTGGCTTCTCTGGAATGAGGTTGTCACTCTCCTGTCTTCCTCTGAGAGTACGGTCATCCTTTTCCTGTGCAAGTTCCTTGGCTGAGGCCCTGTGTTGGCTGTGGAGAGGGGAGAGGAAGCACAACACCCACTCTCTCAGAGGCAGGGCCTCCCAGTACAGGAAAATGAGCTGCACCTCTCACAGTCCAGCATATGACTCAGAGTAGGAGACTACAGAGGAGACCACAGCTTCTTCTTCATCCCACATCCTGTCTTGTGTTCCATTACCGAACTCTTCCTGAAGCTTGATTGCCTGCCTCACCATCCTCTCCCCGACATACATGGATTGGCCCCTGTTCCTCCTGTTCCCAGGAGCCGTCCTGGTTTTGTGCTGGTCTTCCACAGACAGTGAGTCCCATGGCAGACAGGCAGGGGGGCAGGGTGAGGGGTTCAGGGAGTAATGTCCTAGAAAGTCCTGACAGTGTTGGTGGGGTCCAGGCCCTGAACCTCTGGCTGCTGCAAACTCTCTCCCCCCACCCCACCCATGGAAACTCTTCCTGGGGACCCTGCCACTGCTGCTGTCCAGGAACTTCACCAAACTCTAACTCCAGGAATGGTGTGAGGGGAAGGGATGACACAGAACCATTGGGGTCTACAGGTGGACAAGCTAGAGAGCTATGTCACCTTTTGTTTCAACTAAGACCCAGGTCTTGATAAGTAATTCAGAAAAGAGATCCTCCTCCTTCTTTTCCCCCACTGGGCCCTGGGTCTTCTCTCTCAGCCAGCCTAGCCCATCCTTACCAGCAAGAAATGCTCATTTCAGTGTCCCCTTCAGAAGCCACAGCTGCATGGCAGGCTGATCCTGGAAAGAAGGGAGAGGGCGACCCAGTAACCATGTGACTCTGAAAATCAGACTCCTTGATAGATCCAGGCTCTGCAGGGAGGGTTCCCAGAGTTTAGATGAGGGAAGTCTGGGAAGTCCAGGGTCCTGGCCTCAATCTCAACATCTGCAGAGGTGACCCCCCTCTCTCGCCCCTCTCCACTTGGCATCCCTCAGTCTCACCCTATGGTTCTCACATAATGTCCAGATCCTACAGAGAGACTTTGCACCTCCTGTGATGAATTTGTTGGCAAGAACTGCAGAAGGAATTTGGGTTCCTGTCGACCCAGATATCCTGACTTTGCGTGCCAGACCAAAGAAGTGTACACTCAACATTTCACTGGTGGTAAGATGAGGGCAGGAGAAGGAGGGCGATGGGAGATGGAATTTTATGATTGCTCTGGGAAAAAAGTGGGGAGGAGGGGGCGATCACTAGATCTGAGGTCAGAATTGTCTAGTCTCACCAGGTCAAGCTTAACTCAGCCATCGTCTAGGGCATGTTACTTGCCTTCTTTAAGTTCAAATGACTTCGTCTATATAATGACTGGATGTTACGGTTGAACTCCAAATTCTCATTCATTCCTGATATTCAGTGACTGAGTCTCTAAAACAGTACAATTGTTGCAGCTCCTTTGCTGGAAACATGTGAGGGTGTTGGGGACAGGGTGAGTTGTCCTGGAAGGAGACTGTCCCTTGTACAGAGGGAGTGCAAGTCTCAGGTTCTGCCTTGAGGGGGACGGGACGGAAGGCAGGCACTGCTTTCTCGACCACATTCCCTCACGTTCCAAGTCCAACCCGGGTTTCTCTGTTATTCTTCAGGATACTCCTATCAATATTCCATCCTAGGCTGTCCCAAAAAATGTGTGGAATATGTACGCATCAGCAGGGGGGAGAAAATCGTGTTCTTCTGTTGTAATGGAAGCTACTGCAATAGCTTGAATGTGAAGGAGCAAGTTCCATTCAACCTTGACCCATTACAGAATTTAGCCTGAGATAATCAGCTAATTTGCAGGGATCTCCTCCCGACGGCATCCCGCCCATCCTTCCTGAACAAACAGCAACATCCATAAATGCCTTTGCTCTCAACTGCCACCCACACTGTCTCCTAAGAGCCGAGAGGCCCAAGAGAAAGGAACTATGGATGAGGACGGGATGTGGTGCAACTTTGAAGCACCATCCGGGCCCAAGTACTACCCAGCCAGCCTGGTCGTCTGGTTCTGCTTTTCTGGTTGGAGGCCAAACCCCAAGTCTAGGTGAAGTGAGAAAAGAGGGGAGTCTGTGCTGGAACACCTGAGGACCCCGAATAGCAACTCTAATGAATAACAAGACTCCTGGGCTGTTTCAATAGCGAGCCAGATAAGAAGGAAGGATGCAGGGCAGAGAAAGGCCTGGCAAAGGTCCCCAAATCACTGCTCAGATGTCTAGATCCTAAATCCCACCAGGCCAATGACACTCTACACCTGAGGAGGTCCCCGAAGCAGGGAGGGCCTGACAAGAGGGCCTGGTTTTCTATGGGGCATCCTCTGCCTTCTTGGGATTGGCTGGGGTGAGGAGGTGTGATGGAGACACTGGGAAGGGACATGTTCTGGTCATTGTATGACTTAGTATTAAAGACCACATGTCCTGAAAAAGATTGCCTGAATTTGAATCTCACACCACTCTCTTTTACGAGCCCTAAAGACCTTGGGCAACTACTTAGCTTCTCTGCACCACAGGCACCTCTCACATTACACTGTGAATATGAGGATTGAGTTCATAGCTTTTAGGTATATGCCAAGCACAGGTGTTTTCTGTTTCTTAGCAACTATATTACAAGTGCTGGGCTGGTGATCTTACACATCACCCCATAAACCCTCCAGTGCAATGAGGTTATTACCTCCATTTTATATATAGGTGAAAAAATTGTAGGCCAGAAAGGTTTATTAACTTTGTAGAATGTGCACAACAGGTAAGTGACAGAGGTATCCGCCCACATTCATTCTATGCTCTAGAAGTGAGTGCCCTGTGAGGGTTCCCAGAGCATTGGCACAGTCAGCATCATAACTGCAGCCCAGTCGTGGCTTCCCTTCCTTCCCTCCGATGGCCCTGGTCTCATCTCCTAAGGCTGGCCCAGGCCTCCCTTCCCCTCTCAACCCAGAACTGTGCCATCAGGCTCTGCTCTAACTCACTCCTGAGTCCTCTTGACTGTGTGGCCCAAGGAGGTGGGAGAGCCAAGTGGTGGAGGGTACAAGCTTCAGCTTCAAACAGAACCAGGTAGGCAGCAGGGCTCTGATACTTGCCGGCTGCAGGATTCTGGGCCAGAAGACACTTAGCCACTCTGATTCTAAGCTTCTTCTCCTGTAAAATGGAAGTTCTACATCTCCTTTTTATTGTCCTGTGACCATAAAAGAGATGGTATATATAATGCACCCCCAACACAGTGCCTAGAACATTGTAATGCCTCAATGAATGGAAGCTGTCACTATTCTTCCTACTTGCTAGGCATTATATATAATTTATCTCCTTTAATTTGTAGGTTAGTCCTGTTTACAGATGAGGAATCTGAAATAGACAAAACCATTCACCCAATGTCATCACACAGTTGTTACAGCACTGAGATGAGCTAGACCAAGATAGCAGGTGACAAGCCAGGGTGCTCTATTCAGCTCCACAGACTCCTGGGCCCAGGCTCCTTGCCCGAGTTCTGACCCGGGTTCCAGCAGATGGCACGAAATGCCACAGCCACAGAAAGTCAGAAGCACCAGAGCAGAACAGAGGGATCTGGGCTCTAATTGCAGCTCACCCATCAGTAATGTGGGACTTTGAGAATATTCCCCAAGCTTCTCAAGCCTTCATTTCTCCCTCTGCAAACTAGGGGAGATGGAAATGTCCTCACATGGCTGTTGTGAAAATTAAATGATAAAATGCATGAAAAGCACTTTACATAGTGACTGGCACACATTAACTACCTAATACGAAGCCCTCACTGTCATTAGTCATAATCAAGTTATAGTATAGCTCCTAAATCAGAGGGTTCTGTGTCACAATAACTGAATCAAGCCCACATCAGTTATTTTTTTAATTGTGGTAAAATACAAATAACACAAAATTTACGAGTTTAACCATTTTTTAAGTGTACAGCTCAGTGACATTAAGTATATCCACAGCGTTCTGCAGCCATTTCCACCATCCATTTCCAGAATGTTTTCATCATCTCAGTATCTCTGATATTTTTATGTAGAGTTGAGTATAAAGTCATTTGGGGTCAAATCAAAGTATTTTTAAATGTTATCAGTCCACCCAGTCATTAAGATTTTTCTAAATATGTCACTATATCTTCAGGCAAAAATTGCTATTATGAAGTTAAAGGAAGTAAATACAGAATTAATTTCTTGGTCTAAAAGTCAAAATTATTTTGATACTAAAGGATGCCTCTTCCCAGACCACCTGATCCATGCGGATAACAATCAAATAAGAAAAATATATGCCAGTATTGCTTTCAATCTACTGATAGGGCTGTCCTGAATTACCTGGCTAAAGTGGGGAGGGAACCGTCTGCTTCCTGGGGGCTGTGGAGTTGCCAACCCCAGCCTCACTCCAAATAGCTTCTGCAAAATCAGGTATTCACACTGCTAACACAACACCCGGCAAGCTGTGGTCCTCGATGTCATCTACACTTATAGATTTACTTTTTACTGTGTATATTTAAGATTTGTGCTTTCATATTTCTAGGTTTCTTGGGAAGGGAAAGAAAGCTAAAGAAAGGAGGTATAGCAAGAGGGTCAGACTATAAAGTAACATTTTATACATAACTAAGCCAAATCGTTTTTTACTTTAAATGATACTTAAAAGACATTATCACCAAAAAAAATAAAATAAAAGATACCATCCTCAAAATGCTGTATCTCTGTATGAAAGAAAAGTCTCCCTAAAATCTATATTATTTCACAGTAGATTTCCATAGCTACCAGTACATAGATAAGATAGACAAGAATAATAAAACTACATTTAGATAGATAGATAGATGATAGATAGATAGATAGATAGATAGATAACTGAACAGATTATGGGAATGTATATATTATTAAAGACCAAAAGCTTGCCCTGAGAATCATTTTGCTAATATTTGTTAAATAGGACTATATTATATATTAATATATATGTTATATATATATATATTCCCATAATTTGTTCAGTTATCCATTGCGTATACTTTAGAATCAAATTGTTGTTGCCATTGCAGTCTAAACACGGTACTAAAATGTGCTTGGGAATGGCTTAATGGGCGTTGTGCACAACTGATGAATTATTGAAAACTACGTCTGAAGCTAATGATGTAACACATGTTGGCTAATGGAATTTTAAAAAAGAAGAAATGGCTCAGTGATTTGTGCATTTGTTCATGATGTCTATTTACAAAGATGTCTATTTACATTAGCAATAAAAAATCCTGATATCAAAAGGATGATCTCCTTCACACGTTGAGATGGCTGCATGCTCTTCAAATATTTACATGAAGTTTCGCTGTGCTAGCTCTCCCATTAATACTGAGAGTGTACTTTCTTCAATTTTCTCCATAATTGTCTTGCTTCAGGGGGATACAGCCTTTCGTTTCTGCAACTTTGGGCCATACTTCATATTTGCTTGTGCCTTTATGGGCTGCTTAATGGATTTTTTATCTTAATGTCTCTCCCACCGCAGAAGGCCTAGTTGTCTCTAAAACCAAGATTAGTGATAGATTCACTCCACAATTCAATGCCTTGTCACTGAGTTTGATTGCTCTGTCATCATACATTTCCATTAACATGATTTGCCCATCTTGTATGGACCTCAGAAACTCCATAAATGAGGCCACATCTCCTCCCTGCGTGTCAAAATATGTGTTATCTAATACTTCTGTTTTTTCATTTTCCACTGACCCCTCTTCTTACATTATTCTTAACACCACTCATTAAATGCCATATGATTTCACTCATATGTAGAATTTAAGAAGCAAAGTAGTTGAACACAGGGTAAGGGGAGGGAAGGAAAATAAAATAATATAAAAACACAGAGGGAGGAATACCTGGGTGGCTCAGTGACCAGGTCGTGATCCTGGGGTCCTGGGATTGAGTTCTAATGCCTATGTCTCTGCTATGTCTCTGCCTCTGTGTGTGTGTGTGTGTGTGTGTGTGTCTCATGAATAAATTTAAAAAATTTAAAAATTAAAAAACAACGAGGGAAACAAACCATAAGGGACTCTAAGGAGCAAACTGAGGGTTGCTGGAGGGGAGGAGGGTGAGCACTAACTGGGTGACGGGCATTAAGGAGGGCAAGTGATGTGATGAGTACTGGATGTTATATGCAACCAATGAATCACTAAATTCTACCCCTAAAACTAGTAATACTCTGTATGTTAACTGACTGGAATATAAGTAAAATCTTCAAAACAAAACAAAACATTATCTTCCAGGCAGATTTTTGGTCCACCACATTGGCTACTCCACTTGCCATTTTTAAAAGCAAAATGATTCTCAGGGCAAGATTTTGACATCTCGCAGTTATATTCGGAAGGTTTTGTTGATTGTGCAGCCATGTCCAATGCTGACCTTGCAAACAGATTTCCTAAACTTGCATCCACTTTTATTTCAAATACTTGAAAACTAACATAACCTGTGATAAATATCCTGCCACAGCTGCCACCAACCTTGCAGCCCCTGCCACCCTCATGTTTGGCTTTTCAGTCTATAGCCCTTCTAATTCAATAAGCTTCAGCCTCCTGCCCACCTGTCTGCCACATGCCCTTGCTGTCAGGCTTCTCAGCCGTCATGATCCTGGAGTTCTGGGATTGAGTCCCACATCGGGCTCCCTGCTCAGCGGGGAGTCTGCTTCTGCCTCTCCCTCTGCCTCTCCCCAGCTCATGCTCAATCTCTCTCTCTCAAATAAATAAATAGATATTTTTAAAAAATAATTTATGCTGGCCTTCCCCTGGGGCTACTCCCTAGGGAGAGAGGGGGAGCCAGAGGAGCCTGGGAGCAAGCAGAGGAGCAGGAGACCATGCTGGCAGTGGTTTTGAGGCAGAACTGACGGCTGAGACCATGACCTGTGCCAAAATCATGAGTCAGATGCTCAACTGATGGAGGCCCCCTTCCACCCCCTACCCCAGGCACCTCTAACCTATGCCACGTTTAAACACACATTCTGTTCATCCTTTTGACTCTCAAACAAGTGTAGGATCAGAAACTGATATTGTTCTTTTTGCTTTTGTTACTCAAATGAGTAAATCAATAAACCAAGCACCATGTTTGAGGGCATCAGCAGATCAGAGAGTGAGGCAGGATTTATAAAGCCAGGAAAGAGTTGATACTCAGACCCCATGACTCTGAATATCTGATATTTGGGGGAAACCAATGAACAAAGAGGGAAGCCCTTTGAACAAGGCTCTGGTTCTGGAAGAGAGATTCAGGGTCCTGCCTAAGAGAGATACAAGGATACAGAGAACGGGCAAGGTATGGCCTCACTGCTACAGTTACTGCCCTAAAATGTGATTGCAGAAATTGTGGGCAACACAGCAGATTGCCATCTTCTACACCCAGAGAGCATCATGTAATCTGTGCTGTTTTATAGTTGGCCTTGGAATTCTCTAGTTAGCCACTGGGGAGGGAGGGTGGGAGGGAGAAGGAGTGGGGACACATGCACCCATTGAGATTTTTTACTTGAAAAGTCAGTAATTGGCAGCAGCTCTTTCTGCCCATGGGTCCTGTCCCTGTGTTTTAGTAAAATCACCTTTCTGCACCAAAAAAGAAGAAGAAGAAGAAGAAGAAGAAGAAGAAGAAGAAGAAGAAGAAGAAGAAGAAGAAGAAGCCAGTAATTGAATTGTCTACTACTAGTAGAGTGTATCTAAGGGTAATAAACTACAACATAGCCTTAAAGTTGTCTCATTGCAACTTTGTAATAAAATTAGTGTTATGCTGAAAATGCACGTGTGTGTCACACACACATACGTGTGTGTATGCATATCCAAAATTAATTGTATACATGGCACGAACCCAGCATTTTAGCACAAGAGAAAAAGAGACACAAGGGCACCTGGGTGGCTCAGTCAGTTGAGTGTCCGACTCTTGGATTTGGCTCCTGTCATGATCTCAAGGTCGTGAGATTGAGCCTGGCGTTGGGCTCTGTGCTGGGCATGGAACCTGCTTAAGACGCTGTCTCTCCCTCTCCCTCTGCCCACCTTCCACAAAAAGAGATGCAAATATAGACAAAGTGTTCAGAAAAGACAGTCATAACTTTCGTTGGAAATATCAGTAGGAGTTTATGACAAATACTCTTTAAAAAGTGTTCCTACTACCCAAAAGCTTATTGGCTTAAAACAAGTATTTTTTTTTAAGTTTGCTCACAAATCTGCAATTCAGGCACCATTGGTGAGATGGCCTCAGCTCAGCTCCATGGCGTTTGAGGCCTCAGCTGGAGAACTTGAAATGTTTGGAGCTGGAACAGCTAGCTTGTGGCAGGTCAGGCATCTCTCTCACTTCATGTAGCCTCAAGGATTCTCCACGTATGGTAGCCTCTGATGAATCAGAATTCTCACACGGCACTTCAAGGCTACGGTTGTTCCAAGAGCAAACTGCAAGGCCACTTAGAACCTAACCTTGAAACAATGCAATGTTGCTTCCACTATTGCAGGGTCGATCCACTTCAGTGTTAGAGAGGTCAACACAAGTGTGTGGATACCACGAGGGAAGGTGGATCCTTCCCGGGAGGGGAAGGTCCCCGCGTGAGACATTCGCTACTATAGTCTTCTCGCTAGATCTAGGTGACCTTTGCCTCTCCGACACATAGAATACATCACTTCCTTCCTGGGTTGCTTCTTTAAACACACACACACACACACACACACACACACACACACACACACACATTTTACTGAAGTATGATTTTCATACTTCATACCAGCAAGTCCCTACACATATCTATCACCTTCCAAAATTCTCTTCCATCTCTTTTAGTATTATTATTATTTCATTTTCACTTAGCATAAGATCTATGTTTTCAGCAAATCTTAAATCTGTAATACAGTACTGTTATCTATAGGCACAATGCTGTATGGCAGGTTTCCAGAACTTACTCATCTTGTGTAACTAAAACCTGGTTCTCCTTGACCAGCATCTAACTATTGATATTCTCCCAGCACTGAATCACCATCATTCTACTCTCTGCTTCTATGAGTTTGACTATTGTAGAGACCATATGAAAATAAGATCACACAGTATTTGTCTTTCTGTCTGGCTTATTTCATTTAAGCCTAATGTCTTCCAGGTCCATCCATGTGGACCCAAATGGCAGGATTTCTTTCTTTTTTTTCTAAGATATTTATTTATTTATTTATTTATTTATTTATTTATTTATTTATTTATTTATGAGAGAGAGTATGAGCAGAGGGTAGGGGCGGAGAGAAAGGAAGAAGCAGACTCTCCACTGAGCAGGGACCCCAATGTGGGGCTTGATCTCAGGACCCTGGGATCATGACCTGAGCTGAAGGCAGACACTTAACCAACTGAGTCACCCAGGTGCCTAGGATTTCCTTTTTTAAGGCTGAGTAATGATCTACTGCATGTACACACCACATCTTTTTCATGTATTCATCTTTCCATGGACACTTAGGATGTTTCCACGTCTTGACTATTGTAAATAATGCTGCAGTGAACACTGGAGTGCAAATACCACCATGCAATAGTGATTTTATTTCTTTTGGAGGAATGCCTGGAACTGAAATTACTGGATCAGATTATAGTTCTTCTTTTTTGGTATATTTTTTAATTGGAGTTCAATTTGCCAACATATAACACCCAGTGCTCATCCTGTCAAGTGCCCCCCTCAGTGCCTGTCACCCAGTCAGTCACCCCATCCTCCTGCCCACCTCCCCTTCCACTACCCCTTGTTCATTTCCTAGAGTTAGGTGTCTTTCATGCGCTGTCACCCTCTCTGATATTTCCCACACAATTTTCTCCTTTCCCCTAATTCCTTTCACTATTTTTTAATATTCTCTGTATGAATGAGACCATATAGTGTTTGTCCTTCTCCGACTGACTTACTTCACTCAGCATAATACCCTCCAGTTCTTGGAATCCCTGGGTGGCTCAGCCTGGGTTTAGCACCTGCCTTCAGGCCAGGGCATAATCCCAGGGTCCTAGGATCGAGTCCCACATAGGGCCTCCCTGTAGGGAGTCTGCTTCTCCCTCTGCCTGTTTCTCTGCCTCTCTCTGTGTCTCTCATGAATAAATAAATAAAATCTTTAAAAAAAAATACCCTCCAGTTCCATCCACATTGAAGCAAATGGTGGGTATTGGTTGTTGGCTGAGTAATATTCCATTGTGTGTGTGTGTGTGTGTGTGTGTGTGTGTGTGTATAATCTTTCAGTAGTAACTCTGAACGTGAATGGACTAAATGATCCCATCAAAAGATGCAGGGTTTCAGACTGGATAAAAAAGCAAGACCCCCATCTATTTGCTGTCTACAAGAGACTCATTTTAGACCTAAGGATACCTCCAACCTTAAAATGAAAGATTGGAGAACCATTTATCATTCAAATGGTCCTCAAGAGAAAGCTGGGGTAGCAATCTTCATAGTAGATAAATTAAAGTTTATCCCAAAGACTGCAATAAGAGAAGAAGAGGGACAATATATCATACTTAAAGGGTGTATCCAACAAGACCACCTAACTATCATGAATATTTATGCCCCTAATGTGGAAGCTGCCAAGTATGTCAATTAATAACCAAAGCAAAGACATACTTAGATAATAATAGACTAATAGTAGGAGATTTCGACATGGCACTTTCTGCAAATGACAGATGTAAGCACAACATCACCAAAGAAACAAGAGCTTTACATGATAAACTGAACCAGACGGATTTCACAGATATATGCAGAACTTTGCATCCGAACGCAACTAAATACACATTCTTCTCAAGTGCGCATGGAACTTTCTCCAGTATAGTTCTATTTAAAAAAATTTTAAGGTATCTCCGTACTGCTTTCCACAATGGCTGCACCAATTCGCATTCCCACCAACAGTTCATGAGGGTTCTTTTGTCCACATCCTGGCCAAAACTTTTCTTTTTTTAAGATAATAGACAACCTGACAAGTATAGGGTGATATCTCAGTGGGTTTGATTTGCATTTTCCAGATGATTGGTGATGTTGAGCACCTTTTCTCTCTTTTTTTAAGATTTTATTTATTTGACAGAGAGAGTGAGCAAGCACAGAGGGAGAGCAAGAGGAAAAGGGAGAAGTAGATTCCCTGCTGAGTGGAGAGCCCAATGTGGGGCTTGATCCCAGGACCTCGAGATTATGACCTAAGCCAAAGGCAGATGCTTAACTGCCTGAGCCACCTTTGCATATACATGTGGGCCATTTATATGTCTTCTTTGGAGAAATGTCTACTCGATCCATAATCCCATCCCATTATAGCATTAAATGAAAATCCAGGATATTGTCATCTAAAGCAGGTCCTGGGGTGCATGAGGCTTCTCAGGTGTGGTTCCTCGGGTCTCATGTACTAAACAAGTATCTACTCTCCACATACCTAACATAAAATAGGAGGAAATAGAATAATGAATACTTCCATCTAAAAGAAGAAAATGTAAAGCACATATCAGCCACTGGTCTTTGACAGTTCTGAAGCCCAGTCTTTCACAGAGAGTCAGTCTTGTACTTGAGAATGATTCTCTGTGGATCTTAGCTCTGCCCTCCTTGTTTCTCCCTCTGAAATGTCCTCAAAAGGTGGTCCACATTTCCAGGTGTCCCAGTCTTCTTCCTGTCCCTAAAATACTGGAGGTCAGAGGGACCCGTTTTTTAAAAAAGCTTTTATTTATTCATTCATTCATGAGAGACACACAGAGAGAGAGGCAGAGATATAGGCAGAGGGAGAAGCAGGCTTCTCACAGGGAGCCCAATGAGGGACTTGATCCCCAGAACCCGGGATTACACCCTGAGCCAAAGGCAGACATACAACTGCTGAGCCATCCAGGTGTCCCCAAGGACTCTTTTCACTTGCACTGTCTCTGTGCCTTTTACCCCACACTGATAAGACATCTTTAAAAATCTCTGAGCTGGGATCCCATATGGTGGTTAAGCGCCTGCCTTTGGCCCAGGGCGCGATCCTGGAGACCCAGGATCGAATCCCACGTCGGGCTCCCGGTGCATGGAGCCTGCTTCTCCCTCTGCCTGTGTCTCTGCCTCTCTCTCTCTCTCTCTCTCTGTGCGACTATCATAAAAATAAATAAATAAATAAAAATTTTAAAAAAATAAAAATAAAAATCTCTGAGCTGGTGCAATTGCCCTGAGCGGCTGCCACCTGAGACCTCCTCATTTTCTCACTTTCCTCACTGTCTAGCAGCTGGAGAAGCTCTGAGAGCCCATAGAAGAACTCATTTTTTAAAGAATTGTTTAGAAAGTGAAGGAAACTGAGTGCTTTCAAGACATAGATGTATTCCACTGTAGGCTGTCTGGTTTCTCTTACATGAGTTCTCAGCAAAGGATGCACCAGAAGAGCTAGAAAAAGAAGAGGGAGAAAAAGACCATCAGCCAATCCCTGAGAGCATTCTGAGAATGTGTTAGATCAACCCTATTGTGCAAAATTTCTTGCATTGGCCTGGCACAATGTGGACATCACCCAATCATCATTCCATTAGCAAAGTAAGGTAGGGCTGACAGAGTTACATCCCTAAGTCCCACAGAAGATCTGAGATCAGAAATGAACTGGTCTGATTCCAGAAGCTCCCAGGTATACGAGGCACATGTCGCTAAATAGATGGGAAATCTTCAGGGAAGCAGTAAGATGTCATTCTATCTAGGCCTCTGCAGTTCCTGGGGGGCATCAGTCCTCCACTAAAGTACTCTTTCCATCTGCCCTTTTCATTGCCCCGCTCACTCCAGCCTCACCAACAGAGCCATCTTGCCTCCATCGTTTGTGCTGGAAGATCTCAGGCTGCACAAAGCTCTGGTTGTTTTCTGTATGATGATTTGCCTTCGGGCTAACTCGAGAGTTGCTTTCATACACAGATTTCTGACCTGTTTCTCTCCCTGCCCCAGCCCGATGCTCTTCCAGTGACCAGTGCACAAGACGGACCCTCCATGATAAACACGCTGGTGGGGAGATCACCCCTGGGCCAGCCTGCAGCAGTCCAGGCTGAATGGGGATGAGGAAGAGAATGGTCAGAAGGAAGGAAGCGGAGGTACATGGGCAACACATGTCAGAACAGGGCAACTTCTTCCTCTCAGCTGGGGGATCAACCCAGAAATCAGATGGCTCCAGGGATACAGAAAGAAATAACTCCAGAGTTTCTCTGAGTTAAAGAAGAGAGGTAATGAAGAAATCTGCGACTGTCAGCCCATCTCAGGGAGCACTCCTGGAGTTGCCCAGGTCACCACATCCCTCCACCTTCTCCTGTCCTAGTGGCCAGTGTCCTTGTAGAAAGTAGTGAATATTGGACATGGTTTGAGGATCCTGCCCCTACCCATCTGTTCCTTACTGTGGGCTACCCTTGGAGTAAGGACCTCAATATTCCTGTTTCTCTGGGCCTCAGAGTACTGACTTGGGCCTTCTGAGGAATGAGTCCCAAGGTTTTCTTTTTTTCTTTCTTTTTTTTTTAATTTTTTAAATTATTCTTTTTATTCATGACACAGAGAGAGAGAGGCAGAGACACAGGCAGAGGGAGAAGCAAGCTCCATGACTCCAACATGGGACTTGATCTCGGGTCTCCAGGATCAGGCCCTGGGCTGAAGGCAGCGCTAAACTGCTGAGCCACCTGGGCTACCCAGTCCCAAGCTTTTCAAAATGGCATATTGAAAAAAAAAAAAAAGACATATTGCCTATTCCAGCTTTGGGCCCTTCCTGAATATTGACCTCCTTTTGGCACTGGAGTTTATTGTGTTGGCTCATTATAATACCCCCTGTCCCTTGGCTTGGCTGCAGAAGGAGAAAACACAGCACCCAGGTAGACTGAAGTGAAGTTTGATTTCTACCCTGGGGCTCCAGGCAAGATGCTTTCAGCTTCCATGAGTGTTGGGGCTTCCAGCTAATATGCATCTTGTCTCTATGGCCATCTAGAAATACCAGCAAGAATGTCATGGTGGTATGGAGACCCTTGGAGAGCAGGTCAAGCCTGAGACAATTTTTCTGCTTTCTTCAGGCTTTCTTCTAATGTAGAAGAGAATTAGATTATCCCAAAGTTTCCTCTAGCTCTTATGCAGTTCTAAGGTCTATATGTCTATTGAATAAGGTCCCAAGGGAAGAAAAGCAGGGAAGCAGGGTTCTGAAAGAGGAAGAGTAGATTCCAATCTCTTTGGAGTTGTGCCATCTCCATCCTCAGCCCAAGGGGAGAACCAGTTTTTCTTCCCTCAGCTTTTGGCTTCCTGTCCCAGCAGTGCTCCTTCTATATAGATGGGAAATGTAAAAAATGAACTGTGACATTGCTGTCCTCCTGACAGTCGTTCCTGTTTCTTGCTTCCACGGTTTATTCTGGAGGTTGTCAAACTGGGGTATGGGACCTCAACTTGTAGAGACAGGAGGATCCAGCTTTGTGCCCTATGCTCAAATCAGTTTCTCATATGGCATAGTGTCCAAACACCTGGGAACTTTCCAAGAAGAGGAAGTGAGTTGCTGAGTGCTGGGGATGGGGTAATCTGATCAGGCACCTAACATTGAAGTCTTGTCTCCATCCAAATAGAAGGAGATCCACACTTGCTCCGGCCTGCTGGGTTCAATCTCACTATGGGTCTCCCAAGAGCCCATGCTCACCTGCAGTCTTTCTAATTCCCCTATTGTTAATTATGTGGGATTCTAATAGTTTGAAATTCCCCCATTAGACTGAAATATCCTCAAGATAAAGGGATTCTATGTTTCTCACCACTCTTCATCTGGTGCTTAGTACCAAACTTGGAACACAGCAGGTTTCCAGAAAGTGTTTGTTATATGAGCAAATGGTTTTAAGGGAGAGGTCAATTTATTCCACTAACATTTGTCCACCACTGATTGACAGGAAGGATGGGTCTTTCTTATAGGGCAGCCTTTTGGGTACTAGGTCTTTCATAGACTATGACTTCCTAAAGACTTAAAGCAGGACTTTTTTTTTTTAATGGAGCATATAGCTTTTATAGGATATCCCTTCTTCAAATCCAAACCTAAATGGAGAGTGGATGTTGCTCATTTTACAATATTTTTCTTTGACTGACAACCTGGCGGTCACTGTGACACTATATCTGATTTTCTTTTGCACCATGGATGACCCAAACTCGGTGAGGACCAGCTATGAGAAAAGTTGCTCCAACTATAAGAAATGCTCCGAGTCTTGCAGCCAGAGAAACATTTGTTGTAACCACTTTGACTTCTGCAATAACTACTCAGTCATTTAAGATTCCCTAGGAGGAGGCTAGGATCATGTTGCCTCACAACCAGTTCATTCCTTCCAGGATAATTACTTCTCCTGGATGAGTAGCTTCCCCTTGAGATATGCTCACCGCTTGTTTAGTCCATGTCTTTAGTGTTGGCATTTCTTCCCGTTAAACATGACCAGAACTGACTCTGGCTCTAGTTCATGTCCTGTGACCTATGATTCAAAAGAAGGCCATGGCACCGATGGGGTGGGCAAATGTATCACAGGCTGAGGAAGAGAAGGAGGGTGCTGATCATAATGAGCATCACATTCTTTTAACTGATAAATACTTCCTTCCTTCTTCCCTTCCTTTCTTCTTGCCTTCCTTCTTTTTTTAAGTTGAGTATAGTGGACACACAATGTTACATTAGTTTCAAGTGTACAACATGATGATTTAACAAGTTTATACTTTATGCTGTACTCATCACAAGTGTCATCATACGACCCTATTACGACACCATTGACTACATTCCCTGTGCTGTGCCTTTCATCTCTATGACTTCTTCACGCCACCATTGGAAGCCTGTACCTCCCTCTCCTCCTCACTCATTTTGCCGATGTCATTACCATGCCTCCTTATTTTAAAGTTTTGAGTATCTCTTTTAATTCAGACTTTACAACAGCAAGGAGCAATTGGAAATCAGAGGTAGGTTAATGGTGCTGGAAATCTTAGACGTGTCATACAAGAAAGGAATGTGCTGATTAGCATCCATTTAATGCATAGTCGTTACTGCCATTGGGTCTGCAATGAAGAAAATGTTCATGAGGTATGTTCATGAGGAATATGAAGTAATAGGTATATAGGATATAAATATAGCAAACTGGAGCAAGGTACAGATTTGGATGTACTGTGCTATGGTGGTTTGGAGCATAGGTTCTGTCCTCAAACAGCCTGGATTTAAATCCCAAGGGACACATACGCTAGCTGTCTGGGCTTCAGCAATTCTCTTCAGCATTGTGCTTAATTACCTCAAATGTAAAATAGGCATAAGGTAAAGGTGTGTCTCAGAGCTTTGATGAAATTCAAATGTGATTATCCATGCAGAGTGCTGCCTGGTTGGATAGTAATGTTCTGGGATCATTATCTGAGGAAACAGCTCAGTGGAAGCTTCAAGTCCAGTGTTATGGAAGAAGGGACAGTGTGGTAGGAGAGAATGAAACCATGAAAATAGAATAGACATGGGTCACCCGGGCGGCTCAGTGGTTGAGCATCTACCTTTGGCTCAAGGCATGATCCCAGGGTCCTGGGATTGAGCCCCACATCAGGCTCCCCTCAGGGAGCCTGCTTCTCCCTTTGCCTGTATCTCTGCCTCTCTCTATGTGTCTCTCATGAATAAATAAAAAATAAAATCCTTTTAAAAAAAAGAAAATAGAATAGACTGTCACTGTAATTTAGTGCATTTTCCATCTAATGTTTATTTAGCACCTACTTTGTGACACAGGTGTCAGGCAATGAGTGGTGTGGTTATACCTGTAGACTGAACTATAGCTTGACCCCAGGGAGCTCGAGTTCTATGTAGGAGAAGTGGATGTGGGGAAGTATCTACCATATGCCCTAATCGAGGAACAGAGAGACTATTCTGGGAGCCCAGAAGAGAAAGGTACTTTGATAGATCAGTTGAGGAAGTATTGAGAGATGAATGAAATGTAATTGGATCTTAAAGACAGAATAGAAACCACCAGGCAAGGATGGAAGGAAAAGTATTTCAAGCATAAGATTGCATGTGCTGGGGCGCCTGAGTGGCTCAGTCAGTTAAGCATCCATCCAACTCTTGGTTTCAGCTCAGGTCATGATCTCAGTGTGGTGGGATCCAGTCCTGTGTCGGGCTCTGCACTCAGTGCGGAGTCAGCTTCAGATTCTCTCTCCCTCTCTCTCCCACTCACTTTCTCTCTCTTTCAAATAAATAAATAAAATCTTTAAAAAGGATTGCATGTGCTTAAGTACTAAGGCACAGAAAAGGACACTAGATCCAGACAAAGGGATGGCTAGCAATGCAGACGGGATGAGCAGTCTGCAATAAAATGAGGCAGCTGAGTTCTGCTAAGGTCAGTTCCTGAGATGTTTGAGATTGTGCCTACCCCTCCCTTCTCTGCTTTCTCTTTCGCCACCACCTTCCAATACATGCACCTCATGGGGGTATTTCCTCTAGTGAAAATTGCACCTCTCTGTACAGACAGGTTGATATCCCTCCCTCGCTTAGACATTTTCTCCTCTGCACTGTTATGCATTAGACTTGCTGCAGAAGCACTATGGTTGCCTAATGGCTCTGGTGTTATTCAGTAGAAAGATATACCTGGGCAGGAATAGGAGCAGTTCAAGGACACTTCCAGTAGAGATGGCCTCCCTCAAAAACTAGGGCATTCACTCTATCAAAGTTCATCTCTGTCATGAAAATTGTTTGGCGATGTGGTGTCTTTTCCAGACAGATGGCTGTAGACCTTCCATGAGGAACTCTACTGGATGGACAAGCATTGGTTGTCCCAATAGGATCCATTCCTTTTCTCCTTACAATAGTGGAGAACCATGTGACTGCAGAGAGGCTAAATCCCCCTTGGTCCCCTGGGGTGGTGCAGAAACCGACAGTCAATGAGTGAGTTTGGACCAAAGGATTTGTTTTGAGTGGGCATATAATCTAAACTGGTCTGATGGAAGTGAATATTTGGAATCTGGAAGAAAATTTAGGCACAAATGAAGTCTCTCTCTAGCTGATTTGTACACATTTGAGACTGTGGTTGATGTAGCCATTCCATAACCACAAACATAAACAGCAGGAGGACTAATCCTTCTCAGGAAGAAAAAGGCAGTGTGAGAGAAACCCAGAGAAATGAAGCCAGAGTATCCTCTATGTGACCAACTCTGGAAAAACTTCATCCTTCGGATTTCCAGTGTGGTTGGCCAAAAAATTATTTAAATGTCGGCAGAGCTAAGAATGGGAGTAGAATGGAGCTTCTGAGCAGCACACTCGGCCTCCTCTCCTCACCGCACCTCACTCTCGCGGCCTGCCTGCCCTGCTGCCTGTTACCCGCCCAGAACAACTTCCACCATGGCTACTTCCTCGAGTTCCCACTTAAACAAAAGCATCAAGCAGGTGTACATCTCCCTGCCTCAGGGCGAGAAAGTGCAAGCTATGCATATTTGGATTGATGGGACTGGAGAAGGATTACATTGCAAGACCTGGACCTTGGACAGTGAGCCCAAGGGTGTTGAAGAGTTGCCTGAATGGAATTTTGATGGCTCTAGCACCTTTCAGTCTGAAGGCTCCAACAGTTACATGTATCTTGTCCCTGCTGCCATGTTTCGTGACCCTTTCCGCAAGGACCTCAACAAGCTGGTGTTCTGTGAAGTCTTCAAAGACAACAGAAAGCCTGCAGAAACCAATTTAAGGCATACCTGTAAATGGATAATGGATAGGTGAGCAACCAGCACCCCTGGTTTGGAATGGAGCAGGAATATACTCTCATGGGCACAGATGGACACCCTTTTGATTGGCCTTCCAATGGCTTCCTTGGGCCCCAAGATCCATACTACTGTGGCGTGGGAGTAGACAAAGCCTATGGCAGGGATATCATGGAGGCTCCCTACCAGGCCTGCTTGCACGCTGGCATCCAGATTGCTGGGACAAACGCTGAGCTCATTCCTGCCCAGTGGGAATTCCAGATAGGACCCTGGGAAGGAGTCGACATGGGAGATCATCTCTGTGTGGCCCGTTTCATCTTGCATCATGTATGTGAAGACTTCGGAGTGACAGCAACCTTTGATCCTAAGCCCATTCCCAGAAACTGGAATGGTGCAGGCTGCCACACCAACTTCAGCACCAAGGCCATGCTTGGTGAGAGGAGAATGGTCTAAACACACTGAGGAGTCCATTGCGACACTGAGCAAGCAGCACCAGTACCACATCCGAGCCCACGATCCCAAGGGAGGCCTGGATAATGCCCGGCACCTAACTGGATTCCATGAGACATCCAACATCAACTTTTCTGCTGGCGTGGCCAACCGTGGTGCTGGCATCCGCATTCCCCAGACTGTCGGCCAGGAGAAGAAGGGTTACTTCGAAGACCGTCGCCCCTCTGCCACCTGCGACCCCTTTTCGGTGACAGAGCCCTCATCCTCACATGTCTTCTCAATGAAACTGGCAATGAACCCTTCCAGTACAAAAACTAAGCGGACTAGACTTGCAGCCATCGAACCCCTCCTAATCCTCCATCCTGCCTCCGTGTTTGCCCCTGTCTTGGCTGTCCTAATAGCTGTAACTCAAAGGGCAGAATATAGAGGTCTTTTTTTTATTCCTCATGCCCAGTTAATATCTCTTGCTTTCTTTGGCCAGGATAGAGGGGTCAACTCCTTAGTCTTTTTACAACACCCCCCCCCCATTCTTTTTCCCTGTCACTGAAAGCTGTCAAGAATGTTAGTAGGGAGGGGGTGGGGAGACATAGCCACTGTTCCCATTTAATCAGGTGTGTTTGTCCAATAGGTGTAGCTATCCGGACAGAGAATAGTGTTTGTGAAGAGAGGGCTCTTTCTTCAAGGTAGCTGAGTGTTGGGGGCGGGGGTTACTTACTCTGGGGTTAGGTTAGGATTTCCCCTCCTGATGGGAAGTTCCACTTCGTATAAGGTTATGACCAACTTTCTATTAAAAGTGAGACTTGGGGATCCCTGGGTGGCACAGTGGTTTAGCGCCTGCCTTTGGCCCAGGGCGCGATCCTGGAGACCCGGGATCGAATCCCACATCGGGCTCCCGGTGCATGGAGCCTGCTTCTCCCTCTGCCTATGTCTCTGACTCTCTCTCTCTCTCTCTCTCTCTCTCTGTGACTATCATAAATAATTAAAAATTTTTTTAAAAAGTGAGACTTATGAGAGAATCAGGCAGGAATATGCCTCCCGTCCTCCTGGTGCAGGGCTTCCCCTACCTGGGGCGAGACAGCCCTCACCTAAAGACAAGCTCAGCGTAAGGATGAATTGACCTACCTTAGCAGAAAAAGTTCTTATTGCTTGGTCCTCCATTTATAACACAAAACAGAGTAGTATTTTTATATTTAAATGTAAAAACAAAAAAATTATATATATGGGTGTGCAGATACATGTGTGTGCTTTTTTTCCTAAAGGAGGAAAAACATTCTGGTCATAGAGAGCCAGATTTGAGGTGAATAGTCTGGAAATAAGGATATCCTACTGAGTGGAGACTTGGTATTCCCTCACTGCCACTATAGGGCTCCCATGTGCCCTGCCCACCCTTCTGCAGGTGGGGGGTGGACACCAGTTGGTTAACAGGTGGAAAGCACCGTGTAGAAGGAGGAGTCACCTGAGCCTGGTGGCTTTGGTTTAAAAGACACACACGTACACAAAGAGGTTTAGATATAAAGAGAAGAGTTGGCTGGTCAACTTGCATGTTACTGGGTTATTGGGATTATTTTCTGATGGGACTAGCATGTCACTGAAGCAGGCCTTTTGATATATTAAAATTTTAAAAGCAAAAAAAATTATTTAAATGTCTTAGCCAGCTTGTGGTGGGGCTTCTATGACATCCAATCTACGGATTACATCAATAGAAAACTATTTGATGATATAGTTGAATTAGACAAATTTTAATAAAA